>NW_006494614.1:3169706-3174545 GCF_000325575.1 Pteropus alecto
AGGAATGGGGATAAGCCCTCACAGGCCCATAAGGACTGAAGTTTAATGGCTGAGTGCTTGTTTTGAACTGTGACCTGAGGTTTGGCTGGGCACTAACAGTGGCATGCCTCATCAGCCACTGTCATAGCCACCCCAGGGTATACCTCCAGCAGGGAGTCAACTCCATATCCTGAATTCTCAACTACCAGCTACCCACTGCCTCCTCCACACGCACTGCTGAGACCCTGCCGAGAAATCAGCATGCAACCCAAGGAAGCATCCTTTCCTCTGGAATAAAAATTAATATTACTTGTCATATTTCATGTCTGAGCTCTTTTCATGCTTTATCCTCTGGTAATGAGGGCTAAATTACCAATATTAGTAGATTTTCATGGCTAGCACAGAAAGAGCTGTTACCAGAATAAATGTTTGCCTTGCTTCTGTTGGACACAGGCTCTGCTAATGCAGCTTTGCTAATTATTTCTAAATAGGCAATAATCTGCATCCCCTAGTGCTGGATAGTGGATTGGCCACGTACCTGCTATTTCCCTTATTTACATGTTTTACAACTTTATCAACTACACTAATTACACTCTGAGCACTGTTTAAAATTTTCTGTTAATAGAGATACAATGATGCACCAGAGGATGTGTATTTATGCCATAATTACGCCTCTGTTCCTACGATGCAGTCTCCAATTAGCTGTCTACGGTGGCACAAGCAGCTGCCTGATATTCTAAAGCAGTGAAACATCTGCACGGCGGATGATACGCTCACATGGATTTTTTTTTAAGCCTAGAAATTTACACCCAAGGGAGTGCAGACAAATAGGAGCCTGTCATGTGTAGGGATGATTAGAAATCCTCACCATGGCAACATTGGAGCAGCCATGTCACAGAGTGAGGGGACACATGTCTAGATGAAGGCGCTAAAAACATTTGCCATTTTTTTTTAGCTTCAGTCTTCCAAACTTCCCTCCCTCCCCCTTTCTCTTTCTCATATTCTTCTCTTTGCATCTAAAGCCAACCAAAACAGCAGGTGAAAAGGCCAAAGTCTGCAGCCATGCAAGGCATATGACACACGGGAATCAGTGTTAGGAAAAACAGTGTGCAATCAGAAATGTTAGACCCAGGAAATGTGCAGAGCCAGGAAAGGGGGCGCATGTGTTTTATTTGAAAAATATTGTAATAATTATTATTTTTTTAATGATAGGTTGTGTTAAGAGCAAGAGGCAAGATAGAAAATAAATATTAGACAGAATAAAACAGTTGAGGTACCTTATTCAAAAGATGACACCTAATTTAAAATTTCCTTTTAACCCTCATTAACAGTTACAATTTCTGCATGAACAGTTGGCTAGCACACATTAGTGAGAGTAGGGGAAGGCACACAAATGTCTTCTAATCTGATATTGAATATATTTCTTAATGGCTGCTTCTTTGATAAGCTTGCCTGTATAAAGACAGTCCATGGATGTATTTAACTATACTTAAAAGGGCATTAAACACTATAGGCAAATACAAAGAAAATGAAAAAACACATTATCATGTTTTCTAGAATTGTATCGATTTATAGATTATATTAATTTCACTTTTGTAAGGAATAAAATAATGCTTTGCCTACGATTGGACCACATAGACTTCAAAGATGCATCTCATGGTATTTATTGTTTTGCTTTATTATATTGCCTTTAGTCCTATGTAAGAATGCTGAAATTTAAGTTATTAATTTAAAGTTGATTTTCCAAATAATTATCTTATCAGATGGTCATGGCAACACTTCACAATTAATAACAAAGACATGTTTAAAAGTATTTAATTAGCAGAGAGCTGAGAGGTGAAGGGGGCTACTACTAGTGAAATAATTAGAGAGAAAACGCTTTAATATGAACAGTAATTATAGGTAGGAGCAGAAACGTAACATATGTGCTAAATTATAAGAGTACCACAAGCAATGTGAATTGCATTAAGGATCAGACTTAATCAATTAAAATCAGTGCTTGTTCTGTGACTGCAGTTCTGGTGGGAAGGCACTGGGTTGTCCATACCATGTTACTTAACATAACTTTGGATGCTACCTTAGCGTTTCTAAGATGTAAGGGTAAGGTCTAGATTATTCTGTCATAACTGGACATCTCTTGGGAACAAAGCCTGAGTGCACATTTTAAAAAATCTTTTAATTCATTTTCTTGAGAAAGAATATACTATTAGGAAATGCTTTAGTCATTGAAAGTCAAATACAATATCTTTTAGTTAATGAACTAAATATTTGCATTTATGCATAATATACATATATACATGTGTATACACACATACATAAAGACTAGCAACACTTTCAAAATATTTGCATAATACTATATGCCCATAGTAAAAAAATCTCAGAGTCAGAGTTGTATGTTTTAGAAGCAGGGTTTTAAGAATCCTCGATATGTTTAAAATAACTTCATAAAATTCTACTCAGAATTGTAAAGAAAAGATCACTTGAGTTAACAGACTAGATTAGCATTATCTTGAGTTAATGGCAGATAAGTCTCCCAAGCCCTGTTCTTCTAATTTCCCAACATTCTGGTACCATTGGGTACATGATGATCAATATTTCAGTCAGCCCCTTCAGGCTTCTGGCTTTTATCAGACAACAGCACTAAGGCACCTTACAGTGTTTACCAATGAAATCATAAAACGTTATGTTAACAGTGAAAATGTCTTTTCTCTACTTAACACTTTAGGTAACATGGGAATTAGTTACTTATTCAATTCCAAAAGAGAAACTGAGACTTGGCCTTCATTCTGCCATTCTGGGCAAGTGCAGATGGATAGGAGCTACATAAATAATTCTTGTCATGACTCTTGTCTGTGGGTCTCATCGTCCCTCAGCATACCATATTTTGTACAAGCCTTATATTAGAGAAGTATGATACTGAAGATCCACCATCCACCACATCTGTCAGAGCAAGGACAGAGTTTATCTGATAAACAAGTCATTTTTGGAAACTGCAGATGCTCCCACTGTGAAGTATTAAATGTGGCCCCGCTTAGATACATAGAATGGGGTTCCGGTCGACTGAACGCGGGCTGATAAGCTCTGCACAGCTCAGAATGCTGTTTGCCCACATACTAATGTTAAACAAAAGAACCGCAGACTGCAGAGAAAGGATGCGGGTCAGACCAGTAAATTGCTTAAACCCTTAGGCAGCCTTCTGAAAAGAAAAGGCATGAAAGAAGCTGATATGAGCTTTTATGCAGAATTGTTCTGTTTATTATCCCTGTTAAGGAAATGATGGCAAGTGTCTTGTTAAACTCTATATTCCCAATAAGGCAAGAGGACGGACTCCCTCTAAACAAGATACAGTATGCCACTGGTCATCACTTGATAAACTATACATTTCTATATTACTTCTACATTATAAATACAATACAATGACAATAATAAAACAGTACACATGATAACCATAAATGCTGTTAAATTGTGTTTTAGTATTACCCTATCTGATTTGTCACTGGGCATTCCAAAATAATAATAATCTGTCATGGAAGAAATCCATTTTATATAAAAGATTCACAATCTTCCATTAAACTTTGTTAGTTTAATTGTGATGACTCAATTTCAAATGAATTGCTGAGACAGTTTAATAACAAAATTGGAATAAAATACATCATTGTGGCGACATGTAAACTTAACCTGAGTAGAGCAGGAATATAATTTTATTAGTAAAATTCTCCAGTGGATAACATGACAGTCAATATTGAATCTCCCCCATGTTGGAGGTTTGAGCAGGGGGAAGGGAAGGGAAGATTCTCGAGTTTGCTAGACTTTCAATACATCCTCTCAGGTCTGACCCCTTAAGAAACAGCATCTCTTCTGAAAGCAGATTTTTCTTCTGCTCAGTCTCCTCTCCTCCCGCCCCTCCCACAGAGACACTCCCATTCTGATTCATGTATTGGGACAAAGAAAATGAGAGAAGATCTCAAGGCTTAAGGAAAATCTGATGAGAACTCTAATAGGTAAGCAATCTATTCCTTCCAAATCACAAAGCAAGAAAATATTTGGCAATCAAAGGGCCACTGTACAGCAGAAAGAAAGAAAACTACATGATGTAAAGACAGAATAAAGAAAAACACACACAGGCAATTGTACTAACAATAAAAAATTAAAAACTACCCTTTTCTTAAAAGTAGTATAACACGTCATTGAGTACTACTTTGACATTTCCCTATGGCTTTTCTCAACAGGCAATAATTGAAAACAATCTTGAAACTCTTCTGCTAAAGGCAAAGTGCAGGAGGCCAGTCTGTACATTGTTATCATACAATTTCACAATTATGATCAGGCTTAAAAGCATTTACACTTGTGGTAGCAACAGGTTTTCAATAGGAAGTACTCAAGTTTGGTCCCAAATCTTTAAAAAACAAATACAATAAATAAAAGATATTCATACACACAAACACATACTAATATAATTCTTCCATATTATAATCAAACTTTAGAGAAAATGAATGTTTAATAGTTCTACCTTTAAGGTACATAGAAGCTGAGAAATATTTTTGAAACAGAGTGCTAAAGAAGTAACAAAGAGAGCCCCAACCTGCAAAAGGGGAGTGGAAGTGGAGCTCCAGGCTTGCCCCAGGACATGTGACTGGGAGTTGTATAAACTCATTATGACTAGTAGAGACCTCAGCTAACAGCAGACATAAAGAAAAAGGGAGGTTTACAAAAGTAAACAAAAAAAAAAATCATCTCTAGATGAAAGAAAGAAAGAGAGAAAGAGAGAAGAAAGAAAGAAAGAAAGAAAGAAAGAAAGAAAGAAAGAAAGAAAGAAAGAAAGAAAGAAAGAAAGAAAGAAAGAAAGAAAGAAAGAAAGAA
>NW_006494614.1:3174612-3204353 GCF_000325575.1 Pteropus alecto
AAAGAAAGAAAGAAAGAAAGAAAGAAAGAAAGAAAGAAAGAAAGAAAGAAAGAAAGAAAGAAAGAAAGGAATAGAAAACCACACAGAACAAGATCCTGACACTGTGACATTGCAACTCTAGTGAATGGTCCATGGAGGGAGCTGTTGACACAAGTTCCTGTGTGGAGATAAAATGACACCATTACATCCATCTGAAAAGAAGGAAAAGGAAGAGAACTTAACTGAGAAACACATTTGAAATGATCTGGCAGACATAACTTTCCTTTAAGCTACAAATCTGCTCTCCAAGAGCATCACCTAATGTAGATCCCTCCCAGGCACCTCTACCAACCCCCCTATGTGTGTGGATCAGAGCCCAGTGTCACAGCTTCTGTCTATTCAGAGCAGAGGAAGATATTCTTCAGATCACACAAATGAACCCACCACTCCAAAGAGAAAAGCTCTGAGAAAGGCTAGGAGAAAGTGAGTTAACCCCCGCAATGCCAGCCATATTGTTACGGTAAATATTTACTGTGGGCGAGGCAGCATCAGGTAAACGAATTGAAGGGATGCTCTCATCCTAAAGGCTACTTTCAGAATTCTCAGAAGGGACAGGGCATGTGGGAGGAGTATCTTTTTGCATAATGTCTGACTTCAGAATGCATAATGGGAGCATTACTTCAAATAATTTTCATTTCACACGTTTCCTAGTAAAGAAGTTTTGCAGAGTAAGCCTTTCTTTTTCTTCCAATTCCTTGGCAACAGGCATTGACAGGTTTCAGATGATGAAAGCGGAAGATTATATATGCAGACTGAGGATCCTAGCTGCTCAAGATTTATTCCTTAAGACCCTCACCCACCTAATCCGAAGGGTCAGGGCACAGGACTCTGCCCTGTCTACAGGATTGCTGTGGCAGAGAGCAGGGCTCAGGAGGAAAAGGGTCCTTAGAGCAGTCTGGCCTCACCTGTCTTCTGCAGCAGCTCACCTGAGGAAGACCTACAGGAAGCAGTACACTTTCTCGCAGAGTCTGATGCAGTACTAATAATATTTGGTGACGCTTTTTTAAAAAATTGCTGACTTCCTCCTCCTCCTCCCCTTTTATTCTTTAGACCTCTGTGTGTAAGAGGGTACTCAACAAAGAATGTTACATAACTTGGAAAGCTTGAATTACTTTGGATTAATATTTGGAAGATACAACTTTTTTTAACAACACATGTATATTTCCTTTTAGAAAACCAACCATAAGGGCTGTTATCTGAGACTGAGAACCTTTTTGAAAGCACAAATATTGAAATGAGATATCTTTTCACTTTAAGATTTCTGTGAAATTTACACTCATATTTAGCTATTATCACAAAGCATTTCTCCCTTAGGTCATAAAAGTTATGTATACATTTTTGTGGTATGAAATATTCTCATGCATAAACATTTACTAAAAATAAAGTACAAAAATAACAATATTAAAACTATATTTTGACCCTACGTATGCTTGGAATGCTACTAAGATTCTTGAATTTGCTAGACTTTCAATACTTCCCCTTGGATCTGACCCATTAAGAAACAACATCTATTCTGAAAGAAGATTTTTCTTCTGCTCAGTTTCCTGATTTGTCCTTCCACTGCCTTTGTACATTCAGCTCCCTCACAATCCAGAGTCTACTTTGTACAGAAAAATTCTTTTCCATGGAATTTTAGTAAAAATTTATGAAATGATGAGATTCTTACTTGAGTTCTTTAAGGATTACTTGAATTAAAATGCTCTATTGACTGTAATATCACATTTATCCTCATTCTAAACTTATGATATGGAACAGAAGTTATTAATAACAAGGTTTTAAATGAAGCAACTATGGTGAGAAGTTAATAACCATTAATTAATGTTTTAATTAACTAATTAAGAGGACTGCTTTTTATTCTGTTCATATTTTTTTGAGTAGCTTTTGCTTTTTGCAGAGTAACTTCAGGCCTTGGGGTAACCACCAAAGATAACTTTTGATGTATAACCTAAAGTTAGTTCTCAAAAACATGGTACCTGACTGTTATTTATCACACGGCATTAAAGATTTATATGTTGATCCATTAAATTGTTTTTAACTTCGAATAAAGAATCCTTCCCAGTCTGGCTTTCTTGTGTCTAAATTGCTCAGATGTTTGTGAAGTGAGCTCAATGGTCACTCTGCATTGGCATTAACTATCATTCTTTTAATTACTTAAATTGAGTCATACATAAAAACAGATGAGGAAACAAAATGAGACAATAAAATGAAAATAGAAAATAAATAAAGGGAAAGAAAGTTACTGATGGAACAGTGTAGTAATTTCCCGTAAATGTGAACTTATTTTGACACCAAACATATTTCTAGAATAGCATTAAAATGAGCAACATGTTTTAAACTTTAAGCAACTTTATATACAGTCTGCATTTACATAAGTTAATACATCTTAAAGGTAAAGATTGAGCTTTTGGGAATCAGTATTATTTGTATATTTAGCATATCCCTCATTTCTTAGCTGTGTGCCCTCTTAACCTACTTGACCTCTCTGATCTGTTTCCTCCTGTATGAAATAGTCATGCAAATACCTAACTCATAAGACTGATGTGAGAATTGATTAGTTAATGTGACTAACACATGTGGCCAACATTTCATCAATTCAGATAACTAAGGATTTTGTACTGAATTAATTTGATACTTTGATTTTATTTAGAACAAACTATTGTAGATAAAAAAAAATTGGATCAAAAAAATAAAACATGCATATGTACTTAATATTCTTGATTACTTTTGGAACGAAGTTTTGAAAGTTTACTTGAAAAGGCACAAAAGAGTTATCTGAATATTTGGGTTCTAATCTTAACTTCTCAGAAAGAAATCTTGTTCCTCAATGTCCCCCTCTGCAGACCCAATGGTTCTGATACACTTTCTGGCAGTGGGGACTTACTGCTGAGTAATCAATCTCTGGCATTCTTTGAACATGGGACAGCCTCATTTAGAAAGCCATTACTTTGGTTTATAAGTTTTTCAGACAAATAGAAACATTTGGGAATAAAATGGGCCACTGTGGACAGGAATAAACCTAGATTCTCCCTAGCAAACAGGGACATGTGGTCTACCTTTTATAGGTATCACTCTATTGGTGAGCCACTTGGAAATATTTTCCCCTTATATGCTTCTCACTTTAAGAGTGATGTGGAAATCCTCTCTTTAAAAATGATTTTGAATGAATTTCAACAAACTCCCTAGACTGTTTAGTAAATATTACTTTAGGGTATGAGGGACATCGTTGTGATACATAAATTATTTTCCACAAACAATAGTATTTTTTTAAAGCAGAGACCTGTAAAGGTTTGTCTATATTGATTTGGTAATATTGATACAATTATCCATAGAAAAGGAGTTTGCTGAATTAACCCAAACAGAAAACACCCAGCCATTTTTAGACAATTTCAAAAGGACATAAAAGTCTGACATTAATACTTATCGATTTTCGCCTTAATTTAAAAATGCAAGACATTATAGAATATTGACAAAGCTTTAATATTTTTATCTCTTTGGTGATACCTCCATTGCCTCTACCTTACAGAGATCCTGAACCGACGCTATGAAATTCTGTTGCGTTAGTGATCATGCAACAACATACCTTTCTGGCCAGATGAGGTTAACAGATTCAACTCATGTGAGCTGCAGAAGCTCTTCTAGTTGGGTAAAGGATCATCTTGCCATCAAATGTGACCTGACACACTCAACAACAGTTGATATATGTGCAGTAGTTACTAAGGCTAAACTCTTGATCAATATGTCAGATTTCAAAAGCGATTGCAACAAAGTAGACTCTGGATTATGAGAGAGCTGAATGCACAAAGGCAATGGAAGGACAAATCAGGCAGGACTGACTGCATTTTGCATGTCAAAGGACAGAGCTCATGGTGCCAGATATATAAGTGCTCCAAGGATTTAGGGAGGTAGTAGTCTGTGGATCATTTGGTGGGCTAAAAATGTTAAACATTACAAGTTAATTATTAGTAAGAGGAAGAAAGAGAAGAGGAGCATGAGCACACAGAGTTCTGTAAACCCCAGTGATTCTGCCCAGGCCTATGACTTGCTCAGACCTCACCTAAGCATCCATTAACATGATAATGCGCATTAATCCCCCCAAACACAACTCATCTGTCATTCTCAGTCACAACCCATCTGTGTGCATGTTGAGGGGGGAAATTCACAGTTTTAGCTGTTGAGGGATTAGCTTCAGAGGAAAGGCTGATTTTCAGTAATTCTTTGCTAGGAAAGCACTCATTTGTTTGCATTTATTGAAGCATCTATTTACTTTTCAGCTTTCATCATCTCACCAACATCTTAAGCAAAAGCTAAGGTGAGGATGGATAAAATGGCAATAAAAACATCTCAGGACAAAGAAGCTGAAGCCAAATTTAGTTCTCTCTCAAAGTTTGTGATATTATATATTCTTATTTCTTTGGCTGACCTTAGACATACATTCTGTCAGAGCGAAGGAAAAATATGTACATTTATATCTTTAAGTGCTCATTAACAGGCTATGCTCTTCTGTATTGCTTTTATCTAATTGATATAAAGTGGGTAAAAAAAACAGTGTGTATGTTTTATTATGATCTATCTGCTCTGTTGTGTGAACAAAAATTAGATGATACTGCTTCAGAGGAGGTAAAAATAAAAATAACTTATTTTTTCCTCACTAATTATTTAAAAACAAGCACAGTGATTTTTCTCCTTGCCATGAAACTTCTTCCCGTGGTTAAATGGTCTATTGTTTGGGCTATATCTACTTTGGACAAAATTATGTGTGTATAATAAGCAAACACAAACTTACTTATAATGTAAACCTACAAAAATAAAAGAAGCACTGGCAAGAGAAATACCATTAAAATGTTTTGAGGGTAAACCAATTTAGTGGGAAGAAAAATCAGTCACTGGTTGGTTGACTTAATTGTTCACTTTTCAATTGGTTACGTTGGAATAATCCAGCAGTGACCTTCTGTGTTAAGGAACAGATGCAAATAATCATTTAGAGTAGACATCATCGAGCTACCAGTTTGTTTGGTTTTTCATTAAAACGATCTGTCTTTTAAACTGATCGGCAGGTTTATTTTAAAAAACCATATTATTCTATGTTTGGGCACAGCCAGACATTTTTTTTTTTTTTGAAATCTCATTTATTTTTGTTTTCTAGTTTAACAAAAAGTTAACCAGGTTAATTCATGACAGGACTCCTTAGTTAATAAATTTTGTGCATCTGTAAGTAGGAAACACACGAGGAAGTTATTTTACTTCTTAAACTCTTTCTCACCTGTAAAGTGGGAGAAAATAACATAACCTCAAACCAATTAATTCAAGCAAAGTGCAGAATAAGGACTTAATCAAAATTAGCTAATATTGTTAGCATGTATATTTTTCCAAACATATTTGACAAAGTATCTTTTTCCCAAGTAACATTACTTGGAATTAAATTTGCAGATCTCACTCTTGGAAAAGCTACCCTAGACTAAATTGCAATGTTTCTATTGTTAGAAATATCTATTGGAAGATTTCTCCAACTAATAAGCCCTCAATGTGAAAAGAGCTAACAGAATGAATTTTTTTAAGTATCTATTAAAGAAATACAATTAAAGTCAATAAGTTCAAGGAAAAGGATCAAACTACAAAACGTGTTACTTGAGCAACTTTCTTTTGGGTGCCTGGTACTGAACATTCATTACCACCTGTCCATCACACCTGGAAAATGGAACAGATGTTAGAAAGCTGACACAGTAAAACAAACACTACTATTTAGCTTTTCTTTCTTTTTCCTTCCTTTCAAGATGCTACTAATGGAAATGACATAGAAATCTGTGTATGGCAGCACTTCTGAAAAAGAACGTCTATGTAAATAGAGCATGAAGGAGGCATGAAAGAATCTAGCAAGCTCCATTTGGGTCTTTAGACCTAATAGCCCAGATTTGGCCCTCAGATGTGCATGCATGCATGGGGTAATACTGAATTTGACTGAAGCTGTGCAAACAGTCCTAAAGCAAAATGAAGCCAATGCTTGATGCCTAAAGAGTTGGAACTGCAATTTCCAGACCCGATAGTCATAGAAAAAGTACTTGGGCACAGAGGCAATGTCCTGTTTCACTCTCACTGAGACAAACGTGACATTTTAAGAGAAAGGAACATTTAGAGTTATAAAGTTTATTTTTTTTCCTTGGGGAGCTAATAACCAGATTAAAAATTTATTTAAATCCATTAAAAGTAAATTTTGTGAAATAAAACACACTTTATTTAAATTATGTAAAAATATGTGGGTTATTTGTGATCTATCAAAATTGGTGAAATATTTAAAACTTGTATATGTGTACAAACTTCAGCTCACCAAAGTGAACTCAGTGACTTTGCTTGAATATGCAATGGTGCAATCACTAAAATAAATGTACTTGCTGCACTCAATTAAGCATTGTATTGTACATGTGTGTTTATTCAATTGTGTGACGATACAGTGATTGAAACACACACGCTTGGTGCATTTGTCTCAATCTGCAGTGCATTTATTTAAATGTGCAATCAATCATAGGCCTCTCCTTTTAGTTTTTCCTTTGTATTTTTAGAGAATACTAAATATAAACCATTGTGTGTATGCTGCGACATGGTGGAGAACTGAAATGAACATTAAATAAAGCAATATAAAATGGGAAATTTCAGGAAAGAAATTATGCAACTAATATGTGAAATGGGAAACTGCTGTCAAGTCTATTATATAAGGTCACAGTGTTATGTTCTGAACTGTTCCTGTTTCTAAATGGTTTGTATGTGTGGTGATATTAATATACGTTTAACAGTAATTAACAAAAATGATGTAAAAGATATTCAAATCTATATTAAAATATTTAGTTTATTTTGTATATAGCTTTGAGTCTTGTTCTATATCATTATTTCAAACAAGCTTATTACTGTATTCATTAGACTATTCTATTGCCTGAATTTGTTCTAACTCTCTTTCTCTGCTTATGCCTGTAAATTCTTACTCAGAATATAGTATATCATACTTCGTAACTCTAAAGAATAACCTCATCTTCAGTAAGGCTTCGTCTGTGCCTATTCTGTGTGGTCTGAGTTAAGAGAATGTCCCTCCAGAGCAAATTTTCCTGCCTGATGTTTTGGCCAAGTCAAGGGTTTCTTATTCTCACGGAACATTTTTCTCTCCATCCAGTGCCAAGGTAGAGAAAGACAAACTTCCTTGCCCACTTCTGGACTTCTGTCTATGCAGTTTTCTTTACCTAGCAAGTGTTTTTCTCTTGTGCTTGCAATGGTCAACTTTTCTCATATTTTATATCTTAGCTTATATCTCACCTCTTTAAAGAAGCTGTTCCTAAAGACAATTCTACACTATTCTTCTTTCATTTATATATTCATTCGATTAATGTGCATTGAATGCCCATATATGCATTGGGAATACAGTAATGAGCAGGACAGATATAATCACGATACCCATGGAATTGATAATCTAGCAATATGCCCCTTCCATTCTTAAATTCCTTATTCCATTTCTTATACAACATATTCTATAATTTGCAATATTTCTTTTTCTATTTTATTTTTTATTTTTCCCCGTCTTTAATTTCCCCTCCCCCCCTACTTCCACCCCTGACCTATGGATGTTGCCGTTTTCCCCTTAAGAACTGGGTCTCTGAAGGCAGGGTGTCTCCTCCCACACACTCGGGGTGTGCACCTGGGGCCTGGCCTGTGGCTCCACCTGAGATGTGAACCCAGGTCTTTCTGCATGTAAAGCAGACGTGCTAACCAATACACTATGGAGCCACCCCTAATTTACAATTTTTCTATTTGCTTACATTTTTTGTTTCTCCCTCTTGCCTGTCTACAAGTTTCGTAAGACCAACACCTTGCTTCTCTTGTTCACCTACGTTTTCCAGAAAACCCAGAACAGTGTCTGGAACATAATAGGTGGTCAAAAATTTCAGATTAATTAATAAGTTGAGAGAAGGACAAATGAATTTAGTCTTTGCAATGACCCAAAGCAGCCACTACTGTTGCTAGTTTGTAGTTAAAGACACAGAACCTGAGTGGTACTGATAGCATGTCTAAAGTATGCTGCTGGTCAGTTACAGGACTAGAGATTAACATGAAATGAGTATGACTCAGAATCCACATTCTTCTATACGGTTTTTGAATCATTTCATTGCACACCTGTGAGCAACAGCACATAGTTAAGAGAGTAACCTCTGAGGAGAGCCAGGTCCAAATTCAGAAAAGTTTCTTAAACTCCTTCATCTTTGTAGTGGAAATAATAATAATAACTGACTCATAGATATAATGTAAACATTAAATAAGAACAGATGTATATTGCTTAGAACAATGTAAATATTACTACTGTTGTAGTGATTATTATTGTTACCTAGGAACAAAAAAACATAATTGTCAGAAGTGTCTTCTGTATGGAAATTATTTGAACTACATCATTTTAATGAATTGTCTAGGGACCATTTCTTATACTTCTATTGTATTTAGATTAGCATTTAAATCTGTGCCAAATGACATTTGATCTGTGTGTGTTGGGATGTATGGATAAGTGGAGGAAGAAAGATGGAATTCCTTTGCTGAAAAAGAATAGATAGCAAAAGATAAATCCAACCTTAAACAATACTTTGAAAATTATTAAGTGTCTACAGTGTGTTTAAATACACGAATACTATATGTTTACTGAGTCTAGAAAAACGATCTAGAGATCACAACAGTCCAAAATTTTAGACTAGAATCTGTGTAAGTCTTGTACTACCTAATGACTATAATATAGGGTTACCAGTAAAATCAAAAAGAGACAATGATGATACTTAGCACATCTGACAAGGCCATCGTCATCACTGAAAGTAGATTTTAAAGTGTAAGGCATTTTGACACTTTAAAATACATATTGGCATTATAATTACTTTTAGCAATAATTAACAACAAGCTCCTGACTTAAGATAAAAAGATCTAAGTTTCAGTCATGACGTCACTCACACTTATTTGAAAGTTTCAACTTTCCCTAAACCCAAGGCAGAGGGAAGTTGAACAAGGTAGGGGGAAGCTCAAGAGAAGGCAGAGAGGACCCTTGGAAGAACAGGATCTCAAGGATAACCCAGAGAGCTCCAAAGACTAAAACCTCACCCAGTCTTTTAGGAACTTGAATTACTCCCTGCCATTCACTAAACCTCAAATAGGCATGTGATTTTTCTACCTGTCATCCTCCATCAGCTCATTGTGGGCTTCTGGAAGAAAAATACCTGCCTTTTTCTCCATGAAGGACAGCTACTTGACCAACAGGAGCCAGGCTGTCAAGTGCAGGAGGACCCATATAAGGACCCATATAGATTCTGACTGCTTTGTAGCTGGGCAGCCCAGGATAGTACCAGTCATGCTTGGCAGCTTATTTCCAACAGGACAAGAACTTCTGAGTTGATGCTGAGCTACTTAATTTATGAATCCTTTTTAGCCTCTGGCAAGCATCAGTCTTACCCTATCATATGTTTACTAGGTAGATTATATCATTTTTGCCCGATGCTACCTACACTGATATCAGCACTGCCTGCTTGAAATGCCTCTGTTCAAGTCCTTGATTACTGGGATAATTATATCTCCCTAGTTTGCCTGAGACAGTCCCAATTTGCATCTATTGTCCCTGTATGATACCCACAGCTCTCCTATCACTCTCAAAAGAGTCCTGATTTGGACCATAAATTATATGATCATACTGCTATACTCTCATTGCAAGGCATCTGCTTTCATAATCATTCGGTAGAGAAATGTATTCATAGCCATGTAGATAAATCAATCACTGCTTTAGGCTATCCAGTAAACTATCACTGTTTAAAAAACAAAACCAAACAGTAATTTGACTCCTAATACCACAGCATTTATCAATAGCTGATATACTATATATTCCTTATTTATTATTCATCTTCTCTAACTAGCAATTATGGAATATAATTTCCAAAAGGCAGAAAATTTTTCTGTTTTATACACTGTTGTATCCCCAGCATTTAGAAGGTGAACATGATATATATATAGAGATATATATATGAAAGATATCCAAGAACTAAAGTAGCAGAACTTAAACCTTATCATGGTTCCAGAACTATATCAAGGTCTTTACATAAACTGTATTTTACAATCCTAACAACAACTCTGTGATGTAAATGTTATTTTTCAAGATGAAACAACCAAAGAAGAGCAAATACAAATAATTTGGCCAAGGTCACATGGGCCCATGATACTCATGCAATTGTAGTACTCCAGAATGCTAAGCCTGTAGAAGCTACAGTTGAATCATACCTCCTGTTTTTCTTTACTTTATGTAATTTGTAGAAACAGAAATAGACCAACTCTTTTATTTTGTTTTGTTTTAGAGATTTGAGAAGATCAGGTTTAAGTAGAATTAAATACTTTCAGTTTCTGAAGAGATATATTTTGATTTTTAAAAAAACCAATAAACTGAAAACTTGTCATGCTTCCAAGTCTGGAGAGTAGTTAATAAAAAAAGCATATGCCACATTTCAGTATTTCTCTAAGATGGTTAAAATAACTAACACTGAATCAGGCAATGTTGACTGCACTATCACCATCTTGCTAGTAGACAGTAGAGGGAACTGTTAGTACATTGAGCAGCAAGGTGTAAACAGGCTATGACAAAGGGGGGAAAAGCAACCAGATATAGCATACATTGCACTTGGATCTCTTCTCATTTAAATGTAGGCCATTTTATTATGAACTTCTCCTATCTTGACAGCTACTTCTAGTCTATTCTAAATGATATCTCCAAAAAATTGGTTTTGCATACTAAAGTACTTAGAAAAATTTTTTTATCAAAATTTTTCCCACTGTAATTTCATTGTCATTCAGATGAAGTTTAAGCTACCTGTCCATGCCCCAGGATTTTCCCCACTCCTTCTTTTCTCTTTTTTCTCTAGTCATTGCCTCCTCTGACCTCTTCACCTCCTCGCAATCTCAACCACCTGGAACAATTTTCTTATTTTTCTCTGACAAGTGTCATATCTTACTTAAGACTCTCCTTTAAACTCTTTTCTTCTGAGGAGATGATTTCAAGCTTACTTTGATAGATGCGTGGGCATTCAGGTCATGACATCTACTGCCCCACTGAAAGCAAGAGGTTGATGGCACTAGTCTACTGTCTAGTCAATTGATCCTTCCTTTCTCACTGCCTTATGTGTTTCCGCCTCCAAAAAGTGCCTGATAAGTCAAAGAGAATTATCTTTCAAAATGGAGGAATGCTTTTACTAAAGAGTTTGAGTAGCACTATAGTCCACCACGAGAAGTACGGAACTTCTCCTTGGATAGCTGAGGGAATTACTATTCTACTTTCAAGTATCAGCAGCACATAGCATGAGCTGAATGGATGTCTTGCATACATGTTTGTCTCTCCCACACAGCTCTCAAAGTAACATGGAAAATACCTCACTGAAATTCTTGCATGTACCACCTGAGTCTCTACAGTTACATTGTATAGAACATTTAAAACAGAGACAAGACCTATTACAATTTCAGTAAAGAATTCCATATGTATAGTGGGACAGGCATTAAAGTAAACATGTTTCATTAAACTCTGACACCAAAATATGTACGACGGAAAGCTTCCATGGTCACATAATAGGTCACGTATACTCTCTACCTTGGAAATGTACAATGAACATTAATGAACATTATTATAATAAGGCTCTGAGAAGTCCTCTACAAACAAACTCTATTACTGTGTTACTCAATGTTTCCTAAATTTGTTTGATCACAGAACTCTTTTTCTTTTAATTGACAGAGTGCATGTTATCTTGCAGAAATAGCCTTCAACAGAACTCAATTTAGAAAATATTGACTCAGAAAATAAAAGCTGGAATAGGCCTATACAATAAACCAAGTCCAGCCCATTGATCTTATTGATAAGCAAACTTGGACATAGAATGTCTTAAAAATTCAAGAAACATCACATAATTTTAGTTTATCCGTTTCCTTGAATCTACATTTCCTCATGCCAATCAATCATCCCCTAATCCCTGATCAAATAACTTCTCATTGCCCACTACCCGTCATTTTATGTCATAGTCAAATATCTCAAAATTACCTGTTGACATGTCTGAAAATGCACTGTCCTTATCGTGGCCTTCTATAGCTTCAATGAACCAAAGATGTAATTTCAGTGTCTGTGCCCAATGTGCTGACCGAAGTGTAGAGTTGCTGCCCAAAGACATTTAGTGCTTTTCTACCTCTGGGGATCCTGCTCATCTCTACTTAACAAATCCTGCCAATCTTTTGAGGTCCTTTCAATTGTACTTTCTCCATAAGGACTTCTAGGACTTCCTTAGTTGGAATTTTATATTCACTTGTACCCAAAGTACAACATATATGTATTCCAACTTATTAGACTTCATTGTGTATTTAAGGGCTTGTCTGGTATTCTCCTTATGGGCAGAGACTGCGTTCAATTCATCCCAGAATTTTGTTGCCCAAAGCAGGTTCATAGTAAATATTTATGAAGTTAACCATATAGTCCACAGTCACACAGACATGTAGTGACAGTGATGACTAAACCCTACCAGCTTGCCGGATTGGTGTTGTTGCTAATAAAACCTAATAAAAGCAATGGGACTATACATGTTAGTATGATACTGTACTTCCAAATTTTCATAAGAATCATAGCGTACATCAGTATTACCATTGCTATGCACTCATCTATTTCAATTTGATAACGCTTCAAGATGAGAAATAAAGATGTGTGAAATTACGATATAACTTTCAAGATGCTATTTTGGGGATGGATCTTATGAGTAACAGAATAATGGAAGTTATTATTTCTATAAATAAGAAATATTCAAATAATAAAGAGAGTATAATATAAGGCTTGTATTTTTAGAGGCATTTTAGTTTTTGACCACTTTAGAGCCATTTCAGTTTTATGACCAACATTAACTCTTTAAGCCTGTTTCTTCATCTGTAAAACAACGAAATTTATTGACCATTATCCATGCACTATGTTTTATGTATTTCATCCATACTTAGCATACATTATCTCATATAATTGTCATAACAAGTATATGAGGTAAATAGTGTAGATAGTGTTCCTAGTAATATATAAGGAAACAGAGGCTCAGAAATTATTCAAATAGCATGACTAAAGAAACACAGCTAGCTACTATGTATCAGAGGCAGAATTCAAACTCAACTTTTCAGAGGTGAAGCAAATTGTTTCTATATTCTCTACAACAGAAGTAATGGTGAAAATTAATGGATATATTTAAAATCCCCTGATATAGTATATCTCACACTAGATTTGCTTCAGAATGTTCCTTCCCTTATCACTTTATTTTCTGCTCATGGATTAACAAGAATTGCACCAAAATAAGAATGAGAAGACCTGCATTTGAAGACGATTATTATTATCAAGAGAGGATAACGAGACCGACTATGAAAGAGCTTTAAAAAACCCAAAGCCATCTTAAATGCACATTTTTGTTACCCATTAGGTGAATAATCACTAGAGTATGTACTTGCTTGTTTGGCATTCTAAGATTATGGTTTCCCAGAGATAAACACCATTTTATGTTGAGAGCGCAGCTCTGCATATGTCTTAATTAAACTCATCTCTAAGGACAAAAAAGTACTAAAATTAGAGATTATTATCTTGACTTTTTCCCTTGCCAACAGGTAAGTTCCTAAAGTCTAAATTGATTTTAGGCAAGTGGCCTCTGATTATCCTCTAGCGAGCTGTGTCTGAGCATTTACTCACCTTACTGAATTGAATACCACAAGAAGCTATCCTGTCTTTGACACTTTGTCATTGACATTAAGAAATTTTCTGCAATTTAAACTTGAGTTAGTTGGTCCTTGAGTTCAGATTTGGCTATTTACAGAAATGCACAGAAATGCAAAGCTCATTGCTCTATTTCCTGGCTTGTTTTGTCTGAGGGACAGGATCTTTTCTCTGCATACAAATGCACAAATGCAGAGCGATGAAGCACCAAAAATATGCAGATGTAATGTGACAAACTTAGCCAATCATCTAAATGTTTAAAAAATATCCAGATGTTGGATTTAATATAGACAAACCATCTGGCAGATCAGCTTAGTTGTCTACTCTACATTCAGCTGTTGGATGTTGTGGAAGGTCAGACTAGGTCTGTACTTAAAGATAAACAAAGAAAATAGTGTCAGATGTATATTGCTAGTCTTCTGGAAAACACTTTTGATTCAGTAGATTCTAAGCATCGTTAACATTTTTGAGAGAAGGAAACAGAATTTCCATAGAGTAATGATTTTTGTTTAGAATTGCCCACTTTAAAACACCTTTCATGTACAACTCTTTTTTTCAGACAATTATTAAAACAATACTGAAATTTGAAGTAATTGACATCTACTAGCAAAATTTCCAGATTTATATTAAAAGTCAAATATTTTATAGAAGAAAAGTGCAAGCAAAAAAGAAGAAAAAGAGCAAATAATCTTTGGTAGAGTGAAAGAATGTAGCATCATCCAGCACCAAGTTATGGACCAAAGATATTCTACCGAATATTCGTGTCCCTCTACCACCATCAGCTTACTCACATATGAGGTACGAAGTCAAGGTACACAAGCAGAGACAGCTCAACAGTCATAAGAACTGAAGTTTGTTTTGAGTCCACTTTACAAAAAGATAAATACCTCTAGGCTTAATAATTACTTTAAAATTGTTTATAACTAAAAGAAATGAACAACTCTTTTTCTTTCCAGATAATGTATCATTCACATATTACAGCATTACATTTCTAATAGTATTTTTCTTTAAAAATATAACTATATTTTTTTAAAAAACTTAACTTCCATGGGGAAGATTTTTTAAAAAAATATTTAAAAGTCATAGTGGTATAAAAACGTCCTATAACAAAGCAGTAAAAGGGACAGTAAAAATGTATAAATACAGCAAATATTATTTTGTTAACAATAAAGTATCCACAAAATCATAGTATACATACCAACCTCTGAAAAATTATTAAAGGATGCCATGAGATAAAGCAGGGGAAAATGGTGAACAAAAAAATCAGACATTCTGGAAAAAGCAAGGAGAAAAAGATGGGCATGAAAATTTATAGAACAGTTTGAGGGTAGGTTTTCAAAGTGGCATGTGACAGAGCCAAGCACAAATCCTCTTACTTATTAACGGGATTTGTCCCTGTACCTGTCACACATTGCTTTGAAAATATCTGCCTCTGTGAAAGGTATACTGCTTCTCTCCATCAGTTTTACTCTTAAGAGACTAATGTATAATCTCTTTAGGTTTCATCTTTTGTATTTCTGTGCATATGACAAATTGTTTTGAACACTCTTCATCCATACACATAAGAAGGTAGGCACTAAGGGCTTATCACCGCATATTTAAAAATCCCTGAGATACTATTTTCCTCATTGGAAATAATTGTTCTATTAAAATAATCTCTAGATTTATCATTGAAGTTTTTCCACCTAATGCATTCATGCCTGGATGCCATAGGTAATTGTTCTCAACCTTATCAAACTTAGTGCCTCTTTTTCACAACAAATATTTTGAAACCCATTTAAAATTGTAGATGCTGTAACCACTATAAGTAGATAATTTTTTTAAAAAATCAAAACAATGCCCTAACTATAAAATAAAAGAGAAATAAAAACAAGTTCTTCGTAATAAAAAGAACATATTTTGAAGTGTAAATACCTGAGCGCTGCTACATAATGAAGAATTAAAGAATCTGAATGCTGATGCTTATGTAGAGGATCTGTAAATTTGTAAATGCATCAGCTACCAGTGCAAACTGACACAAGATTGTTGGGTTGATGCAGCAAATACCATAGAGAGTTGCCATCAATGACCAACAATTGGTAAAGTTCAAAATGACAATTTTCTCTTAATAGACGTGATTAATTTTTGGAAATTTCAGTGTATAGTAAACTGTGGAAAATCTTTTATAATTACATGAACTAGAAAAGAAACTATATAGAAATAGATTTTAATTGCAGATAATAAGAAATGGGTTTTTCATCTACATGAATACTTGACAAGATACTCAAAATTTCAGGAAGCATGTAACAGTTTTTTAATGTGCTGGACCTTTCTGCAAGTTGCAAATGTTTAGCAACTATTCTTTGGCTCCACCTGTCAGTGGTGGTTCTGGCCCCACTTCATCCAATTTTTGTAAAATCCTAATACACCCTTACAAATTCCTAAAATTCTCTTTAGGGTGTGAAATTGTCCCCTAGTAATGAGAACTACTGCTATAGAATTACAGAAGAGCTAAAACAGATAATGCTACCTGAATACTTCTTATGCTTTTCTTTTATTTCATTTTTGCTAAGGTAAGGCAAAGCTTGATTTTTAAAAATCCACCAAACAATTTACATTGTGTTTACATATTTTGTGCCAGGAGCACTCAAGAGTCTTCTGGTCCTAACTTTTTGTTAAAAATGAGTGGACTTAGCACATCTATTGGAGACATGTCAATGAAACTTACTTAATGAAATATCACACATGATAAGGTAGACAACTGAAAAATAGAAAGAATACATTTTGTCCTTATGAATTATATTTCATGTGCTTTAACAATTACTCCAGATTAAAAAAAATGATTTATAAATTAGAGGGAAAAATAAGATGCAGAAGAAATTTGGGTGAAAAATAATGGTGCAAGCAGTTGTTTCAATAAAAAAAAAAAAAACTTTGCCACACGACATGATATGGTGCTAGATTTATTATTCCATTTATCCATTTGTCCTTAAAACAAGCCAACCATAGATATTTACTTTAGAAATCTAAAGTTGCTTATTTCTGTGCAATACAGTTCTACAGAACCATGGATTGATGGTTTCATAAGGTATCAGTCACACTTCCATAGCATTTGCTGATATAAATATAAAAGCTTCATTTTAAAGGATAAATAAAGCCACACTATTATCTAAACAGGGTAAAATTTAACATCCTTGTGGTTTGTGGAAATTTTTGATGTGCCTGCTGGCTTTTCAATAAAAATCAATTATGCCTTAAATGCAAGCGGTAGTCAACATACTACAGACTATAAATTCAATTTCATACTCAGAAATATGGATTAGCTGAACTTGATGCCCTTCCATTGATTTCAGAAAGCAAAAGCTGATAAGGTAAATAATAGTAAGAGGCTCTCTGACACTCCACATCAAGTTCCGGATTTCCATATTATTTTTGTAAGAACTTTGCAGTCACCACAATATCCTCCTTGTGAAATATGTATGATGAATAGATATTATATGGATTGCTGATTCATCTTTCCATACAGAATGGATATTTGGTTTTCATAAGTCAGGAAGAAACTGCACAGTAAAAAGAATGTGCTTATTTCCTCAGCTCAGTGCAAGGAATATGTCAGATGATTGTGAATAAATCTAGTGCATAATTAGAGAACATACCAATTAAGCAGATTCTACCTGGAAATAAAAATTGTAGAAACCAGGAACAAATTGATACTCTTCAATTTTTTAATGTTTTATGTATACATTGTGTATTACATATAAATATATGAATATATTTGAGAGAGAGAGAAAGAGAGAGAGAGAAAGAAGGAAAGCATTCTAAAACCTGAAAAACTTCCAGTCCTTCTGTTCACTCAAAAGAGCACCTTAAATTGGCAAGAATCTCATGGAGTGGGGAATCATGAAAGGGGAGGAAAAGAAATGATTTGATACTAAGAAATCTAAGGAATAGCGATCATGAGAAGGAAATTTAGAATAGTTTTCAGCATAATGGGAAATCCAATCACATCTGCAACAATTTTCTCCTTTCTTCCTTTAATGTGCAGAACATTTAGGTTTTATAGAACTGTTCAAGTCCACACTTTGAGCATCTTATAGCTCAGCCATTTTCTTTTGCAGTAAGCCTGGTGCACTCAGCTTAAATCCCAGATTTCTTAGACAGGTTTAGTCCACAGGGCCTGGTCTCCCCTTTTTGTCAAGGTGAGTTTCTGTTTTCTTAACACAAACAAGGATTGCTTTGTCACACGTTCAGTATTCTAACAGAGAAATACTATTGCTCGTATTAGTTCAAAGATATGCATTTCTTAAGAGTTTCCTGCAGCCTTCCTAGAAGCCAGCATTTTTGAGAGTTCGTATTATCATTTTGGTAAAAATCCATGGCCAAACATCTCTGCTCCTCCAAAGAAATTAATTACACTTGAATTTCTTAAGATAGAGATTAATTTATTTAAGATAAACTTCTATGTCATTTATTTTACTGAAGCACAAGTAGTTTTATTAAAGGATGTTAAACATGAAAGCAAACTATATAAAATGCTATAAATACTAAATGAGACATATCCTGAAAAAAGAGCACTTTTAACAGTAAATGATTTTTTATTATATATTTATCTATATAGTATCTGTTACTCATCACTATCGGTTTCTAGAGAAAGCATAGAGAAAAATGGCAAGGTAGTTATTGCGGGTTCCTTTCATAAATAACAAATCGTTTACACAAGAAAAACATAAAATCGCAAAAGAAATGGTATAGTCTCATTTCTGATTTTTTCAGTTATTTGTAAAAAAGTCAACAAACATTTCTTTTTTGCAACTCTTAGAAATCTATGTGTATGTATGTTTATTTATAAATATATATTTTTCATAACAGGGACTAGAGGCGCAAACATTTTTCAGCAATGCCTTTTCACGTTATTTAAATTTAGGTAAAGAATACAACTAAAATTTTATTTTTCTTATACCAATACATACTCATAAATCAGTAAAACATCAAGTTTCTGATAAAATATTTACTATGTGAATTATAAAATTTTAAGTTTCAGTGTATGAAATAACACTATCTTTGAAACCTATCTAATGCGAAAATGCCACAACCAACCATTTTCATCATATGTTGTAATGTGACTGTAGCATATGAGGGAAAAGGCATCACATTGTTTATGAAAAAACAATTCTTGTAGATACACTTGGAAAACTGCAAACATTCATAAACAGTTACTCTTTGGGGATAGAGAAAAACTGCCATTAAACAGGTGTTAGAATTTAAATGACATCTCATTAGTGACTCCTTTTTGTAGCTCTGAGACAAATAAAACCTTCATTTAAAAGCATTAGTGCTATTCCTAAGGGTTTCTGGTATCATAATGTTTTGTTTTATGAAGATATTCAGTTTCTTCCAGCATTCTTGCTTATTTATACAAAATAAACCAATTGCATTTCCAAGTTTAGCTAAGCGTGAAGTCAGGGGGTGAATAAGGCCTTTGCAGTGCTGTAAATACCCTTGCCCCTCCCTCCACTTCCTCAAATCTGGGAGGTTGGAAGACAGCCTGAAAAACAAAAGTGTTTTTAAGCACCACTTCCAAATAGTTAGTTCTACTGTCCTTTGCCTTTGTTAAAGAAGTCATATGAAACTCAAATTTTCTTGATGTCAAATGGGGACAAAGATGATGGGTAAAGAAGGGGTAAAATAATCTGCAAGTATCTATAATATGGTTAGAACCACTGAACAGTTAGAAAATGCAAGGGGTGAAGTTCACAGAAGAAAAGATGACATTGCGCTGGAAGAATCAGAATAGGAGATGACATTTGAAATGGATTTTACTGAGTGAGGATGAATTCATGGAAAATGGATAGGCTTGTGGAAGTATAGGCTGTTTTTAAGGAATTTGCAGGAGATAAAACTGGCCATGATACAGAAGACCCTAGGGGCCAGGCTTAAGTGCATACCTTGAATTTGTTAGGGATAAGGAGTCTGAAACCTTTGTGAAGGATGGAGATATGAGGTGTAGGAAAATTATTGTAAAGGAGAGCAGGATGAGACATTACACAAAGGGGGACTTCTTGGAAGGCTAATTTTTGGTGTGGAGGCAAGAAGTCTGAAGGCCTGATTCAGGAAGTTAATAATGTGAGAGAAAACATGGAGGAGAAGCTGCTGACACTACAGAGGTAGAGTCTATTGAAGGTGGCAAATGATTAAAGAACAAGCAGTTAATAGGGATTCTGAAGACCCTTGACTGGGTGGCTTAAAGTAGAAGGAGGTGGTGGTTTGGGGGAGATGGGTATGTTTGGGACATACTGAGTATGAGACAGCAGAGAATCTGAGTATATTGCGCAATGTGACAATAATGGTAAAGTTCCCAATTAAAAGGTAAGTTTTCAGTAGCTTTCTATGCCAGTAATATTAGATTGTAGAAAAATTACAGTGTCAGCTTACACAGAGGGACTGAGAAATAAATTAGTGATTTCTGATTTAGAGAAAATCTGAGCTTTATGTGACTATTATTAATCTAATACTCAATGATAAAAGTGAGGCTAGAGACAGATTTCTCTGGGCTAGATTTGTAAGCATATATCTGCATAGGAATGAAACCATGTGAGGCAATAATATCCAGAGGGAAAAAGTATAGACATGAAAAAAAAAAAAGGAAAAAGGTAGAATCATTGAGACACATACACGAACCAAGATGAAAAACCTGAATTCAATATTACAATGGACTAGAATGTATTCAGTTACTGTTTATACATTTGGCGAATAAAAATAACAATAAGAAATAATGAAATTACTTATGTAGCATTGCTTATTGAAATAATTGCTAAATATATTGCAGTTGATTTTGACAAGGTTATAACACTGTGATCATTTTAAATTATCATCCAATTCTCATTTAATCACTCAGCTTAAGCAAAACACAGAGCTCAGAAAAAGGGGGAAGACAAGAGAACCAAAGGCAGTTTAAACGCAGTGACATTTATTCAAAAAGAACAAGTTGCAGGCTGCAAGAATAAAAAAAAAAAAATAGATGTTTCAGCTGAAATCAGCTTATACCACAAAATACATGACCCTATGACCTAAACATTGGAACACTAGTCCAGGATAACTCTAGAACAGCAGAATATAAATATGTGTATGTGTGACATTTAAAACATATTCTCCTTTGAATATAATGAATAGTTATGCTTTTTTGTTCATTGGCTTTATTCTCTTTCTCATCCAGGAAATGAATTAAAAATTTATGGGAAGAATAAAATCAAAGAAGATAAAAGAAAGGTACATAATAAAAATGCTTTGGACACCTATATACAATAATTTGGTCTTTTTTATTATGGCTAAAGCTTAAAAGTACTTCATCTTAGCTCTCCTGGGCCTCCTCCTTGTATTTTTCTCACTTCTATCTACTCAGGTACCCTTTAGCTTAACATACCCATCCTCAACAACAACTCACACAGGTAATGGTATCCCTCTGTTGTTTACATCTTCATGTAAATCCAAATCGATACATAACTAACTTCTAATCCTTGTTCACTTCTTTTGTACAGATCAAATAAAATGTTAATAATTATTTTCATCTTCCAATTTGCCATGCCTTTCATATATATTATCTCACTAGATTTGTAAACTGTGAATTAAAAAAAAAATGATTATCTCTGCGTCCATTCTTATTATTTCTTAGGTTTTGTGTAAGCCTAATTGCTAAATAAAAGTTTTTA
Source organism: Pteropus alecto (assembly GCF_000325575.1). Taxonomy (NCBI): domain Eukaryota; kingdom Metazoa; phylum Chordata; class Mammalia; order Chiroptera; family Pteropodidae; genus Pteropus; species Pteropus alecto. The sequence goes on from NW_006494614.1 coordinate 3,196,096, forward strand.
CCCATCTCATGAAACTTAAGAACCTTGGACTTAAAGAAGATTTTATGAATTTGACCTCAAAGGCAAGGGAAGTAATAGCAAAAATAAATGAATGGAACTCCATCAAACTAAAAAGTGTTTGCTCAGCAAAAGAAACCGTCAACAAGATAAAGAGACAACCATCAGAATGAGAAAATATATTTGCAAGCAATGCCTCTGATAAGGGCCTAATATCCAAAATAGACGAAGAACTTATACGAATCAATAACAACAAAAAAACAAACGATCCAATCAAAAAATGGGCAGAGGACCTGAACAGACACTTCTCCCTGGAGGACATACAAATGGCCAACAAATATTTGAAGGGATGCTCAACATCGCTAGCTATTAGGAAAATGTAAATCATAACCACAATGAGATACCATCTCACACCTGTTAGAATGGCTATAATCAACAGGACAAGTAATAACAAATGCTAGAGAGGATGCAGAGAAAAAGGAACCCTCATACAACGCTGGTGGGACTGCAAATTGGTACAGCCACTATGGAAAACAGTATGGAGGTTCCTCAAAAAGCTGAGAATTGATCTACCATATGATCCAGCAATCCCTCTACTAGATATTTACCCCAAGGACTTAAAAAATCATATCCATAGAGATATTTGCACACAATGTTCATAGCAGCATTATTCACAGTGGCCAGGACATGGAAGCAACCGAAGTGTCCTACTATAGATAATTGGCTAAAGAAGCTGTGGTACATATATACAATGGAATATTACTCAGCCATAAGAAGAGATGCAATACAGACATTTGTGATAACATGGATGGAACTCGAGATAATTATGCTAAGCGAAATAAGCTAGACAGAAAAAGTTGAAAATCACATGATATCACTTATATGTGAGATATAAACCTAAAAGCAACAAAGGAACAGGACAAATAAACAGACTCATGAACATGGACTATAGACTAGTGGTTACCATAGAGTAGGGGGTAGGTGAGGAGGGGGAAGGTAGATGGGGCAAAAGGGGACAAATATAGGGGGGAGGGGGAGGGTGAAGTGGGTAAAGGGGATCAAATATATGGTAGCTAAAGGAAACTGGATTTCGGGTGATAAACACACAATAGAATATACAGATGTCAAATGATAATGTACACCTAAAAATTATAAAATTGTATTAAGCAATGTTACCCCAATAAACTTAATTAAAAAAAAAAGTTTTTACCCATCTCATAGAAGAATTTGAGGTATTATGGGATAGAGATGGATAGAAATGATTGAGCAGTGCCGGGGGGGGTGGTAACAGGAACCCCTAAAATCTCTCATGCCTCACAGGAAACTGCCCATTCTAGCCACCACATCTGAACCAAACAACCCTTGGGATAGAGGATATGTAGTGGGGAAATCTAGATTTCTGTAGTGGTTGGCAAAGAAGACCTTCCCTATTTGGAGAACAAAAAAGGTGGCTCCAGCAATACAAGATAAGTACCTCATCCCTGGTTGTCCTAACTTCCTCCTTCCTTAACTTTTTCCTCCATTATGGAGAAATCTTAATTCTTCCATTTTTCATACTTCATGCTCTTCCGTCCTTCATCCCTTTCAATTTCTTTATTTAGCGATTCAGTCATATTTAACTGTAAATGATTGTAACTAACGATTTGCTTGGTTTTGTACACATATAACTCTACTAAGAGTTGGGAGGTGCTGACCCTCCACCTACCTAGTCTCAAGATTTAGGGAATCTCAGATTTGACAGGCACCATCAAGCTGTCATTTTGTTGCTTCTGATCTGACCTTGTATTTTCTGTGCCCAGGCTTCCATGTTAGGCGTCTGTTTCAGGACCTGTGTCTATTGATCTTTGCCTTAACACTGGTGATGTTTTGACACTAAGACAGCAAGTCGCAGCTTGTAACCATGTGGCTATGAAAACTCACTTCCAAGCTGTGGCCTGGTCACCTGTTGCCCTAGTCCCTAAAGCCTGATGCTCTTATCCCTATTCATTGTTCATTCCTCTTCACTCATATTTACAAATAAGAAAGTCAGATGCCACGAGGTTATATAACCGGTTCAAGGTAACATAGTCAACAAGTAAGTGGAAAGGCCGAGATCAAATCCAGAAAAACTATAAAGTCTGTAGTCTTTCACCATATCTCCATCTCACACAAACACACACATACAAACAGTATTTTCCAAAAAAGCTGCTTTTCATAACAAACTAAGAGTCAGCATCACAGTCTTCAAATAAAAATAAAATAAGCATTAAATAGAAGTCAATAAATGTAATAATGTTGCTGAATAGACATAGATAAATTTAGAGCCCAAGCTAGGCATTAAATTTCTTATTTCTACTTTATACAGCTCTTTCAGAAACCCCAAGTGCTATTTTAAAGATATTCAGAAATCTTGCTTTTTTCACATTTCAAGAGAAATATTTACATTCACTAACAGCCAATATCTGCTATTTTATGGTCTTTGATTTTCAGCCTTTATAATTTTCTTACATGTGATCAAGTGTATTTTTAAATACACACTCACATTTACATCATTCCCATTAGAGGTTTTGTTATGGCCACACATATGTCTCGATTTTACCATAGAAAATCAGATTTTAATTTTTCTCTGTTATTCTTATCCATAAAAAAATACAAAAGACAAATGACCCCAAATAATTAGTAGCACATTAAAAATTCTATACACTATTAGATGTAACCTGTTTGCTCCTTTTTAAATACATTGTCCTGAATGTTTGGCGGCTAAGACTATCATCTGAAATGAAATACTGGTAGGGTGTTTTCTCTGTTTCAGAACAATGACTTTTAGACTGGGTCAAACTTTTAAATAATTGTGACAAAAGGAGCAGAATATTTTGTCTTTTAAAAGCAAAATTTAGTTTGTTATTTCATTGATTTTCAATAGGTATATCTAATATAATTGTCCAATGATGTGCTGTAAATCCAACAAAACCATAGAGAAAAAGCAAGAAAAGCAAGAAATTACTCAGTTAAAATATTTTAAGCCAAATTCAGCTCAAATACGCTCTCCTTAGATAATTTAATATCCGTATTAAAATATTTTTCATCATACAAGTGCAGAATTTTAAATTTCTTGCAAGAATGGCAAAAATTCTTTTTATTTTTAAACTTCCTATAACACTGTTAGCTCTCCTCAATCACATTATCTAATCATTCACCACTACTTAGAAATATTATAAGAAAAACTTCCCCAGAGCAACAACCACCGGCCTTCTATAGAGCTAAAATGCTGCATCACTTTTATTTAAATAGCAAATGAATTCCTCAGGAATGTTTGCATTCTATGCCTTTGTCATATACTCTAGGCCACCAAAGTTCTTACATAGGGGCCTGATATGAATATTGCTTGGTATTATACACAAATCAGTGAAGATCCATTCCAATCAGGCTTTTTTATCCTCCTTCCTTTCTTCCATTTTTTTTTTTTTAAAGGGGGGAAAACTGTTTTATATCGACAACCATCTGTGAGCCTGTCTTTCAGGCCATCAAACTCTCCCATCCATTACGGAGCTTTCCTCACCTCCGCTGCATGACAGCACAATAAAGATGACATACTAATTCAATGACTTGTAATTTCAGCTAAACAAAGACAAGTGCTGCAGCTTCTTCTTTTGTGTTAACAGTGCCATATCGGTGAAGCCAGCTATGCAAACATAGCACTGGGAGGGTTTTATGACAGCAGTTGAATGGGGAGACTAGCTTGGTGTGGCTTTTTATGGTTTTGGCTCCATAATTTTTGGCTCTGTGCTGTTGGCCATGGCTATTGTGTCTGAATTCTGTGTCAGCAGCAGCTAATTGTTCCAATAATGTTTATCATAGGGATCCACCAGGGAGCTGTATATGTGGAGATAAGCTACAGGGCAATGATACACACTATCTTACTGATCTCTATACACAGTGCTTTTGCCTCATGCCAAAAAGCTTTTTAGGTTCCTAGTCTTAAAAAAAAAAAAAAGTAACAGCTTAATCATCATGCCAACAATAGTGTCTAAGGGGATGTAATCAGGTTCCTCTGATAATCTTAGCAACACATGAAAGTCATGCGCAAAAGCAGTAATTGAAGCAGTTGGTTCATTCTACCACCTGCTGTTGAAGTCACAGGTTAATCTAAATGAGGTCCCCTTCTGATGAAGCAGTATGCAAGGCACTTTTTATATCATAAATGTGCATTACAGAAGCTTTACAAAATAATAAAGTAACAGTTCATTAAATGAACTGTATGAAGTATCCCAGGCTTGTCCAGCTTTTCCCGATGCTGTCGAATGGCATATCCAAGTGTAAATTCTGTCCTCATGTCTATACCCCAATGCACACTTCAGTTTGCATATGGTTCCAGACAATGGGAGTTCCTGAGACAGATGCCCAAATGTAACTAAACGTCAGGCAATCACGGGAATCAGCTGCAGGAAAGTGAAACATTTTTCTTTGTCTGCTTTTGATGCTATTTCCCCCAAGATTACTAAATAGAATGTTGACAGTGTAAAAATAGCCCTAGAATCAACAATTAAGCAGCTTGCCATAGTCTACATTAGCCCACGTATAAAGGGATGAATTTTTCTAATTAAACTTTTAACATCTAATTTCCATTTAAAATTTTCCTCAACTGTTTTTCATGAGGTCTTCATCTGACAAAGAATGCTAAAATTATGTAGCATGCTGCTCTTCTAATAGGCAATTTCTTTAACAAAAGTGATTTTTAAAAATTATGGGAACTGTCAAAATAAGACTTTAAAGAAAAATTTTACATATAGAAGAAATGACATCTTCAGATTAAAATGTGTGCCTCATTTTAAGTGATTTCATTGAATAATAACTACCATATACTGAGAGCTAACTCAGCATCAGACACTAAACTAGGTAACATTATCTTATTTAAGGCTCACAGCCATTCACTGAAATTGGTGTTATGTCTGGAAAAGCTGAGGAAATTAGGGAGGCTGCATAGTAATCCAAGTCTGGGTAAATAAGTGCTAAGACTGGAAACCAAGTCAGCCTGAGTAAAAAAATATGTACTTTACCCATCAAGATAAACTGATGTAATGTATTCAATAAAAAAAAAAGAAGAGAAAGAAAATTGTGTTTACTTGGAGAAAGAAACCCCAATCTGAATTAGGCACCTATATTAAGACCATAAAAGAAAATAAATTTGTGAACATAAATTGGCATGTTCTTGTATTTAGTAGTGTGCGGGGTTGTGGGGGGATGGGTAGCAGAGATATTATAGGACCAGGAGCAATATTTGATAAAATAAACAATGGATTATATTAATTTAACCAAATTCAGCAGCATAAGGCAATAATAATTAACAGAGTGACTATAATATTGAAGGTATGTAATAAATGTTTGCCAAATTATAATGGATGAATGAATTAATAAAATAATGTTAATAAATGCAACCACAGAAGCTACTGCATTTGGGAGTGCTTACTATGTGCCAGACAACACCTCAGCAGTTTACATATGTTTTGCCTTGCGTCCTCACAACAATCTGCTAAATTTGGAATTATTATCCCTATTTTACAGGTGAGGAAATTGAGGCTCTGAAACATTGGATCACTTGTTCATGGTTACATTAGCAAAAAAGTGTGAGAGTAAAGAACTGACCCAAAGATAAGCTGACTCCTTAAAGCTCTTATCTGAACAAATTAATAATTGAATATAAAAATGGTATGAACATTAGAATTCTCTTTGGTTGTCAAACATTCTTACATTGCCTTCAAGAACAGCAGTACTCTGTCCATGGAAGTACTCAGAATTATATGAATGTTATAAAAATTATTTAGTTTAGGCATTTGGTAAACTTTAACTGCAAGGATTGTTAAGATCCGGAATGTGGTGCAAGAGAAGGCTGGAGAATATTCTTTGAATATTCTAGAGATCTTCGAAAACAAATTTTACTTACATCTGTCTCAACTATTTTAAGTGGAGACTAGGAGAACAGAGTAGTGACCTTTAAAGACATATCTAGGACAACGTTCCTGTAATAATTGGATGCAAATTCTTCTAGAAATTCCTTCTGTGATAGGTGATATATCACCTAAAGTCTATGAACCTGAAAAGTGTTGTCTTTAGGAATGTCCATAGCTTTCAATATCATGTTGAAATATGTTTTATGCAACTATCTATCACAAAGAGTGCATTCACGAGCCTCGAGTGTTAATTTTCTATTAATTAAGGCCTGAAGAGAATCCATAACGGCATTCTGTTTGGAGAGAGCAAAATAAATTAATTAAGTTAAAATAAATTAAAGGAAGGGATATGTAAGAAAGACACTTTTCCCTAAATAGTTGCTGTCAGAGAGGTTTTTGTTTGGCGATACAATGTTTTCAACATGAATTTATTTCAGTTTACCTGAAACTATTTTAAAGTATTTGTATCATCATTTAAAATCTACCTACCTCTTACTACAGTTGCTGGAATTGATTAAATTAAAAAAATTCACAGAGAAGATGGATTATATATAATCAATTCTTATGGGTTTTGAAATAACACTATATGGTTTTCCACCACACTTTGGTTGGTCTGTGCAACTTTAATTTGGTATTGGAAAAATATGTTCGACAAAATTTCTAAAATAATATTTTGCCATTTTGAACTCTTTATTTTCTGTTTAGAATTAAACACATTAGCCTTTTGAAGTACTACTAATGTCAAGATTTCTGATGTCTGGTCCCGATATAAGAATGTCACTGCACCCTAACAACAGGTAAAAAGCTAAACAAACTTAAAAATCAACAATTTTCTTTGATTCACTAAAAAAATAAGAGTTTCGAGTAAATTCACAGACAGGAAGCATAAATATTGTCAAGACCTTAGCTCTTCTGAACTTAATTATGGATTCAACATAATCCAAATCAAATCCTCACAAGTTATTTTGTGGATTTCAACAAACTGATTCTAAAGTTTATATACAAAAGCATAAGGACCAGAACAGCCAACTCTATATTGAAGGAGAAGAACAAAGTTGAAGGACTGATACTATCTGATGTCAAGACTTAATATAAAGATACAGTAATCCAGACAGTGTGGTAGTGCTGAAAAAATAGATCAATAGAGCAGAATAGAGAGCCCAGAAATAGATTCACATAACCATAGCCAACTGATCTTTGACAAAAGAGCAAAGGTAAAGAGCAAAGGTAATAGAACAAAAATGGTCTTTTCAACAAACAGTATTGGAACAACTTGACATCCAATGCAAAAAATGAATCTAGACACAGATCTTATACTCTTCACAAAAATTAACTCAAAATTGATCATAGACCTAAATGTAAAATGCAAAACTATAAAACTCCTGAATGATAGCATATCAGAGATTATAGGTGAACCTGGGTATGGTGATGACCTTTTAGATACAATACCAAAGGTATAATCAATGAACGAAAGAATTAATAAGCTTGAGTTCATTAAAATTGAAAACCTCTACTCAGAAAACCTCTACAAAGACATTGTCAAGAGAATGAAAAGATAATCCAAAGATTGTAAAAAAGTATTTGCACAGACACATCTGCTAAAGGTCTGTTATTAAAAAATATAAAAAGAACTCTTAAAACAACAACAATTAAAACATAACTTGATTAAAAAATGGGCCAAAGACTTAAACAGACATCTCATTAAAGAAGATATACAGATGGCAAGTAAGCATATAAAAATACATTCAACATCATATACATTTAGGGAATTGAAAATTGAAACAACAATAAGATACCACTACATACCTATTAGAATGGTCAAAATCCAGAACATTGGCTACACCTAATGCTGGCAAGGATGTGGCATAACAGAAACTCTCATACACTGCTGCTGAAGAAGCAAAATTATTCAACTACTTTAGAAGAGAGTTTAGCAGTTCTTCATGAAACTAAATATATTCTTATCATGCAATCCAGCAATTGCATGTCATAGTATTTACTGAAGGAGTTGAAAACTTCTGTTAACAGAAACACCTGCTTATAGAATTTTATAGCAGATTTATTCATAATTGCAAAAAACTTGAAAACAACCAAAATGTCCTTCATTAGGTGAATGAATACATAAACTGGTACATTCAGACAATGGAATATTATTTAGCACTAAAAAGAGACAAATTATCAAGCCATGAATAGACAGGGAAGAAATTTAAACTCATGTTACTAAGTGCAAGACGTCAACCTATAAAAGCTACATACTGTATGAATTCAACAATATGACATTTTGGAAAAGGTAAAACTATGGAGATCACAAAAAGATTAGTTTCCAGGGGTTAT
>NW_006494614.1:3204372-3302140 GCF_000325575.1 Pteropus alecto
ATAGGCATTATACAAATATTTTTAGAGCAGTGACACTATTCTATATGATACAATATGGTAGATGAAATACTTTGCATTTTTCAAAACTCATAAAATGCACATCAAGAGTAAATCCTAATGTAATCCATGGACTTTGGATGATAATGTTGTGCCAGCATAGGTTCATCAGTTCTAACTAACGTACCACTCTGGTGGGGAAGGTTAATAGTGGAGGAGATTCTGTGTATGTCTCTGGGTGTGGTATGGTGTGGTATGGTGTGTGTGTGTGTGTGTGTGTGTGTGTGTGTGTGTACAATGAACATATGAGAACTCCATATTTTCTGCTCAATTTCTAAAAAGTAAAATTTATTAATTATAAAAAAGTAAAAGTCGAGTTTTGAAAAATTCATAGGAAAAACCTATCCCTCACTTAGCTGTCAAGCAGCCTAGTTATAATGTAAATCTAACTATCATTTCTCTGATGAAAACCTTTCAAGAACTCCCCACTGTTTACCTGAACAAGTATGGTGTGTGTACCCTTGGTGGTTTCTGAGATGATTTTAAGCAATACAGGGATAACTTTAAATTTTTAACTGTAATGCATCTATTATAGAATGTATTAGAAAAATAAAACTAGCATGACAAAAAAAAGTAGAAGTTTAATAACCATTTGCTGATTCTGATCATTGGATTGCTTATTTTGATACAATGGTATCCTGCACATTGCTCAATAGTCCTTTAACAACTCAATTCCTTATAAAGCATTCTTTTTTTTTTTCCCCAATTATTATCCATTGTAAAATTAAGGGTATTTTCTGATATTGAGGAATAATGTTAACTACTTTAATGTTAAGGCAGTTAACATTTTTAAATAAACTAGCTCATAGCCTAAGTTCCTAACAACAACATAAAATGTTTTATAGTACTCAAAATATTTGAAAATGATTTAGAGTAAACATAAAATAAGCATAGCTGCAAGTAAAATATATTAGAGTAATGGAAAATAGAGCTCTCATACCTGGTGAAATCAAATTAACATTAAAACTTTTTCTCCAGCCTTTTTACAACTCAGTGCTTTCAGAAATCATATATAAGTAATATTTTTCTTTACCTTTTTATCTTTTTGGTAGTTTTATCATCTCTTGAATTTCTTGGCCTTTTTTCTAATTGGTTTAACTCTAACACTATACATTGCTATGCAGTTGTATCTTGATTTTTCTATTGGCCTGGAAAGATAACAGCTGCTAAAACAAAGGTCTACCAATTTTGGTCTTTGAAATGAAGGCCATCCCCAGTGTCAGGAAAGATCAGGAAATAAGGGGAATATTTCTCTTCTTTCACTACTTGATGGAATTTTAATACAAGAGGAGATTCTACCCACTTAGGACTAGAAAATCATTGCTAACTGAGCCTGGCAAAAGTACTGACTGGTTTTGGCAACTAAGAAGTTAAGGAACATTTCATGAACCATAGTAAGGGTGCCAGCAACTTCAAGCAGAGCTTAATCTGCAGCTGAATCAATGGCATAATCTAGAGGCATAATCCCTCCAGGCCAAGGAGTTGGGTCTGGCAAAATAAGTAATCTATTCATTCCTCAGGTTCATAACGATATTCTATAATGTCCATTAATAAGTAATGCCTATATTTTACTCTTTGTTCAACTTGTATCTTGAAGCCCATGTCTCTATTTGTTGTTTGTATGCAGTAGACTACACACCAGAAACTAAATCGGTGAGCCCTTCTCGGCACACAGCCACACATCTGCTACATAATAGACAAAAAAATGCACAGAAATGTAAACTTATTTCAGCTTTAAATCTTTTTAAATTTTATACATATCTTGTTTCCGTCTTATTAAGGTACAACAATTGGTAAGATTCCTTTATATATACTCTTAAACCTATAATGTTGTCTACTACACATGTACATATTATTTATGCGGTATAGAAATCTTTTGAGAGAAATCACAATTATGACCCAGAATATTTCACTAATGTTTTAACATTTTGCTTATAGAAACTATGAAAAATGTAGTAGTTCTTAATTTTTTATTACATTAAAGGTATGTAGTACATTTTTTTTTAATTTGTCAAAGCCCAAAATCTTTTGAAAACTGTCTCTATTTTCATAGTTTTCTAATTGTGCCTCCTTTTTTTGTGGGCAGAATCCCTAAACAATATTTTCTGATGTCATAGTTTTAAGTATTAGTTCCAGTTCTTCATTCCTTCACCAATTTCCTTTGCCATGTGACATTATAGTCTCTCTCACTAGAGGTGGAATGTACTTCATCTTGAATTTGGATTTGGCCATGTGACTTGTATTGGCCAACAAAATGTAGCAAAAGTGAGAATTTACCCTTTCTGACCCCAGGTGGAAAAAGACATTGTGTATTTCAGCTTAGTCCCCTAAACTTTGCTATTACCATGAAAAGTGCTTCCTTTGGATAACTGGTCCCTCAGTTTGGGTCTCAAAATGAATACAATTGGATCCAGAATGAAGTCAACACATATTCAAAGAGCCAAGTCCAGCTATATCTGTACCACAAAGCAGAGCCACCCAACCAATCCATGTCTACATCAGCTCACCTCATCTACCTTGCAGATGTGTGAGAAAAAATGGATGAATATTGTTTTAAGACACTGAATTCTGAGATAGTATGTTACACTGTAACACTATGCTAGATATAGCCCTCGATGCACTTAGTAACCATGCCGCAAGCTGACTAGTTTCTTTCTAGTAAGAATTGTGGGGCTAGAGTGAAGATTGCAGAAGCTTGCACAGTTGTGGAAGCATGGTGTTTCTGTATCTGTTAAAACTGCTAGTCCCCATAAGCGCTGAAATGCAGGCAGTAGCAAGAGATGAATTTCCATGAAACAATCTCTTAGTATGGTTTGGTATTACTAGCTTGGTGGCATTCAAGCCTGGTACACTGGACTTCCTAGTAATTCTCTAAGGTAATGGATACCCTGAAATAAATACTTTTCCATTAATTAACTAGAGTAGATTATGTTAACTAAACCTTTAATTGAGACAGTAATTGTCTTTACTTTTTAAAAAAAATGAGTTAAGAAATTTTAACTATAGCAGTAAAATAAACTGAGTTGGAGCCTACAAATGTTAAATAATAAAAAGACAGATTTCCAGTCAAGATGGTGGAGTGGGTAAATTCTGTGCTTGCCTCCTATCACAACCACATCAGAACAATCATCATTGAGAATCACCTGAAGTCAAGTTGAACAGAAGTTTTATAAGTAAGGATGTACAGAAGAACCCACCTCGAAAATGGTATGAGGGGCAGAGAGGCAGAAATGAGCTGGTCCCACACTGTATGCGGCAGTTAAAAATCAGGATGGATATTTCAGCTGTGGAGGTTACCCTGGAAAATTGAGGGGTCCCAGCCCCACAACAGGCTACCCAGCCCACGGTTCCAGTGCCAGGAAGAGAAGTCCCTATAACTTCTGTCTGTGAAAACCAGCAAAGATTATGGCTGAGTGAGACAGACTGTGGCTGGAGATCCAGGTAGTCCTCTTAAAGGACCTGTGCATGGACTTACTTGCTGATGGATGCACTTGCTCTGAGCTCCAGCACTGGGGCATCAACTTGAAAGGGCCAGGAACATATGGGGAGGAACTGAAATGTCTGGCATCAAAGTAAAGGCTGGAAGGGACAGCTTTCTCCCAGAAATGCTGGCAGAATCCATTTTTCTTTTGTTGAGCCTTTGTCCGACCCAGGGTTTGTCCGACTCTGATTGCTACCATATCTGAGTCTTGGTTTTTCCCTGAGACTCTGCCCCACACAAATTGCGGGCTCAACCAAGCATGTCCAGTGGCTTATCCTTACAAATGGCCTGTCGTGGTTCATGCTGTGAACTTTCCTAAAATCTCTCAGTGGTTCACAAAACCCAGACAAGCAGCATCTGGCATCGGCATGACACGTACCTCTTGCTAAGCAGCCCCAAGCTCGGCACTAGTGCCTACTGGCCTTGCTTTGTGGCTTGCAAGGTCTCTGGTGGCACCTCCAAGCACAATGTGGGTGGAGTCCAACTATGGATTGCTTGGTGGCTCATGCCAGGTGGCTCCGGGCAGGGCAGAGTTAGCAGCTGAACTTGGCCTGTGACAGGGACTCTCCCAAGAGGCCTTGGGGCCTGCACACCTGGTGGTCAGCTTCAGACTGAGCCTGAGCACTACCCAGGGTCACATCCAAGGATGACACACCCAAAGGGCAGACCAGGTAGGCACCAGAGGCCTGCTAAAGTGAATCCTGCCCTATAGGGTCAGCTCCTGCACAACAGCTCCTCCACTATAGTCACGGACAGTTCTTACAACCAATAAGCCTGAGGGTCAGTCTTTCCCACTGACATGCAAACAGCAACAAAGGCTCAACTACAACAGAAGGCACACACAATCCACACAAGAGACACACCTATAGCACCTGGCTTAGGTGACCAGGGAGATTGCACAATGAGGCACCACAGCACACTTACTACATAAGGCCATTCTACTAAGACTGGGAGACATAGCAGCCCTACCTATTACATAGAAACAAACACAGGGAGGCAGCCAAATTGGGGAGACAAAGAAACATGTCCCAAATGAAAGAACAGAACAAAGCTCCAGAAAAAGAACTAAACAAATTGGAGAAAAGCAATCTACCAGACACAGAGGTTAAAACACTGGTTATAAGAATGCTTAATGAACTTAGGGGAAGAATAGGTGAACTCAGTGAAAACTTTAACAAAGAGACAGAAAATATAAAAATGGAGCTAGAAAACATGAAAAGAAGCAGTCAGAAATGAAGAATAAAATAACTAAAATGAAAAATACCTTAGGAGGACTCAACAGTAGATTAGATAATGAAGAGGACTGAAGCAGTGATTTAGAAGATAATTCAGCAGAAAGAACCCAATCAGAACAGCAACAAGAAAAAGGAATCCAAGTTAATGAGGATAATTTAAGGGGCCTCTGGGACAACATCAAGCATACCAAAATTCACATCTTAGGCATACCAGAAGGAGAAGAGAGAGCAAGAAATTCAAAAGAGATTTGAAGAAATAATGATGAAAAATATCCCTAATCTATTAAAGGCAATAGACATACAAGTCCAGGAAGTGCAGAGTACCAAACATCATGAACCCAAAGAGGCCCACACTAAGACATATCATAATTAAAATGCCAAATGCTAAAAGACAAAGAGGACAATCGTAAAAGCAGTAAGAGAAAAGTAGTTAGTTACCTACAAGGGAGCTCCCATAAGACTGGCAGCTGATTTCGCAACAGAAACTTTGTAGGCCAGAAGGAATTGACATGAAATATTCAAAGTGATGAAAAACAAGGACCTAAAACCAAGATTACTCCACTCAGCAAAGGTATCATTTAGAATCAAGGGACAGATAAAGAGCTTCCCAGGCAAAAAAAAAAAAAAAAAAAGCAAAAGGAGTTCATAACCACCAAACCAGCATTAAAGAAATGTTAGAAGGAATTTCTAAGAAGAAAAAAATTAAGATAAAAAATATGAATAATAAAATGGCAATAACTACATATCTATCAACAATTACTTTAAATGTAAATGAATTAAATGCTCTAATCAAAAAACATAGTGTGGTTGAATGGATAAAAAAACAAGATCTTTACACATGCATCCTACAAGAGACTCATTTCATATCAAAAGACACACACAGACTGAAAGTAAAGGGATGGGAAAAGATATTTCATGAAAATGAAAACAAACAAACAAACAAAAAAGCTAGAGTAGTACTACTTACACCAGATAAAATAGACTTTAAAACAAAGGCTATAGCAGAGACAAAGAAGGACCCAGTGATCCCACTTCTGGGTACTTATCCAAAGAAACCTAAAACAATACTTTGAAGGAACATGTGAATCTATATGTTCATTGCAGCATTATTTACAATAGCCAAGGTATGGAGGCAACCTGGGTGTTCATCAGTAGATAAATGGATAAAGAAGAGGTAGTACATATATACAATGGAATATTACTCAACCATAAAAAAGAATGAAATCCTGCCATCTGCAAAAACACGGATGGACCTACTGGGTATATGCTGAATGGAGTAAGTCAGACAGAGAAAGACAAGTGCCATGTGATTTCACTTATATGTGGAATCTGAAGAACAAAATAAACAAAACAGAAACACACGCAAAGATGCAGAGAACATTTTGAGGATTGCCAGATGGAATGAAAGTTAGGAGTTAAAAAAGGAGAAAGGATTAAGGAGGACAAATTGGCACTTACAAAATAGTCTGGGGATGTAAGCAGTGGTCCCCAACCTTTTTGGCACCAGGGACTGGTGCTCCTATGAGAATCTAATACCTGATGATCTGAAGTGGAGATGAGGCGATGATGTTGGCACTGGGGAGCGGCTACAAATACAAATGAAGCTTCACTAGCTCGCCCATTGCTCATCTGTTGTGTGGCCTGGTTCCTAACTGGCCATGGACTAAGACTGGTCCCTGGCCCAGGATTTGGGGACCACTGATGTAAGGCATAGCATAAGGAATATAATTAATAATATTGTAATAACTATGTATGATATCAGATGGGTACTAAATTTATCCAGGTGATCACTTTATAATTTACATAAATGTCTAATTGCTATATTGTATGTCGGAAATTAATATAATATTGTATGCCATTTGTAATTTAAAAATTTTATAAATTAATAAAAATGAATAATAAGAAAACACTGTTAACTATGTACCAGCAAAACTGACAAGTTAAAATCTATGTCAAATTTTGTTTTAGGGATTTTGTCTTTTTTTCTTTCTTGTTTAACTTCTATTCTTTTTAGGTAGTGAAATACCAGTCAGGTAACCAGAACTGAAGGCCAAAGTTTACTTCAATCAATTTTTCAGTCTTAGGTAGGTCATATAATCTCCCCAAGCCTCACTTTCATCATTGGTAACATGTGGAAAATAGCTTACACTTGTTTTGAAGAAACAATAATTATTTGAATAACAATAATTATTATATAAAGTCACTTTAAATACTTTTAAACAAGGTCAGGATAAATATATGCATATATATGTACATATTCAAATATACTTGTGTGTGGTTTACTGTCACTATCAGGTCAAATTCACTAAAAAAAAAAAGTGACTCATGGGTATATTTCTATTTCAATACTGTTCCCAATTCAGATAACTTCCCATCATAGTTTATGATCTCATCTACCATGTGGTCTATTCTTGCTTTCTGCAAACTACCTATAAAACATAATTAATTCACCAGGAAATAGTTAATTGTCCATGATATTTAATGTCAATCTTTTTCTCAGTTTACCATACAGGGCATTTAAAAGTGATTGGGCTTTTAAATGTGTGATTATAATCACCTTTATTAAACAGTCTATAAGTGCTTACTTACCAATAGAAAAAAATATGTATGTTTGATTTAGAAGAAATGAGAAAAAAGTCATGTATAACCAAGCACTGTGTAAATGATATTAGATTATGGGGGAAAAAAACCTTAGAGATGATTTTTAATTTCCTTGTTAATATTCACTTTTCTCTCACAGTAAATGTCTACAAATTGCCGAAATTAGTTAAACGAAATGTGGTAACTTGTGACTACACATAGGAAAAGTTTTGAACTGCTCACATGTAGTAAGAAGAAAATATTTTCTAATCTTTAATTACATTTATATAACTTTCTAAGTAAAGGAAGTATATTAATGGCAATTATTTTCAGCTTAGTTACACTGAAACCCATTTGAAAATCTCTGTAGGAATGTAATGACTAGAAACAAAAATATACTGCTCTCTTATATAACTGCAGCCATGTGTGAGAGTGATGTCATCCTGCTTTTTGTTAACCCAGTGCTAAATACCTAATGATAATTCAACCAAAATGTAGTGAGCCTTATTCCATGTCCAGCACATAAATGCTAGGGGAAAAGTGGAATAAGTAGAGGAGGTCCTTGCTCTGAGATAGCTTACATTCCAGTAGGGAGAGACAGCCAGGATGCATGTAAAGAAGTAATATAAGTTTAGATAGTGAAAAATATTTTGAAGAAAATAAAGTCAACAATCACTATAGAGTAACTAGGCAACGTAGGTAGATAATCAGGGAAATTCTCTATTGAGAGGGTGATATTCGAGATAAGACAAATAACTATAGAAGATATATAGCACATTTAATTATTTTCTACTGAAGAAATAGCTCTCTAGAGGGAAAACTTAAGAAATGATTAATACCAATTTCACTCAAAAGAAATTTGTCCAAGATTTAGACAGAGGTATGAGGAGGAATGTCCAAAAGTAAATAAGAGCATTTAAAAAGTATGTATAAATGTCTAAAGTACTGATGTAAGGACACATACACTCAGGTGCTGTAGTCAGACAGGCCTAAATTTAAATCTGTCTCTGAGACCATCAACAGAGTGGTCTTGGGTATGTCACTTCATTTCTCTGACAGTACCTACTTCATAGACTTGGGTTCTATGAGAGACATTCTTAGCCTTCTTATAAGGTAAAAAACACTTTACCACACAAAACTGCAGTTTGCAAATGCCTGCACTGAAAAAGAATTAGAGGGTACAAAATAGAAAATGCTAAGGTTAATTATGTTTTCAACAAGGGCAAGAAATGAGCAGGATTTCGATTTTATATGGGAGTCAACAGGAAGCTCAAATAGGTAGGGGGAGTAATATGTTCTTCCCTTTAAACTTCTTTCTGTTGTAGATTTGGGCATATCTACCATAATATCATACTCTTAGGTCTAATGGCCCTTTTCCTACTGGACAAACTATTAAAAATACTGGCAGATTCTCAGAAAAGAAGACATTTCTCAATTTCGCTCATATGTTGATAACATATTTTCGTTTAGTTTTAACTAAAAAATAATTTATTATTTGAAAGATCTGAACTACCTCAAAGCGTCTTTCTAATATGTGTTAAGATTAAGAAGAGCAGCTAGGCTTAATTTTCAATACCATGTAACACAATAAAGTCTAGCTATGTTGTATGCTACCTCACACATCTTTAACATGGCCTATAGCTAAGCTTTAGTTGTAAAATCACTCTAATGAAAATATATCACTCATCAAAAGTTTAGAAACCATATTCATCTGCAGTTCTGAAATATAGAGAGAAACGTGCTGTTTTTTACTTTTAAAATTAAGAAAATCTGCTTTACAAGTCACTTAGGAATAAAATACATGCTTTTTAAAAGTTTTGTAAAAAACAACTCATACTATTGGAAATACCTTCTAAATATCCTTGTTAATATCTCTGCAAATTACTACATTGATATCTCTCCATCAGACTGAAATGAAAGTTTCCAACATACAAATTCAACAGGAAGAAATTATTTCAATCTCGTTAACATAATTAATAAGTAATAATTATGAGTAAACCAGGGATCCAGGAGACAGAAGATCAGTAAGTGATCTCAAGGAGTTGACAATCTAGGTGAGACAGCAGAAGGATGATGCAGAAATAGCAAGCTTATTTGTGATCTCAGAAAGTTGTTTAAGAAAGCTACTGCCGTGCCCATTTATTTAGTATTTGTTTCATCCTCTCTGAGGGAGGTATCACAATGAAATCCTCTAAGCCTCGACTTTAAAGTGCCTCAGAATTTTGAGAGTGAACTCTTGAACACAAGCCAAAAACTTGAGTCTTTGGACCACTGTGCCTTTTTGAAAGCTTTATCAAGATCTCTAACTTCTCTCCCTCTCTGGGCAACTTTGAACAGGTAAGCCTTTAAAATGACTGTGCACTCTCCAGCACACAAAGCTACAGAGAAGTGGCTGCAAGTCCACTTCTCATTTTCTGAGTATACACACACTCTAACCCCTGGCCTGCTTCACATACTTACAACACTTACTGCAAAGACCACAGCAAACACCTTTTACTCGATTTCCTACTCAATATTGTCTCTATTTTTACTGTGCCGTAGGGCTAGCACTATCACTGAAGCTTAAAAAAAAAAGTAATTTCTTACTGATACTTTAAGCTAAATTTAAATCAATTTTATTGAGGCATAATATACCCCCCAAAAAGGTACCTATTTTAAATGTACAATTTGATGAGTTTTGATAAACTCATATACCTGGTTAACTATTATCACATCAGGATGTAGAAACTTCCATTTTTGATCACTTGTTTAATTCTTTTCTAGAGAATAAATCAAAAGAAGCTAGAGCATGGAGTGAGAGGTACATATATTTTTAAAGCTTTCAATATATATTGCCAATTGCCTTCCAGAAAGTTGCTACAGTTAGCCATGCTCTCAGTTGTGGACGAGAATGTTAAATTTAGATAAGAGGTCATTGCCCTACTGGCACCCATGTTGTCCTTTCCCAGAAGATCTGAATTTCGATTAAAGTGAGTGAAAGGAGCTTTAAAAATGATTTATTCACTTTGATAAGTAATATTATTGAATCATTATAGAAGTAGAATCCTTAAGAGCAAATTAAAACCACATTAGGAATATAAACTGTTGATATCTATTTAAGAAGATGGCAATCTAACATAAAAATTTTAATTTTTTTTAAATAAGAAAAGTATAATTTAAATAACATTTACATGTTACATGTGAGAATTTTCTCTTACAGCAATGCTATCCCAATAGTAGTCCTTAGGCCAGTAATATCAGCATCACCTGGGAACTTGTTAGGACTGGGAATTCTCAGTCCTCACCACAGACATCCTGAATCAGAAACACTGGACTTCGGGCCCCTCAATCCGTTTTAACAAAACCTCTAGTTGATTCTCACGTATCAAATGTGAAAAAGACAATCTTTGAGGATGTTTCTAAAAAAGAAAAAAATTAAAACTCCAACACCCAGGAGTAAATATAGCACTCATAAAACACCAAATATTTTTTTTAGCCTTTCTTTTAACCTTTTAAAGGTTATGTTTGACATTATTTCTTAACATTATTTCTAGCTTTAATTCATGATTGCTATGTACAAAATTCTGAATTTATCTTCAATGTTTGACATTATTTCTTAAAATTATTTCTAGCTTTAATTCATGATTGCTATGTACAAAATTCTGAATTTGGGGCTATGGCATATATAAAGAAATCATGAGTGATGAGTCATGGTCTTTGAGCTTACATTTAGTTGAGTAGGCATAACATGACTAAACGTACAGGCTCCATTGGTGACTGTGAAGCGAGTGATACAGATAATAGGCCATATAGGTGCCAAAGATAGATGGAGATGGAGATCATAAAGAGGAGATGGAGCTCACTGAGGGTTTTCGTGGACAGCATGGGCTTCTTCATAAAGATACATCAAAAGTTGTGTAGGTTTTGCTTTAGTGGAAGAGGATGAAAAAGGGCATTTCTGTTCAGAAGGCAGGCAAATTGAATAAACTGTATTTTAGGAAGACCGTGTAGGTGTTTGGCTATATTGTAAACTGCAGGTATGTGCACAGCTTCAGATGAGCTTGTAAAGGAAGGCTGAGTTAAAAGACTATTGGAAAATCACATTCTTTTTCTGGGTATTTTGTGAAATATGAAGTTCTTAACAGTGGTTTTCTGGTCAGTAGAAAATGAGAATCCCCTTGTTGAATGATTTAGCTATGCAAATTAGATCACAAGATCTATATTAAAAGAAAACCAAGTCACTTCAGCAATATACATCAAGATACCTTTATAGCTGAAGGAAAAAACGTAGACTCGAACTGTAGTTTTATTCTTGAAAACCTTTGAAATTTACCTGCTCATGGAATAATAAAACTTGAAAATTTGCATATTCCTTACAAAGAGAATCGTAGCTAATGTTTGACATGTTATTTTATAAATGCTTTGTTATGACCATGTTTTCTTGTGCAACTGAAAAAATCCAAGTATTTAACGATGAGCTAGTTTAATAAATTCAAAAAACGTTTTGACACTGCTGTGGGACTTTAGTCTAGGCACATGGAAAAATTAGATTCAATAACCTACATGAACCAAATCTGGTATGTGTGTGTGTGTGTATATATATATATATACACACACATATATATATGTATGTATATATATTATATATATATATATATATGTGTGTGTATATATATATATATATATATATATGAAAATACGATTCTCAGGATTCTGTTTCTCTTTAGAGAACTTGCAATTAAATTAGAAGTATATGCAGGAAGGTTAAAGAGAGTCTAATAAAATATCAAAGAACTTCCCATTACTAGTAAGAGAAGATGGCATTTTTATGCATAGGAACCTGATAAAGATTTTTAACACTGTTTCAAATCAATCTCACTGCTCTACTGATTGATAGATGTAAGTTAGCAGTGATTTGTTAAAATAACTTACCATTGTGTAAAATGTTTTATAAACTCTTTACCTTTCATGGGTATGTATTTGCATCTAAAGCCAAAGGATAATATAAAAGTCGATGTAACAAAATACAAAGCAGAGATTTTCACTTTCAAGTATACTGTTTATTAAATTGCTCTATAAGGTTTATGATTAAGTATTGACATTGCCATGAATCGTAAATATGTAGTGTATCTCACTATACATCGTAATGATTGTTGTAGTGCTGACGGTATAATTTAATATGTAGATAGGTCTTTTAAACTAAAGGGCTTAAAACATCTAAGTAATTTTAACCTATAATAGTATTTTCTAGAAAAAAATAGACGGACCATTCCAATTGCTACCTTGTAAATTGGGGATTAAGTAAAACAAAGCATGTGGCTTTGTCTATGCACTATAGAGGTTTGACTATAAAGTGTTCAACTGAGTGCTTGACTGACTCTACTGATGCTTTATTGAATCGATCATTGTGGAAACACAATTTTGTCTTTAGATCGTCATTTGTTGGCCTCCCCTAGTCAAAACCACTTTGCTTTTAATAGAGCTTTGAACTAATGGAGTTACTAAAGGTTTCTTTGAAAACCTCCCTATTACTTATCTCTATAAATAATAACAGTATTTATAACAGCTCTCTCTGAGCTGTTACCTCATTTTCCTGTCTAATAATGTGACATCTGACATATTTATTTGAAAAGAAAAGTGACCAAGAATTAATCTGTTGTAAACCACTTAGCACTTGAACAACTTTGAAAATATATGGTGTTATATGACAATTTCCTAATATTTTCTCTCCATATACTACCTATTTGAAGCACAGAGTAAACAAAACTTAGCTCTAAACTATTCCTCAGATTTATTATAACTTCCACTGAAAGCACTTTTCATTTCACTGTTATCTCAGAGTTATACACTACAACTTCAGTAAAGTGGAAAGTATTAGATAAGATTTTAGCTTTTACAGATGAAACTTCAAAAATTAAAACTAAGTTCTTATATTCAAAGATAGAATAACTAAGACAACATTTATAACCATTATATAAAGCAATGTAATTGACACTGCTAGTCTCTGTAAGTCAAGCACAAATAATCACATATATTTAGGACTAAAATATGGAAACTTCATAAATATCTCTTTTTCAGATAAGTGTTTTTCTGTTATGTGACTATATAGATTTAAGCTCGACTCTCCAGAATATGACTAAAATAAACTCTAAACTTCAATTCCTTCTTAAATCACATTACTAGTACAAATTATATGTAAATAACAGTTCTGCTATTTGTATCTAATAACTATACATAATTATAACTTCTTATACATATAAT
Source organism: Pteropus alecto (assembly GCF_000325575.1). NCBI lineage: Eukaryota > Metazoa > Chordata > Mammalia > Chiroptera > Pteropodidae > Pteropus > Pteropus alecto. The sequence goes on from NW_006494614.1 coordinate 3,217,966, forward strand.
TTCAGTCATGTCTGTACAAGTAGTATTACAATTTATATTAGTCACTGACATATGAGTTCACCTGTAACCCTAATTAATTTGAACCTATGTGGCTCAACCAATTCATGAAATCATATTCACAAAACCACAGTTAAACTACCAAATAGTAATTGAAAATAAAGTTCAGTGTTTGCCTCTTTCAAATAACTTTGAAAAAGATCTAATCCATAATTCATAACTACCAAAAGATCTAAAGCATGCAAACCCAAAAGCTTATTCTCTTATAATTTGTAGGGATTACAAAAATTCTAAAATAATTTTAATGAGATGATCTCAAACTTACAGAAAAATTGCAAGTAGACTGAAAATTTTTTGAAACATTTAAGAGTAACTTGTCAACCTGATACCCATTCCATCTGAATTATTATGTATTTCTTACAAATAAGTACATCCTTTTACATAGCTGTTTTCATATCTTGGCTGTTGTAAATAATGCTGCAATGAACATGGGAGTGTGGATATCTCTTTGTAATACTGATTTCCTTTCCTTCATATCTATACACAGGTGTGCGATTGCCGGTTCATCTGGGAGTTCTATTTTTAATTTTTTGAGGAACCTCCGCACTGTTTTCCATAGTGACTGCACAAATTTACATTTCCATGAACAGTACACAGGGGTCGTTTTTCTCCACATCCTTGCCAACATTTGTAATCTCTTGTCTTTTTGGTGATAGACATCCTAATAGGTGTGAGGTAATATCTCATTGTGGGTTTGATTTGCATTTCTTTGATAAATAGTGATGTTGAGCACCTTTCATGTATCTATTGGCCATTTGTATGTCTCATTTGGAAAAATGTTCATTCAGGTCTTTTGCCCAATTTTAATGGGGTTATTTGCTTTTTTTGTTATTGAGCTGCTGGTGAAGTAGTTTTATATACAGAACACCCAAAAGACTCCACCAAAAACCTAATAAATGAATTCAGAAAAGTTGCAAGATGAAAAATCAAGATACAAAAATCACTTGCATTTTAACACTAATGAACTCAGTGAAAGAGTAATTAATAAAGCAGTCACCTTTAAAATAGGAACAAAAACAATAGAAAACTAAAGAAAAAAATTAACCAAGGAAATGAAAGACCTGTACGTCACTGATGGAATAAATTGAAAACACAAAAGAAAAGAAAGCTATCTTGTGATCTTGGATTGGAATAATTATCTATTGTTGAAATGTCCACAATACCCAAAGTGATCTATAAAAGTTCAATCCCTATAAAAATTCCAATGGCATTTAAAAAAATGAAAAAACAATCCTAAAATTCACACTTTCTGATTTCAAAATATTATACAAACCTATAGTAATAAAAACAGTATAGTACTGGCATAAAAACAAGTACATAGACACATGAGACAGCATCAGGAGCCCCTAAACAAGTCTATACACATTATTAACTAATCTTTGACAAAGGCACCAAGAATATACAGTAAGGACAGAATAGTCTCCTCAATAACAATGGAAAAACTTTATATACATACACAAAAGAATAAAATTAGACCACTGTCTTATACCACTGACAAAAGTAAATTCAGAATGCATTAAAAATTTAAATATAATATTTGAAACCATAACACCCTACAAGAAAATATAATAAAAAAATCTCCTTGACATTGGTCTGGGCAATGATTTTTTGGATAAGACACCAAAAACACAAGCAACAAAAGATAAAATAAACAGGCAGGACTAAATCAAACTAAAAAGCTTCCTCTTTTGCTGTATTTGTCAATTGATTATTTTTTTCTTTTGTAATAGTGTGCTTTGATTTTTTTCTCCTTTTCATTTGTGTATCTATAACAGATTTTTGCTTTGTGATTAACATGAGGCTTTCATAATGCGTCTGACAATTATAAGTGTATTTTAAGCTAATAATATCTTAAAATCAATTGCATAAAAAGGTTCTATGCAAATGCCCCTCATATTTTTTGTTTTTAATGTCACAATTTACATATTTTTATATTGTGTATCCATTTACAAAATATTATAGTTATAGTTACTTTTGTTTTTATCTATATGCTAGGGTTTAAAGTGATTTAATTCCATAATTGCAGTGTTAGGGTATTTTGAATTTGACTATATATTTATCTTTACCAGTGAATTTTATACTTTTATATGCTTTCATAATGTCTTTTCATTTCAGCTTGAAGAACTTCTATTAATTAGCATTTCTTTTTAGGAGAGAATTGTGGTGACAAATTCCCCTGGCTTTTGCTAGTGTGGGAAAGTCTCTCTCCTTCAATTCTGAAGGACAACTTTGCTAGGTAAAGTATTCTTGGTTGGCATTTTTCTTTGAATTGAATATATAATCCCACTCTCTCCCGGCCTTCAAGGTTTCTGCTAAGAAATCTTCTGATAGCTTTGTAGGGTTCCTTTGTATGTGATGACTCTTCTTTATTTCTCTTGCTGCTTTCAGAATTCTGTCTTTGTCTTTTATTTTTGAGAATTTGATTTTGTTTCTTGGTAAAAATCTGTTTAGATTGAATGTTCTGGGGGATCTTTGAGGTACCTGGATGGCCATATCTCTCCCAACACTTGGAAAGTCACAGGGACTTTAGGGGCTCTACCTCCAGCTCCAACACGTATCGCCTTCTCTATCATCTCTCCCACCACCATTACATAGATTGTTTTAGACCCTCTCACTAATTTTTCATTCTCTTCCTCAGATTTCTACAGATCTGACTCTCTCTATATATCAACTTTTCTAATTTTGCATCATAGATCTGGAAACTGGGCTAGCAGAAACTCTCCTTCAGGATAAAGGATAAAGGGAGGACAGACTGGGTAAAGATGGATTGAGGAAAGAAAGATATTTATTTTCCTTTGCTACTCTACTTACCACTTACCTCCCACTCTAGCCCAGGAGTACAGCAGCCATTTAAAAGACATGTGGTTAAGGGTAGCAATATATCTCAAATGGAGGACAGAATACTATTTCACTATTGATTTTTACCTATCAGAGCTGTATTTTTACTAATTTAGTTAGTCATGTCATTATTTTAAAAGCATTTTAAATATAAACATGCTCAGTAAAATCTTGAAATCATAACTCTTATTCTACATTTTCTTTCTTTAATTTTCCTTTTCAAATAACAGTTAATATTGAATTTCTATAGTCTTAATTTATATGAAAAAATCTATATCACAGTTATATAATTCCATGTAGCAATTATAATTATGTGAATGAAAATAATAAATATGTATAAAGAATAAATAAGTGCATAAAGGAAAAATACAGCAGTAGAAACTACTTTAAATATCAAATTCTAGAGAATATACCCAATATAAATGGCCAGAAGCCTCAACTGTTCAATAGTACTACAAATTCCTAGAATAAATAAACCTTATTTGGGACAGAAAGCTGACATTTTAGAGGAAACATATTTGTGTCATAAAATCCAGTATCAGTTTAATTTCTTATACTTTTTCAGTCAGAGTTCATTGCTTGATTGAGATGTTTTCTGCTATAGAAAGATTTCCAGGTAAAATTGACATACCTTAAATTATTACTTTAGTACATTTTACTATTTGGATACTTTAAAATGAAAAGAAACACAGAAGATAGTACAAAATATCCCACTCAAAATAAACAAAGGATAATTTTACAAAATACATAAGATCTTTTACTTTCTATTTCTGTTTAAGGATTAATAATTTACAGGTAAAGTTGAAGCCCCAATATTTTTTCCTCAAATTCTATTTCTTTCTCTCTCTCTCTAAAATGAACTGCTATGATGAATTTTATCTGTATCTAGCCCACACTTTTATACTTTTACTACATATAAATAAATAAATATCTCTATAACTACCATGTAAGCTGCATGTTTTGATAAGCATTTTATCATTTGATTTCAATATTATGTCATTCCCATTGTTATTTTTTTCCTTAACCAATGAGGTATTTTTACCCATAAGAGAATATTTTGATATTTTTATCTGTTTATTTTATTGATGATTTATTTTGCACTTATATTTCAACAAGAAAACTTGGCCTATAAGGAATTAATTCCTTGAAATCTGTTGAAAATTATTTGACCTAGAAAGTGGTCACTGCCTTTTATAAATCTTTTAAGTGAACTTTAAAAGAATGTAAACTTATCTATGGCCATACCACCCTGAACATGCTTGATCTCATCTGATCTTGGAAGCTAAGCAGGGTCAGGTCTGTTTAGTACTTGGATGGGAGACCACCTAGGAATAGCAGGTGCTGTAGGCATTTATAAAATTTAAAAAAATAATTAATAATAAATAATAAAAATTAAAAGAGAATGTATTCTCACTATTTGTTGGGGCTAAGATAAATCTAACTTACATATTTTTGTGAATTATCCTTAGACAACTTCTCTTAAGCTCATTTTTGTAGATATCTGTGCCTCTAATTGAATTCACTTATTAATATAGATGATTAGCAGCAATCATGTTTATGTACCAATTATTCTGTAAGTATCTTGAAGATCCAGTTCTGTTATCTTTGGTGTTCCCGTAATACTTTGCATGAAAGTTTCACCTGAAGCAAATGCGACAATATTCCATGGCAGAATTCAGCTAACCATATCTTACATTTGAGGTATCTAATCTAGGGAGCCTTCCCTAAGGGGGTGGGTTATAGTGCTGTCTAGACTTTCTTATCCTGCCCATGTATGAAGAGCATACACGTGTGTCAAATGCCACCAATTTCATCAATGAGAACCTATTTTTAACATCCATAATGCTAATAATTAGCAAGACTTTCACCAAAGAACTATTTCTAACACTCATGATAATTAGCAAAGTCTCCATTGTTTATGGGAGTCAAAGAAAGCTGAAGTATTTTTAGTAGCCACTTCTGGAGTGTGGAGTTTTAGATTAAATGTTCTACAATTACCAATGAAGTGTGAATTTCTTATAAAACAACTGATTTGAGCCTCTAGAATATATATCATGTTGAACACATTTATACTGAACTTTGAATCTTGAAGTAATTTAAGACATATCATAGATATAAAAATAATTTTAAAATTTAAATTATCTATAGTCTTCTGACTGCGATCTGATTTTTTTGACAGAAGGATATTCAATCTATTATGCTTGTAGATTTGTCCAGTTCCCCTTGTAATTTTATCAGTATTTGTAAAACATCTTTCAAGGTTATTTGATTAGCTGTATACAGATTCAATTTTTTATATTATCTTGATGGGTTGTTACTTTTAGTGATTTGTAATGATTCTTCTTAATTTAATAATGGCTGTACCTTAAAAATCTACACTACCCAATATTAATTTTGCTATAATGGCATTGTTTGGGACAGTTTGCTATTTAGATATTTTTAAGCTTTGTATGCCATTTTAATTGTGTTTCTTATATATTAAAATATATGTATATATTCAATCTTTTACTGTTATTTTAGTTAGATCTTTTACATATATTTCAATTAGTGACATTTAAAAGATTATTTGCAATCTCATATTTTTGGTTTTTGTTTATACTGATTTTTCTTTGCTTCCTCTTTCCCCTTTCTCTTTCTATTTGTGAACTGATGATCTTCTCATTCATCTCTCTTTTGATTTTTTTCTGCTAATATGAATATTATTCCTATTCTTTTAGCGCCCTTTTAAATTTCTAGCAATAATCATTATATATTTTCTCAAACAATTACTGAGTTTCTATAACTTTTTAATGTTATTCTCTATACACCTCAGCCAGTTAATGTAGATCAGAATTTCTCAACCTCATCAGTACTGACATTTGGGGATGGATAATTCTTTGTTGTAGGGGGCTGTCTGTGCATTGTAGATGTTTGGCAGCATATCTGGCCTTTATCCACTGTATACCATAGCTTTCTTTTCCATAGTGACAAATAAGTGTCTCCAAACACTGCCAAATGTCCCTTGGAGGACAAAATCACCCCCAGTTGACAACCACTGATTTAGAGGACAAGTAAGACCGATAAAGCTCCTACTTTGCTACTTTTTAATGACAAGAAAAAAAGGTAAATTTTGCAAGATTATATATACCTAACCATCTTGTACAATTAGCCTCTTAATTGATTGCTAGAGGAATTAAAAGCCAGCCATATGTCTAAGTTTTTAGAATTACAGTTCTTGCAAAGTTGTTTGATCGCCACTTATTTTCCTATCTTAACAAAACGTCAGTTAAGAGCCAAATAAATGTAAAAAGAGGTTTTTACCTTTACTTTTTTCCCCTAGAAGTATCCGTGTGCCTATGAAGATTTAGACAGCCACTGGGGCCAAGCCAGGATTCCCGTAGTGAGACAATTGACTTGGCATCACATTGACAACATATAAACAACAGTTTGTCAACAGGCTTCACATTAGTGACAGAACATTTTTTGGCAAAATAGAGCCATCCTTCTGGGCACCAAGGCAAAAACAGCTCCTCACTTTCATTTAGGACTCTTCTGTATGAAGTACCAAATTAATTAAAAGATTATAATCCTGACATTTGTTTAGAAAATATTTTTTAAGGAAAAAATACAGCAGAGCAGAATTTCTGCTAAAAAATATTGCCTGTAGCAGTTTATTCATAGCTATTATAGACCTATAAACTCTGAGTAACTGTTAGAGATTTGTTTTTGTTTTGTTTTGTTTTGATGTTATTATCTTCTTAAGTTAAAACTAACAGTATGGAAGTTATTATTTGATTACCAAAATTGGGAAATATAAGTATTTTCCCATAATGATGATCAAAAAACTATCTTACTCTGCTTTCAAAGTGAGTTTATAGAAAATGAAAATGAGAAATAAAGTGAAAGCAAAACTGTACATTTAACATAATTTCTTTGAAATAAATGTAAACAATGCTTCATAGCTTTCAAAGAATAAAGTGAGCTGAGAATCATGGGAACTTGAAAATAAATGCTCACAGCAAAACTAATTCTCCTAAATGTGTAAAGAATCAAAAAAAAATTAAAATTAAATAAATAACCACTATTTCAGCACCAAAATCACTTAATAAAGGTGAAAGTAGTTTATCTAGTTGGGCACGTTAGCACTGTGCATATATGTGTGGCTAGAAATTACTCAAAATAGAAAATAGACTCTGCTTAAACTTCTAGGCCCAGTTAAGTTCAACATTGTTTAGAGAATTTTGAAAATATTTACTACAGGCACATACTTATACTTCTTAAACTCAAAGTTAAAAAGTATTAGAAATTGATAGGATTATTTAGGAAGAACATGAACTTAATTAGTGACGCTGGAATTGCTATACCTAAAAATCTCTAAAAACTATTCGAAAGGCTATTTTAACATGAAGGCCCAGATTTTTTTTTGTTATTTGACCACCATTTGAGATCGACTTTTTTTCACTCATCATAATGCCCTTTAAATACGTCCAGGATATTACCAAGTGGTATTTATTGCCAAGTGGTATTTCATAAGATGTGCTACAATTTAATCATTCACCTATTAAAGGACATTGGTTGTTTACAGTTTTTATCCACTAAAACTAAGCTGCTGTGAATAATCACATACATATTTTGTGTGGACATAGTTTTACTTTCTCTGGCATAAATGTTCAGAAATGCAATAATTAGATTTTACGGTAAATGTATAACACGTATTTTTTCAACTGATGAATTACCTTACAGAGTAACTGTACCATTTTATATTCCCACCAGCAATGTGTAAGAGATTTCGTTTCTCTGTATTCTCACCAGCAACTGGTATTGTCATTTTTACCACCTGTGGTCTCACTAAGTATGTAATGATATCTGATTGAGGTCTTAATTTACATTTCCCTTATGGCTAGTGATGTTGAGCATTTTTGAATGTGCTTGTTTGCCATCTGAATATTCTCTTTATGAAATATCTGTCCATGTCTTTTGCCCTTTTTCTGAGTTCTTTATGTACTCTAGATACAAGTTCTTTGTTGAATATGTGATTGCAAATATTTTCTCCCAGTCTGTAGCTTATCTTTTCAACTTTTAAACATGGCCGTTTGCAGAGCAATAGTTTTTAATTTAATGAAGTCCAATTTATCTATGTTTTCTTTTATATATCTTAGTGTCACGTCTAAGAAGTCTTCACTAAGTCCTAGATCCTGAAGATTTTTTTCCTATGTTTTCTTCTAAAAGTTTTAAAGTTTTAGTTTAACATAAATCTATGTTTTGAGTTAGTTTTGAATAAGGTGTGAGGTTTAGGTGGAAGTTCTTTTTTTGCCTATGTATGTCCAATTGCTTCAGCTCCATTTGTTGAAAAGATTATAATTCCTCAATTGAATTGCTTTTGAAACCTTGTCAATAATCAGTAGCTGTACTTGTGTGAGGAAATTGTAAGGTCTTCTATTCTGTTAAGTTTTTCTATGTGTCTATCCCTTTGCCTGTACAACATAGTCTTGATTACTGTAGTTATATAATAAGTTTTGAAATCAGGTAGAATGATTTCTTCATTTTTCTTTTTTATAATTGTTTTAGCTATTCTAAATTCTAAGCCTTTCCATATGAAGTTTAAAACAAGTTTAGTCTTCTCTATGTCTACTAAAATTTTGCTTGCATTTTGATAGAAATTACATTAAACCTGTACATCATTTGGGGAGTCTTCCAACCCATGAACATGGTATGCCTCTCCATTTATTTAGATCTTCTTTTAATTTTTTACCAGTCTTTTGTAGTTTTCAGCATACAAGACATTCATAGGCTTTATTAGATTTATACTTATGTAGTTCAGTGGGTTTTTTTTTTTGAGTAACTGTAAATGGTATTGAATTTTAATTTGGGTGTCCACATGTTCATTGCTAGTACATACAAATATAATTTATTTTTATGTTTATTTTGTATCTCACAACCTTGTTGAATTAATTTACTAGTTCCAGGAGGGTGTGTGTGTACAGATTATTTGTTCGTTTGTTTGTCTGGCACAGATCGTCATGTCATCTGCAAATAGAGACAGTTTTATTTCTTCCTTTCTGTATACCTGACTTTATTTCTTTTCCTCATCTTTACTGCACTAGCTAGAAATTAAGTACTATGTTAAATAAGAGTAATGAGAGTGGACATTCTGTCAGTTCCCAGTCAAGGGGTGGGGAGAGCAGTCAGTCATATACCATCAGTATTATGTTAGCTACAGGATTTTTGTAGATAATCAAGTTTAAGAAGCTCTCCTCTATTATTAGTTTACTGAGAGCTTTTCTTTTACCATAAAACTTTGCCAAATGTTTTTTCCACATCAATTGATATGCTGATGTGTTTTGTTTTTTCTTTAGCCTGTTAATGTGATGGATTGCATTGATTGACTATTGAATATTGAATTAGCCTTCCATCCATCCCTGGAATAAATTTCACTTGGTCATAATATTTTAAATATTACTTTATATATTGCAGATTTCTATTTGCTAATGCTTTTTAAAGAATTTTTGCATCTATATTTCATGAGGAATATTGGTTTGTGACTTTATATTTTTACATTGTCTTTGAATATGATATCAGAATATCATATTTGTCACTGACTTGCTTCATAGAATGAGTTAGGAAGTATTTTCTCCTCTTCTATGTTTTGGAAGGAATTTTGTAGCATTATTGTTAATTCTTCTTTAAAATTTTGGTAGAATTCTCCAGCAAAACCATCTGGGCCTGGAGATTTCTTAAGAGGTAAGTTTTTAATTACAAAATCTATGTCTTTAGTACCTATAAATTATTCAAATATTCTATTACATATTAGATGAGTTTTGATACTTTTTGAGTTTTAAATAATTGACTCACTTTGTCACTTTTATTTGTGTAGAGTTATTTATAGTGCTCCTTTATTAAATTTTTGATGTGTATAAAGTCTGTAGCAATACCTCATAATTTATTTCTGATATTAGTAATTGTAATCTCTCTTTTTACCATTATCTATCAGTCATTTTGAAGTTTGTCCATTTTTTTTTTTGTCTTTTCAAAGACCCAACATTGTTTTTTTTTGTCTTTTGTTTTTCTATTTTCAATTTCATTGATTTCTACTCTTATTTGTATTATTTACCTCTATTCGCTTGCTTTGGGCTTATTTTGATTCTATTTTTCTAGGTTCTTGAGGTGGAAATATAGATTGTTGATTTGAAAAGTTCCCTCTTTTTTAAAAGTATGCATGTAGTGCTATAAATTTCCCAGTCAGCACTATTTTAGCTGTGTCCCATATCATTTTTGATATGTTCGTATTTTCATTTTCTGTTCAGTTTAATGTATTTTAAAAAATTTCCCTTGAGATTTTCTCTTTGATTCATGAATTATTAAAAGTATGTTTACTGTCCAAGTGTTTGGAAATTTTCCCGTGTCTTTCTATTATTAACATCTAATTTGTTACCATAATAGTAAGAGAACACACTCTGTATGATTTCAATTCTTTAAAAATTTTTGAAGGTTGTTTTATGACATAGTATATGGTATTTTGGTATATATTTCATGAGTGCTTGAAAACAATGTGTATTTTACTGTTGTTAGTAGGTGTGTTCTATAAATGTTGATTTTATTCTACTATAATTCTTTTTTCATCATGTAATGCATTTCTCTGTCCTCAATAATTTTCCTTGCTCTGAAGTCTACTTTATCTGTTATTAATAGAGCCAATATTGCTTTCTTTTGATTAATGACTGTATTTTATTTCTTTTCACATCCTTTTACTTTCAACGTACATATATCACTATAAATGAAGTGAATCTCATATACAATATATAGTTGGGTGATGCTTTTTGTTTGTTTTATTGTTTCCCACTCTGCCAATTTCCATTTTTTGATTGCTGTTAATTTAATGTAATTATTGATAGGTTAGGTTTTAAATCTACCATTGTATTTATTTATTTTTTCCTATTTGTTCTCCATTTTTCTCTGTTTTCTTTTTCCTTCCTTCTGTGAGTTTTATAAATTTGTTTAAGAATTTTGATTTACGTATGTGGTTTTGAGTGTATTCCTTTGTATAAGTCTTTAGTATTTTTCTTTTGAGAGATAATTTAGTATAAAATTTGCTTTATATATTTTTTACTAATTACTCTAGGTATTATATTACATATACATAATTTACTGCAATCTAGATGTTACCATTTTATCAGTTGGAGTGAAAGTTAGAAATCGTGTGCCTCTTTAAATCCTTTCCCTCTCCTTTTATAATAGATTTGTCTTAATATTTCTTCTTAACATTCTTAATATTAGAACCACATCAGTGTTGTGATTTTACTTCAAAAGTCAAATTCAATTAAGAAAACTAAAGAAAAAAAAAGTCTATCATATTCACCCATATTATTACTCTTCTCTCCTGATGTCAAAGATTCCTTCTTTTATCATTTCTTTCTGTTTGGAGCAGTCCGTTTAATTCCTTTGGTGACAAATGCTGTTTTCTTCATTTAAGAATATTTTGTTTCTCCCTTCATCCCATAATTTCATTGAGTATAGGTTCTGGATTAACAGTTTTTTATTTCAGCACTTGAAAACTGTTGTGCCTCTTTCCCCTGACATCAATGGTTTCCAATGATAAATTTGCAGTCATTTATCTTGTTTTAGGTAAGGAGTCCTCTTTCTCTGAATAGTTTCAAGCCTTTTTTTCTTTTTCTTTAGTTTTTAGGAGTTTGATTATATGTCTTGACACGGCTGTCTTTGCATGTATCTTGATTGGGATTTACTCAACTTCTTGACTGTAAGTTTATGGCATTTCCCAAATTTTGGAAATTTTCAAATATTTTTTGAGTATTTTCCAGTCTTCTCTTTTTTCTTCTCTCCTCTGGAACTCAAATGACATGAATTTTAGATATTGTGAGGGTCCCATCTCAAAGTTTCCTGAAGCTCTGTTTTTTGTTGTTGTTTGCTTTTGTTTTTGTCTAATTTCTCTGTTATTCAGTTTAGATAATTTCCATTGTTCTATGTCAAGGTCACTGGATCTTTTTCTGTGTTCTCCATGCTGATGCTCAGTTTATCTTTTGAGTTTTTATTTTTCAGTTCTAAATTTTCCATTTTTTTTCTTATATTTTCTCTTTCTTTGCGGAGACTTAAAATTGTTTCAGGTATTTTAAGCATGCTTGTAATTGCTTGCTGAAATACTTTTATAATTGCTGCTTTAAATTTTTTGTCAGATAATTCCAACATCTGCGTCATCTTGGTGTTGGCTTCTGTTGGTTTTCTTTTCTTATTCAATTTGAATTGTTCCTTGTTCTTCATATGACAAGTGATTTTCAATTAAAACTAGGACTTTTTTGTATTATATTATGAGACATTGGATCTTATTTAAATCTTATTTTTAATATCCCTTTGATACTGCTCCAGTGAAGGAAGAAATAAGTGGATATCTAGGTTCCCCACTAGGTTTCCGCTGTTAGACACTGGCTGAGAGGAGCAAGATTGCCTCATTATTACTCCCACATAGCCTCCACTGATGTTGTGTGGTGGTGTCTTGCTCCTACTGGGTGGAGATGGAAGTACAAGCTTCTCATGTGGTCTCCACTAACACTACAGAAGGAGAAATGCTCTTTACTGCTAGGCAGAGGATCAAAGTCTTGGCTCCTCACTCAGCCTTGCTTGACACCACGTGGAGGGAGAATGTTGGGGAACCTCATTACAGCCTGGTAACAGTGGAAGTCTTGGTTCTCAATTCAACCATTGCTGCCAGGGGTGCAACCATTTTTAAATTTTGATGTTTGCCTAAAGTTATTGTCTAAAGTTTTCTGTCTTATTAATGTACCCTTTTCCTGATATTTTGACTTGAGATCAGCTATTTCTTCTGGCTTTCTTTTCTTTTTTCTTTTCTTTTTTTCCCTTTCCTTCTTTCTCCTTCTTTCCTTCCTTCTTTCCTTCCTTCCTTCCTTCCTTCCTTCCTTCCTTCCTTCCTTCCTTTCTACCTCTTCCTCTTCCTCCTCTTCCTCCTCCTCCCCCTCTTCCTCCTCTTCCTCCTCTTCCTCCTCCTCCTCCTCCTCTTCTTCTTCTTCTTCTTCTTCTTCTTCTTCTTCTTCTTCTTCTTCTTCTTCTTCTTCTTCTTCTTCTTTGTTTTTCCCCCCCCTCCCCCCCCTCCCTTCTCTTTTTTTTTTTTTTTTTTTTTGTCTTCATCTGTTAGCATTTCCAGGTTGCCAACTTCTCCAGTACCCAGTCTGGAATAAATTCAGTAAAAATAAACACTAAGGAGCTCAGGATCTCACTGCCATATTGTTCCTTGGGTTAGGCTTTCTCTGGATTCAAGTGTTTCCTTTTCATGGCAGCCAAACTCTGTGCCTTGTAGCAGTGATTGATTCTGGATAGGAGTTTCTTGTCCCTTCTCCAGTGGAAGCAAATTTCTGCTTGGTATCAATAAAGAATCTTGGATTCAAACCAGTTTCCAACCTCTTTCCTGGGAGTAGAGATACTTTGCTTCTGCTCCCTTTCCAAAAGTAATGGATCTTTGCCTGTGTCCTAGGGAAAAGTGTGCTTCCTACCCTTCTCCAAAAGATAGGTGTGCTTTGCTTCTTCTCCCTTCTCAAAAGTAATGGAATTTTGCCTGATCCCTGATGACAAGAGCACTTTAAGCTTCTCCCAGCTTAAAGCTTTTACTGTGTGCTGGAGAAAAATTAGGAAGATGCATGACTTTGGCCCTGTGCCCCAGTATCTGCTGACTACTTCCTGCATTCTATGCCATTGGGAGAACTCTCTCCAGTTTCCTGCTCTGCCTTCAGCCCTTCCTATGAGCACCCAGTGGGAATCTTTAGAAAAGAGCTTTCAATTTAGTATGAAATCCCATTGTGTCTGTGACTCCTAGCTATTCTAAACTGGCTTGTTAATTCTCAGTAAGCCTTAAAAAATCATTAACATTTTAGCTGATTTCTTCTTATCAACTTGAAAAATGACTACCTCCTTCTCCTGTACTCTGCAAATGATAAGTTTATATGTCTTATTTCTTCTTGGAAAGTGTGGTCACTATTTGAAATTCCTGTTTCTTGGTTGGTGTGCAACCTCAGTTCCCTGATGGGCTCAGAAAAAGTTGTGATTTGAGAGATTATCTGCTTTTTTCTCAGTTCTGTGGTAGAAGTGAAATTCTCTTTCAACTTTCTAGATCCTAATCATAAGTGAAACCACAAAGATCCTTGTGTGCTTGTTAGGCAGTTCAGTAGCCATGAGCAATGAGGGCTAAGGACCAGCTTAAAACCACAGGAATTAGAAGAATGATGGCCAAACCCAAAGGCCTCCCCAGGACCAACCAGAAACACCCATTTTTCAATTAGCAATGCCCTTACATCCTGAAATATAAGGAAGTAAAAAGCCACAAAATAACCACTGGTTTAGTCTGGCCACAAGGCTCGGGCAGTTAGTATATATACTGTCTTTCCTTGACCTTACTCTCATTATACTATCCTTATAATATCATACATATGCCTGGAGGTTCGTGAGTCTAATTATAACAGACTGAATTCTGGGTAACCGCATGGACAGTAGACAAAAGGTTGTATAACAGCCACTGTCAATCAAAATGACTTCACATGCCAATCATCTAGCACCATCCTTATAACCTCCCATCAAGGTCCAAATATAATGCAGATCTCCCCACTTCTACAGCACTGAGGCTATCTCTGGCATAGCCTGTTTCTCTCTTGAAACTTACTTTAATAAATCTTACTTTTCCTAAATTTCTCTGATCTGTAATTCCTTACTGCATTAGCAGAAAGAACCGAGGCCCCCTCAGTGCCACTGGGTCAATGACAGATTTAGATCGCACCTAACAGAAATATAGTAGATTTCTAAAGACAACTTGTGGATTTTAATAAGAAGTGGATCCAAATAACAAAAAAACTATACATGCCTTATTGTAATTACTGTATGCATGTATGTAAATTAAATAAATAATCTTAAGGCACAAACATAATTTAACAAAGACATTAATAACTAATATCCTCTGTATAGATTATTGGTCGAATAATAGTGTTTAGAATTGTGCTCTTTTATGATTGGAATACAAATACTTTATTTTTCCACTTAGGTTCTCTCATTTGTATCTATTGCCCATGTGAGAGTATATATGTCCACAATAGCTGGTTCCTTCTCATAGATGGTATATTAAATGTTGGAAGTTCTCAGTCACTTCCAACATTTTTTTGTATTGTTTAGTCTTATAACACTCAAATAAACAACGCTCATTTTACTTCAATATCTAATTATTACAGTATAAAATATGCTGAAAACCTAAGAGATATAATTCTCTGTCAATATTTTCTACAAAATAATCTCTGTTTAAGATCATGTTCTTTGTGGTGGCTGTGATAAGAGAATTTATATCTTTTCTCCTTCAGATTTTAACTATGTTTTAGGCTGAGACTATTTTATTCCCAGGACTCAAAAGTCCTTTTCCTTATGGATATTTCCTGAGCCTTAATAATTCTACTTATCCTTTGGGTTATATAGTTTCCTATGGTTTTCTTTCATAAATGTTTATGAGTGTTCCACATACAATACAATAACAAACAAAAAACAAAACAAAACAAAAACCTTGCCTTCCTAGAATGTGTCTTACAGACCAATGATTTAGGTTATTTGCTTTAAAGGATCTCCAGATTGAGAAACAAAGAACTAAAATTACTACTCTAGACAATATAATTTGATGATTAAGATTTTAAGCCAGGGCTATCCCATAGAACTTTTAGTAATAATGGAAATATTTTATATCCATGCTGTCCAATGCGGTAGCAGCTAGTCATCTGTGGATACTCAGCATTTGAAATGTGACTGACACTACTGAGAAAATAAATTTTCAAATTTTATTTTATTTTAATTAATTTAAATTTAAATAGCTACTTGTAACTAGTGGTCACTATATTGAACGGCACAGTTATAAAGTAAATAAACATACTGGAGGAGATCCAGAGATTATTACTATAATGAGTTTTGAATAATGACTCTAATTTAGCCAGATGTACTTAGGGAATGGACTTAAAGGTCAAGAGAAAGCATAGAAAATTACAGAGGTGTAAGGGAGCGTGCCAAGTTTGGGAAACTATGGGATTTTCAAATGTAGATCAGCTGTTAGATTTGGGAGCACAGTGGGAGGTTGAAAGAAATGAGGAAGATGAAGGGTCTTTTTTGTCATACAGAAAAATTTAGATTTTATTCCATTGGCATGGGAGGCCAATAAAGAATTTAAAAGAAAGCAGAACACAACCAGATATGCATATTAGGAAGACTATCTTTTGAAATTAGATAGACCTAGTTAAAATTAAGAACCTAGGATAATTGGATTATAGAATAAATAAAATGATTACATAGATTAAAAAAATGTTTATGCAATATTTATACATCTATGGAACACCTAAAAAAAAAAATCAAATCATCGACCACAAGAAAATTAAATCCAAATTGAATGTAGAAAATTTAAAGGCTAAAGCATTCGATCATAAACATTATGACTATAAACATATTTAAAATCTTAGAAAAAAGTTTTAAAAAATGATTTACAACATGCCACTTAAAAATGTACACTTATCATATTAAAAATACCTTATTTTGTGCCCTGAATACTTTTTCAACCTAGTGTTTTTAAACTCATGTAACCTGATCTTGTGGTCACATCTGTATGGTTTAATCCTGTGGCAGCTGCAGTTGTAAAGAGTTTATTTAAGATATTCATGCTTAAAAAAAAAAAGTACTATTTACTATCCATCTCCAAGTCAGCATTTAAATAAAAACGATATTTACTAAATGTTCACCATGTTCTGAAAATAATTCTATCGTTATTTGAGTTTTATTTTGGATTTAGGTTATAATATCTCTGAAATTCTTTTGTATTCTTCTGCTAGCCTAAATGAATGTTTAAATCATATTTCTCGTAATTAATTTACCTGCTTTCCTTTGTTTTTGATTCTTTTTTATTAATGATTCTCCTGTATAGCTTATGGTTTTTACTAAGTCTATTCATTGGCAGGGTGTATGGGATTATCATAGTCTTTGAAAAATGGAGCAATTGTTTTGTATTACCTAACAACAAAAATAATTTGATTGATTTTCAATAGTCAGGTTTTCAAAATACTTCAAAGTCATATTATATGCTTTTAATCAATTCAGTGAAAGGTTAATATTTTGAAATATAAGGGCTCTATATATTTCAACTATTATTTTAAATAATAGATACTCATTTCAAACAATGCATTTCAAATTTGTGGCATTTGGTAAGCACATTACATGCTTTTAAAGAAATATACTTAAAATTTAGAAGACAGAAACATTTTTAAAATAAGATAATAAACAAGCTGAGAAATACACACAAATGTACAAATCAAATAATCAATTATTTTAAGTATATTAAGAATTTAAAATAGGAATATTCCATAATCGTTTTCATGCATGCATTTAAAGTACACTAAACTGGCTCTTTCATGACATTATGTTAGAATAGTATTATTTAGCAGGTGAGTGCATTTGATAATTAAAGACCTAAAAGTAGTCACTATAAAATAATTTCATGGTATTGTCCCTGAAGAAAGCATTATGTGCAGGTTTTGCTTGGTTATTACATTCATCATTCTAAAACACATTTGTTCTACACCCATGCAACTTGAAAAGAAACTGGCCTAGAAACTATGGTTTTAGGTGAATAGGCAGTAGTAGGAATACAAAGGTGAACAAAGCATGTTGCATGCCCTCAAAGTGCAAAGTAGTATAATTTACTGGTGATGAAACAAAGAGGTAGTTAAGTGCTACAAATATGGTAAAAAAAAAAAACAGCCAAAATTAACTTGTTAAATGCCATCATAGTATTTAATTATTCATAGCAAAGATTTTATAACTTTGTACTAAATTTTTTACTATTCTTTTGCTATGTTTCAAATTTCCCACAGTAAATGTATTTTATCAAAAACAACTCTAATACATATACCAACTAATAAATCTTCAATTTAATAGCTCCATTTGCCTGATATTCCATTTTAAATATCAAATAATGATTCCTTTACTAAAAAAAAAAAAAAAAAGAACAGGAAAGAAAAAAATAAACCTGAAAGGATAAGAATTAAGTAATACTTTTCTTAAGAGAAATTAAAGAGAGTGGTTTCAATTATGTAATCTGACATTAGGTATTCAAAATATTTTTTTTAAAAAAAGAGCTTAATTCTTCTGATGGACAACTATCTACTACAATCAAGACTATCTTTTTAATCAGTAGAGAGTCTCCAAGATAATAAACATTTATCGAGTAAGTATGTTAGCAAAGTACTCCAGCCTTAAAATTTTTGTTGACTCATTCTTTATTATATGTTCATAAGTAGTTTTATAATAACCACTTTCATTTTATAAAAAAATACAAACCTGTTTTTAAAACACTATAAAAAGCTATTTTAGAAAAAAGTATACACTTTATGTGACATAAATTGCTTTCCAAGAAGAATTTTGTAGCATGTATAGACAATGACAGACTTACTCTAAGAAGGTTGGTGAGTTTTTTTTTGGTAAGAAATTTTGAGTAAGATTTTCCAGTCATAATACATTTTTCAGTACTGTAAATAGTGACTGAAAATAAACACAGAATTTTTTTGAGAGGCAATTTTACATTTTGCCACATATTGGTCACAACATTCCGCCTTAAAATAATATTTCTGATTTCTTACCTTAACTGACACATTAGTAGTCTTCCTCCCCAATTTCATGCTTCCGTGTGATCACTAACAAAACAGCCTACATTTCTTAGCTGGAGGTAACAGCATTTCTGAATGACCTGAAATCCTTTGGAATTGTAACCTACCTGATTTTCAAGGGTGTTTAATCCATTTGTATGCTCCAAATCTTCCATTTGAATTTGCATCAGGTTGTGTAATATCAGTTTCTTCTGTGTCACCTGATGTAGCAATAACTTTATATAATGTGACACTGTGTAATGTACAGTTTTAAAAACTCCTTTTCTTCTACAGGAATGGGAGCTATCAGATGCTGCATCTGTCCTACACCACTGACCTAGTAGTAATGGGTATAACTACTAAATAAAAAATATCTAGCTAGTTTTGCATATCTCAGAATAACTATTACATACTGATCTTCCTCATTAATTGCACTATTTTATACTATGTATGTATTTTTCTTATATGAAATTAAATTGAAGGTAACACATCATAACAATAAGAAATAAATTACTAACATTTCATTTTCTCCCTCCCACCTATGGGAGTTGTAAAGTTGGAATTCAAGAAAACAACATATCATTATCATTGAATTTCATTTATACACTTACCTGAGCAGTGAATTCAGGGGAGGGAGTATTATTCTTGCCTGGAATTTGTTTGGTAAAGAACAGTGAATTCCATCTTTCAGGCCATACTTTTGTATTATTTTCTAGAGTAGGAATCAGCAAAGAATGGCTCATGGGCCAAATCTGGCCTATAGTCTCATTTTATAAATAAAAGTTTATTGGAACATAGCCACATCATTTTCTTTTTCATATTGTCTGTGGCTACAGAGGCAGAACTCAGTAGTTGCCGCAAAGGCTGTATGTTCCACAATGTCCCTCAAATTTACTCTCCGTCCCTTTACAGAAAACATTTGTCAATCTCTATTCTAAATTATTTATGAATTGTTAACTGTTGGTTACATGATGCTAAAATAGACACTATCATAAGAATCCTTTGCCATAATTATTTAAAGTAAATAAATACATTGAAACACAAAAAGAAACAAGTCTCCAAGTAAGCTCCAGGAAACAGTCATATCTTATAACTGAAGGAGTTTTTGTTTTGTGTTTAGTATAGTGTCTCATTGCTTCTTGTAAAGAAAGCAAACATTTGGAAAGAGCAAGCCACCTTCTTCTAAGGAGAGCTAACAAGGCACTGGGGCAAGAAGAAATGCCCTGAGTAGTGAGGCATGTGTGCTTCTAGTTTCATCAAGGAAGGCTACAAAAAAAAAAAAAAAAAAATTCTTAAAGAGGAGTCAGTTTCACTTTCAGAAATTAATCAAAGATTATGTCTAGCACACTGAACTACACACTGTAGTTCCCGGAGATGATGACTCTATTCAACAAACTGATCATCTACTCTGGGTTGGATCCTGTATGAGAATCTGGAAGTGATACCATATTGTCATAGCATTGTCTTTACACTCTATTCCCTAACTACCTTGGGAGGGAAATTTTCAGTATCTGTCTGTCAAAAGGCCATTTCTGAAGAGAGTTATAGACTATGACATGATATTGGGCTAGGTGATAGATGAGCCATTCAATAGAAGGCAGCAAATAAGCTTAAGAGCAACCTACAATGAGAATTACAGATACAACTCACCAATGTGTGATAGTGAATAGATCCCATGGAAGGGATCTTTATTAATGGAAGTCTAGTGTGTAACAAGAAGTAGATGCCAGCATCTAGAACTTGGCATGGTTTGATGTGGAAATGGACTTTTCCTTTACTGTCTTCTGATGCTATTATTATGTCCAAATGTTATTATTTAACATTTCCATGAGAGGAAGAGGTTTCCTATACAAGCATTACGATGTGCTCTCCTGCAACAAATGCTCAGAACCAGCTACTAAAGATCTGCAACCATGGCTAACTAGCACTCAATTACAAAAGCCACTTCTAGCTGACACTGGCCATCTAGGAGAAGGGTGATTGTGACCAATGTTATTATCTAAAGTCTCTTAAAAACAACAACATTCTAGGTGCCCATCTACAGATGAATGGAAAATAAAGATGTAATATATACATATACTCTACAATGTATATACACACAAATAATGGAATATTATCCAGCAATAAAAAAGAATGAAATCCTGCCATTTGTGACAACAGATAAACCTAGAGGTTACTATGCAAAGTGAAATAAGTCAGACAGAGAAAGACAAATTTCACATGATTTGATTTATATGTAAAATCTTAAAAACCAACAAATGAACAAACAAAACAAAATAAAAGCAAATTCATAGAAAAAGAATAAACTGATGTTGGCCAGAGGGGAGGGAAGTATAGGGATGGGTGAAAAGGTAAAGGGAGTATAATGAATAATAGTGTGATAACTTTGCTTGAGGACAGATGGCTGCTTGACTTAATGTGGTGATTACATCGTAAAGTATATAAATGTCAAATCATTATGTTCTATACCTGAAATTAATACAATATTGTATGCCAACTATACTTTAATAAAAAATATTATCTTTAAAAAATACTCCCTCATAAGAATGTTAGCCAAATCCTCACCTTCTATCCATCCCTAGTCATATCAAGCTGAGAGAAGTCACCTTGCTTTCACCTTTCCTGACTCCATTCTGTTCGCTGAGGATTTTACCAACTTGCCTGACCCTGTCTGTCCACCCAGGAAATGCCATGTGCTTGAGTCCTGCTTCAACCTATTCAGAACCTCCTGGAAATGCACAGCTTCCATTGCCTAAACTCAGCTTCATGTCTTTGCTAATTAAGATCCTTGAATTTTGTGTTTTATATTCTCAGACGGTCCTGGCTTCCCTGATGACTCAGTTGTTGGTTAGTGCTTATCCACTGTTTTATTTTATTTACATATATTTTTTCGCAATTACCAACTACTAGGGTTCTAGGAACACATTCTGCTAAAAATGTTATGGCCATGACAGTTTATGGAAAATCCCTTTTTTCCCCAGATGATAACCAATTTATTCTAAGTTAGGCTTCAAAGTAAACTGAAGTTCTCGAAATTGTTTTGAAAATTGGAAATATGATTGATGTCCCTCTTTTCTTAGCTTGTATTGCATTTAAACTTCATGTGTATTTTATATTGTTATTTTGTTCTTTTGTTTGTTTTGTTTTTATCCCTATATTGGTGCTTTTGAGTGCTTCCATCATAGCCATATCAAATGCTTTAACATAAAATTAACTGGCCTTGATTTACTGTTGCCTACTTGTTGTATCTTTCTCACTCATCAGGTTTCTTTCCATTCCCAGAGGCTCTTTAGCTTCATTAAGATTGAGTTACTTCCATTAGAAACTGCCACTGATACCAGAACCAACAATCAGCCAGGATGTACCGATACCATTGAGATTGGAGGAGGTGTCAGTAAATACTTGAGTATCATCCATTGCCAACCTAAAACATTCCCGGGATTCTCCTCTCTGTCTCACTCTTCCCTTTGACATACTTTCAGTTTGGGTCTGATTATAGAATATAGAATACGTAGAATCTATTATATATATATTTATAGCATATAATATTATAGAATATATAGAGTGTATTGTCAATAATATACTTCGTTAGCCAATAAATCAGTTGTTTAAATTACTTGTGGAAATTGTTACTGAGTGCATACAGTTGTCTAATCTTGTGGAAATTGTTACTGAGTGCATACAGTTGTCTAATCCATCCTGCAACTTTTCTTTGCTGAATTAACAGGGCTTGAGGAAAAACTGAGTCATTAAATTTGACTTTGCATCTGGGATGTTTCAGGACACTAGATCTGAAGTTAACAAGCGACAGTTTCACTTTGAGTTCTTTAATCTCTGTTCTATTACTTTAATATGGGGACAGGATTAAATATGCAACAAAAGTGCTTTCACTTTTCACACAATCTGGAGACCAATCTTTTTGGTGACACACTTAAAAAGAGTGTCTTTGGGGTATTCTATCAGATGTATACAATGCATTATATTTTTAAAAAACATGCGTCTATTCAGAAGTGTTCCTCAAGTGCACTCAGCTTACGTAATATGAAGCTGAAGAAGCTCTCAGAAAACTCAGTTGTTTCTACAAGAAGTAGCTTTTGGGAGCAGTAGCTCTCCTGGGCAACTTCATCATTCCTTCCACCTTAAATGCATAGGATAATTTCAACCTCTGGAATCTGACAGTCTTGGAGTCTGTACTAGTTTGTTTGCATAAATTTCCTAGAAATAAAGCTTCTGCTTCTTCGAGTGTTTGATTATGCAAGTATATCAATCCCCTCCACCCTTTTTAAGCCTGTATAAATCATTTTTATACCTTTGATCAAAATGACAAAAGGGCAGAATAAAGTGGTATTGCATTTTATGACATCATGGGCCAGACGACCCTGGGTGCTTCAGTGATCTCCTGGGAGTTAGACATGGAGAAAGAACAAGTGCTCTTCTTCTGGGGGAGACAATGAACAGCTCTGCACCTTCTCTCAGGCAGTGTCTATAGAACACATGTGGTAATCCTTTTGGATTATGTGGGCTTATAAACATTGTTTGCAGCCCTCAGTAGAACACTAGTTTTTCAAGTATTACATTTTAGTGTGGGCATAAGAGTGTGCGTGGAGCACATTCAATTGTGCCACAAGATGTCCTGGCAATCCAGAGTTAATATGGCCCCCAACTTCCTGAGATACTACCAGGGAATCACTTAGGTAAAAAAGACTTGAATCATAATTGTGGTTTTTACTATCAACTTGGGAGTCATATTACATTCTTAAGTAACATTGATGAAAATGATTATTTTTAACAAGAATATAATTTTACTTTAAATTACTTTTTTAATTCTAATAAAATTGAAATGAACTTTTTAAAACTGTATATTTGAAGTATCTCTACTGTTTGCCAGTAAGATATTTATAAATGAGATAATGCATTTGAACCATCTTTTAAACTGAAAAGCATTTTAAAGCTGTAAAATTCTTTTAGTCACTTTTAAAAAATATTGGATTTCCCAACATACCATAGCTTGGCCTTCTGTATACTTACTGGTACATTTAATGTGTTTGATGAGCCCAACATATGACCTAATTGGTAGAGTTATTGTGCTATCATGTTGGATTCTTAAAATAGATTACAGGGGCAGGGAAAGGCCCTATATTGAATCAGTCTTACTCCTGGCAGGAAGCTATTGCACTGTCCAACAGAGTAACTGACAAAAGTTTAAGAAAGTGATAAACAAGTTTAAATAAAACTATCAATAGGAGGTAAAGTACTCCCTAGTGGGGAGCTGGCACCTCCATTCTGAAGGGCAAGGAGAGGAAACAGGTATTAGATCCAAGGGAGAGAGTTACAGAGAGTTTGGGAGGGGAGTGCATCTACTGCCATGTTTGGAAGGATGCCATGGCAATAAAATCTCAATCTCTTTCAACTGCCACCCTCTCATCTTTTGCCTGTATCTATTATCTGTTGAATCCACAGTTAAGCCAGAAAGCAGAGGAACCCGTTAATGAATTCATAAAGGTCAGCCTCCGGAGGCACTGAGCAGGGTGGACCTGACAGGGAAAACAAAGAATATAAGAAACAGAGACAGAGAACTAAATTCAGACTTAGACGAATTTCTGAGGTGACTTTCTACGTTAAATATGAAAGTGTGTGCTGAAAAATGAACTTAATTGACATGGGTAAGTTTCATTCATTCGCTTTTTCAGCACGACTTTAGTGAATACCTACTATGTATTCTGTTTTGTGCCAGGAACTGAGTAAAGTAATTTGATATGACTCCTCTCAAGGATTTTATCATTTTTACCCGAAATATAGGTGTGAAATCAACTATTACGACCTCATGCTATAAAAAAAAAGAAATCAAAGAGATGGGAGGCGAAGGAACGAAGAGGTGGCTTCCAGGAAGAAATACAACATAAATCAAGTTTTAAGGAAGGCTAGGAATTACCCAAGTGAACAATGGGCAAGTGGAAGAAGTGATAGCACAGGCAGATCAAGTAGAACATGTAAAGATCCAGCAGTTGAGTTCAGGAAATAGGAACTTTTTCAGTTTTGCTGGAAGGAAGGAAAAACCTAGGGCCAACAAGTCTGGCCTGGATTTTTGCAGTGTTTTATTTGATATATTAGTCACTTTTCTTGTTTTTTAGTTTACTTTTTTTATTTTTTGACTGTTTAAATTTTATTTTATGATTAGTTCCAAGTATACGGTACGTTGATTAGACATTTATATACTTTATAAAACGATCCCCCCAATTGCTCTGTCTCTCCTTTGGCTCTTCACCTTATCATTACATTAATGCTAACAGCATTCTCTATGCCATGCTCCCCATTCCCATGACCAATTTGTACTTCTTTAACCCTTCACCCCTTTCTCCTAGCCCCTCAGCCCCACTTCCCTTTGACCATCACAAGATTGTACTCTGTATTTGTGAGTCTGTTTTTGATGTTTGTTCTTTTTGTTCCTTAGATTCTGCATATAAGTGAAATCATATGGTATTTATCTTTCTCTGTCTGACTTATTTCACTCTGCATAATAGCCTCTAGGTCTATCTATGTTGTTGCAAATGGCAGGATTTCATTTTTTTAATGGCTGAGTAGTATTCCGTTGTATATACAAATCGTAACTTCTTTATCCAATCATCTGTTGATAGGCATTTAGGTTGCTTCCATAGCCTGGTTATCGTAAATTGTGTTGCCATGAACATAGCGGTGCATCGAACTTTACAAATTATTACTTTTGTTTTCTTTAGATAAATACCCAGAGTGCAATTGCTGGGTCAAAAGGTATATCCATTTTTAATTTTTTGAGAAACCTCCAGACTGTTTTCCATAGTGGCTGTATCAATTTGCAATCCCACCAACAGTGTATAAGGGTTCCCCTTTTTCCACATCCTCTCCAATATTTGTTGTTCTTTAATTTATTGATGATAACCATTCTGACAGGTGAGAGGTGACATCTCATTGTGGTTTTAATTTGCATTTCTCTGATGATTAGTGACCTTGAGCATCTTTTTCTATGACTATTGGCCATCTGTATTTCCTCTTTGAAGAAATATCTGTTTAGGTTTTCTGACCATTTTTTAATTGGATTTTGTTGTTGTTGTTGTTGTTGCTGTGTTGAGTTGTATAAGTTCTTTATATATTTCCTATATTAGCCTCTTATCAGATGTATCATTAGTGAATATCTTCTCTCAATTGGTTGGTTGTCTTTTCATTTTGTTGATGGTTTCCTTTGTTATGTAAAAACTTTTTAGTTTGATGTAGTCCCATATTTTTCCTTTTGTTCCTCTTGCCTGAGGAAATATGTCCAAAAATAAATTGCTAGTAGCAATATCAGAGAGATTACTGCCTATGTTTTCGTCTAGAAGTTTTATGGTTTCAGGTCTTACATTTAAGAGCCATTGTGTTTTATCTTGAAATGGATGAGGATCCAAGAAGAATTTTAAGCAAAGGAAAGACCCGAGAGATCTGCATTTGAGAAATATAATTATGGTGGGTATATGGAAGATAGAAGGCAAGGGTGAGAAACTGAAGAGCAATTAAAAGAGTACTACAAAATCCAGAAGAAAAATGCCAAGGACTTTGTATTGGCCAGAGTTTTCCAGAGAAACAGAACCAGCAAGATATAATATAATCTGCAACTGGCAAGCTGAAGACCCAGGAGAGCCGATGGTGTAGTTTTAGTCCAAACATCAGTAGACTGGAGACCCAAGAAAAGCCGATGTTTTAGTTTGGGTCCAAAAACAGGAAAAAATAAGAGTCAGCTTAAAAGCAGCCAGGAAGGAGATATTCCCTTTTACTTCTGTGAGAATCAGCATTTTTGTTCTATCTAGGCTTCTAACTGATTAGATAGGGCCCACAGACATTAGGGGGGAAAATCTGCTTTACTCAGTCTACTGATTCTCAATTGTTAATTTCATACAGAAACACCCTCACAGACATGCCTAGAATAAAGTTTGACCAAATATCTGAGCCCCTCTTGGCTCAAACTGATATACAAAATTAACCAACACAGACTTGAAATCAGAAACAATTATAGGAATAGTACAAAGAGTATATGTAATAGAAATTAGAGGTCAAATGACTCTCAGAGATGAGGGACAAGCCTGATGCCCAAGAACGTGTCTTGCAAACCTGGTTAAAATGTGATGTCACTGATCACTATGAGATACACCTGAGGGAAAGTAAATATAGGAGGGTTAAGTTTGAAAAGATTGAGGTAACTCCTGTGAGGCAAACCAGGATGCAGGAGAGAAGTTTGCACTAAAATAAAGATGGGCTTTATATGGGCATTACAAATATTCAAATGGACAACTTTCTTATAAGTAATTATTACTATAGCCAAATTATAGCCACTTAATATGGATGTTTTTCACATGATCAAATATAAGAGAATTTAGAGCATAATGGTACCTACATTTCCCTTTGAAAAAGTGTAAGTAAAATTAATGACTCACTTAAACTGTATATGTAGATTCATTAAATCTTCAAGTGACTGATAAGTTGGCATTGAAGAATTTTAGTTCAATATTTTTATTTAGTATTTTTGTTAGATGTTATATTTTTTCAATTTTCTATATCTTTTCATACAGGCAAACAACAGTAAAACTGTTTGTTTTGAAAAAATTTTAGGTAAATAGCTATTCGATTAAAGATTATAAATATTTAACTAAATTAACTTAAATTACCTTTGTTCCAAAGTGTTTTTTTCGCATAGGTAACACTTTCACAATGCTGGACTTTGGTACATATCAAATTAATGTACTTTTAACATATCATAATTGCATTTTTTTATTCACAAACAATAATTACCTAGTTAATTTTTCATGTGTAGAGCTCTATGAGAGTATATGCTGTGTGATATATCAAAAAATGTATCATTTTCAGTATCATTCACAAAGACAAATCAGTCGATATCAGTTGCTATTCAACACTTAATTTTAAAACATATTGTAACTCTAAGTCTTTACAGCTGCTTCCGATTCCTCTTCATTCTTCATCATTCACTCAAGTTCATCCCCTCTGTGGAGCCTGCTCTGGTTCCTACCAAAGTTGCCAAACACTCTTGTTTATAAACTTTTCTAGAACATGAACCATACTGAAAATGTATCGTCTTCACATATTGTTCCTTGTGCTGGTTTTAATTTTAACTCTGAAAGCAGATAGTAATCTCTTTGAGATCAGAGACCCAATCTCACACTTGAAGGTTCACAGCCCCTGGCAACCATGTTAATTATATATTTTTTGTGTTCTTTATATTGGTAAATTTACTTATCCTGAGCTCTACATAGGAAAGACTGAAAGGAAATAAAATAATATTCTACATGCATAAATTATTGCCAGATAATTTAAAAGATGAGCAGCAAGTTAAACTTATCGGACACATCACAATTTTATACGAAAGAGAAAATAATCTTAGTCAACATCTTAGATCTTAGATTAACACCACATGCAGCAAAATGCTGAGGAGAATCATGACTTTAAACTTTGGATTAAGTTTGAAATACATAGCATGACTGTGCATGTAAAAATCATTTAAAAGATAAGTTGTATAAATAAAGTTAATTTCCTTATTATAGAAAAGTTTTGAAAACTTATTTTCAGTACAAAAATAATAAGCATCTAACCACAACAAATTTGTTCCTATTTAAAAAAATTGAATGAGTTTATGTGAAACTAATAAACGTATTTTTCATTCTTTTACTTCATTTGCAGCTTTTGTAGGATATTTCTGTGCTTGTATATTCCCATAGATACTCATTTCTAAACATGAAGCATCTATGTTCTTTTAAATTCATTACAAAGTAAAGTTTTATCAGTTGAATTTCACTTTTTGGTTCTCTTCTGTAGGAAAAACAAAAACGAAAACAAAAAAACCTGTTTGAAAGGACTTAAGGTTAGAAATTAATCCAGGTCCCATAAACCTAGGTAAAATGTCTCCTGGTGTGTAAACAGCTTAGGCTCTACCAGGACTGATATTTTGCATCCACAGATATGAATGTCGATCAATGATCTAAATCTCTCTGTGGAACACACCTAAATTACATCAAAATTTAAGAAACAAAATTTATTTCTCCTTCTTTTGATATTTTAGAGCATAATTTCCATTTGAAAATAGCTAGGTTTTTGTTCTTAATTCTTCTAAAATATTCTAGGATCCTGTTCCAGATGAAAATTTAAGGTAAGACAAACTTTTTTATTATTGTTGTAGTTTATAAAAATATTATTTTCAATTTGGATACATAATGCAGAGTAAAATTTAAATATAAATATCTAGGTAGAATTAGGTATTTTACTCCAATCTCACTAACTTCATTTGTGATTAATCATTAATTAATCTAACACTTGCTGACTTGCCAAAGTTCAGCAGAAAAAGATCAGCTCATCTTTACTGGAAAGACCCTATTTATCTTTCCAATTTTTCCTGCTTTCTTTTCTCCTCCCTACCTACAAGAATGACAGAGAAAAAAAATCATATCACAGTGTGATGCTGCTGGTATGTATAAAAAACCCTCGACAGTCATTTTCCTATCAGCAATTTCCCTGCTGGCCAGCTTCTAAGCCTCTCCCACTCCCCTTCTCCTCAGGTAGCTGGCTGCTAGATGTTTACTGATTAATTTGCATCAAATATTCTCCTAGCAACCAAGCTAGAATTGGATTAGGTACTTTTATAAAAGACTATTTTCTGTTTTCTGTTAAAGAAGCTTTGGCTTTCTAAACACCATAAACAGAAAGTAATAATCTTTAAGCAAAGCTATAATGTGATTTCTTTATACATTTAAATGAAATTTCAGCCAATTGCTTTTCATTGTTGTTTTTCCTTGGGAAAACCAGCCATTTTTGCCAAATTTGCATTTGTGGACACACCCCCATTTATAACAAAGTTATTTTGACAGTAGAGGAATATATATTATGTATTTATATAAATCTACAAAGAATTCATGTCATTTTGTAATTGTTAGTGCGAAGCATACAAAACAAATAAGTCTGGTTTCTCATGGCCAGTTTAGTCACACAGAGAATACAGTAAATTTTCCTATAAAACATTGTAATTAATTTCTATTTTTTTAAACGAAACTAATATGAAACCCCAAAGTTTCAATTAAGATTTACTTTACTGGAAGGTTAATATACATATATTTCTCTACTTCTCAAATAGTTTTATTATGTCATCAATTATGTGTAAATTCAAATAATTTTTAATATTAAAGTATTACTTGATAGAAAGAGCAGACATAAGAGAAAATACAATATGTATAATAAATCATCTCCAATAACATTAAATAAACTGGCCAATAGTACATGATGATTATCTTAGTAGGTCTTTGAAACAAGAGGAAAAAATATTTTATTATGTCCCATTAAGATTTTTATCTAGTAGAGAAAAATACCAGAGAAGAAAGTAAGATATTTTAGTAAGATCAATAATAGTTATTAGGTTATTAAGATTAAGAATGATAATCTTGAGGCAGTGAAATATTTTACAATTTAAAAACTCTAAGATTAAAAAATAAAAACCAATAATTTAATTATTTGATGAAGATAATAGAATATTTTCCCAGAGGTAAGAATAAAGCAGCAAACGTTTCTTTCATAAGAAAATATATTACCGATTCAGCTATGATGGCCATTAAACTGGAATATTAGAAAAGTGCCATTTCTGCAATTTTTCTTTTTTACTAATAGTTTATGATTTTCTATGTGGGTATTTCTTAAACTTTACAAGTGCTTTTAATAAATATGAATTGCAAACACTAACCACTATTTCATTTCAAGACTTTTTAGTTTGGTAGAATTTTGAAAATCTAATTCAAATTTTAGAAATGACAGCTATAGATACTGTAACTTTTTAGTATCTTGATAGATTATTGCAAAGCAAAGGAATTTTTTGTTTTTAAGGTTTTAGAGACATAGAAACTTATATCTATGCCAGGTACACTACAAGGCTTTTTAATAGAATACCTCATGTAATCCTTTCCAAACAGTTGAGACAGGTTTTTTTATCCTCAAATTATAGACACCAACTGGGATTTAGAAATGGTAAATGGTTTGCCAGTGATGATAGAGTAAGGCAAAGCCAAGTTGAAACTCATGACTGTGGGGCCCCGAAACTGATATCTTTACACTACATCAAACCGCCTCTCATAATTATGAAGGTAAAACAATTCTTCACCTTTCAAGCATCTGGCACTTTGGTGATGCTCAATTTTCCCAAACTATTCACCCAGACTTGGCCTGGACTTTAAAATAACTACTTATTTTTCTCCCTAATGGCCTATCGAAACTCACCATTTTCAGATAGCAATGACAGAAGAATAAACTAAACTACACAGAAATATGCATGACCAATAATCAGCTTTAAGTGTTTACCTTCAGATGGAGAATAAAATCAAATTTAAGTGGGGATATTGTGTGTGTGTGTGTATGTGTGTGTGTGTGTGTGTGTGTGTGTATGAGAGAGATATTATTTTCATAAGTTCACACACACACACACATGCACGCATGCACTCACGAATGCTTTTCTTCTCCATTTTTACATAGCTTTGTGTAAGAAACTCTCTGCTAATGAGATTTGAAGGATAGATGTCTTTAATATCCAAGCACTGACCTATCAAAGGGTCCCAGATCAATCTGGGTTAAGCCATTGGCCCTTGTTAAAAACATGGCCATGTTTATAATGAAAAAGAAAATGTAAAAAGAGAATAACCTGTTGTTATACTGCTCGGTTTTGATTCCCCATTGAGTAGCACAAAACAAGAGATTTACATAGAGGTTTTGGAAAATTTATTACTACAAATACACACGTTCAATGATGTCACCCACATTTGAAAGAGTACATCATTAAAAAATATGAGCTAAGTGTCTACTTTTAAAACATTGGTGAAAAATAATGGCTAAAACTGCTACAAGAGGATGCAACACAAAAGTATAAAATGACTTTTTATATATGCTCTTTGTATCAATAATGAAAGGCAAAATTGAGAGCTAATGCTTTACAGAGCTCTATATGACTCCCTTACTTAAGGTGGAAGAGGGAAATTACATCTAGAGGGAATAGGAAATGGAAGAAAACATAACAAATACTAAATTAATTCTGGAAAATATGCTGCGATACCAAGAACTTGAAAATACTTAATAACTT
The DNA here is from genome assembly GCF_000325575.1 of Pteropus alecto. Classification (NCBI taxonomy): domain Eukaryota; kingdom Metazoa; phylum Chordata; class Mammalia; order Chiroptera; family Pteropodidae; genus Pteropus; species Pteropus alecto. The sequence goes on from NW_006494614.1 coordinate 3,249,637, forward strand.
GAGAGAAAAATATAAGCAGAGTATTGCCTTAATTATTTACTTATTTATGAACATGAAAAAGAGCAGGAAAAAAATGTCGCTCCGTAATGTCTGGAAGAGGTAGGAAACCAGTGGGTTAGAAAAATTAATTTTTTTAAACAAGACATTCTTGCCACCATCCCCACTCAAATAGGCACAACTATATATAGGTTTTATAAGAAATGCTATAGAATGTTAAGTAAATTATATTTCACAAGACACTATGATGTTTTTACATTAAAATAGTTTTTCCTTATACATCCTAATACAGTGTCTATACCCAGTACAGTTATTGCCTAAGGGTGACAGTGGCTGGTAAAATAGCCCTACACGTATATTTCCACAGAAGCCACGCTAACTGAATGATTTTTCTTGGACAGAAGGAACTGCAGAGCTATTTGATCCAGCTCAGTGGAGCTCTCTACTCCAACACGCACACCATTTTCATTTCTCCACTTAACTCCTGTATCATTCTCAGTTCTTCACTCCAATTCCTGCTACCACCCCTGGTATCTTTAGCCCATGTTTAACTCATTAAGAATCCAAACTCGTGACTCTTCTTTCAATTTCACTATATCTATGATCACAACAACTTAAGCAAACTCATAAGCATCATCTCACCCAAGGTCTGGAAATAGCTCTGTCTGAAGTAATAAATTCCAAAATCCCACTCTCTGATTTCAATTCTGTACCCTTATTACTTTTCCTCTCAATCATTTCAGCTCCACCTCATTTCTGGTTCCACACTACCATCCTTTTCTCCCAGTATATTAGCTTCCTCTTGGATTCACTATTCTCTATAACTGGCTGAGACCTCAAGATGCTCAGGTTGAACTGCTCCCACCCCTCCACCCCAGACCCTGCATCCAATTCAATCCAACACTTTTGCTGTTTGCACACCAGGGCTGCTCATGGGTTACATTGCCTTTACAAACATATTCCCTAACTTCGCCCCAGCCGAGGTGGCTTTGGCCCTCCTTTATCAGTCAGTAATCAACTATTCCTGTTCCAGAGCGCTCATTCAAAATACTCACTGTTTTGCTCAATAGCTTCCCCTAATGATGTGCCAGCATATTTTCAATTTTCAACAGGTCTTTGAAAAACAAAACAAATCTAAAAAAAAAAAAAAGAAAATCTTTAGCATTTGCTGATTTTCAAACTGCAAATAATACCACCATGGCCCATATCAAGGTATCAATGTGACATTACCAAACACAAAGTGGGGAAGTAACGTGTAGTAAGTAGCGCACCTTTTATGGTATTTCTACTAGATACAATACTGTATCTGTTCTCAGGATAATGGATCAAAATAACCTCAAGACCATAGATTATAATAAAATGTAATAAAATAATTAGGGGGTGATGAATGTTGAGTATTACCTTTGTTTTAATATAATTTAACTGTAAATTTATGTAATTTACATTTTATAACAATTGACTTGCAAAATTCCTGAAAACTTAGCAATTAGTTCTTGCTAGCCTATGCTAGCCAGTGCCAGCACATCACTGCTTCACCCACTGCAAACCTTCATTTCTCTTTGTCAATGATCCTGCCTCATACTTTACTGAGAAAACAGACTGTACGTGATTTCCTCAATGTCTTGCCCCTCCATTTACAAATTTCTTTGCGGTTCTACTTACTCTGACCTCATTTACAGCTGTCTCAGAAGTGTTCTTCTGTTCAAGATGGATTTTTTTCACCTTAGTTATTATGATTTCCTCCCACTAACCCCAGAACTATGTGTCCTTGGCACTCCCTCTCTCTCGTATTTCCAAATGCTCCCTCTCTCTTAGCTGTATCTTTATAAAATATATTCAAGATCCCCATCAATGAAATTAAAAATCCTTTCATTCTGACCCTGTGTACCTGTAGCCATCTGCATTTTTTATACTTGCAAATTATTTTTATCAGAAATTCCATAAGAAAAACAGTTCTTATTAGCAGTTTCTATAGCCTCATCCTACTTTTTAGCTTTTTCTCCCCTGATATCTGATGGCATTACTATAGGGGAAAAAAACATGAATCTCTTCCAAAATGCCAAACTTCAAAGATATTTTCCCAGTTCTCAGACTTTTTAAAAAAATATTCTTTCAGCATTTGACCGTGTTGTACCTTCCTTCTTAAAGTGTCTTTCACCTGACTGTTAACTTGGCCTTTGGGAATCTGCAAACATGTGAGAGAATGGGCAGGGGATCCTCTATGAGCATCTCTACAAGGACCATCTAATCAACCCGGCCTCCACACAGTTGGAAGGATGCTGACCAGGAACCCTAAATATTTGCTGCAATTGAGGCTAGGAGAGCCCTAGCCTTTACAGATGTAGGTAATAGAGAAGCTTCTTCCTATTACCTTGGGAGGGATGACCATGTATTCAAAACAACTGGCCCCTGTGTTTATCCTCACTTATGGGATTATTTCTGCTTGTTGCATTCCAGCAGTTGGACCTGAGACCCAAAAACTAGACAAAAGAAAATAATACCATCTAAGGGGATGCAGAAGAATGGGGAAGATTTTCAAAATACCTACAATAGGTGACTCCTATTGAAATAGAACTTCAGTGGAGGCAAAAACACAGCTTGAATAAAAAACAAAATCACTCGAGCAGATTCAAGTTTAATGTTTGTGTACACACACACACACACACACACACACACACACACTGGATAGTGCATGCTTCCAAGCATTGGTAATAGCTCATTAGCTCAGTTTTCCTCTTCTAAACCCAGAAGATATCTCAGAAGGAACAGGGATGGCGGTAGATTCTGTAACCAAATACAGAAACTGTGAGAAGCCCTGGGGGAGATAAAAGGCATTTAGGTTGTAACATCAGAGAAAGTCAGTAATTTAAAATAAAAAAGGATCACATAGCACAGGCTTGCATAAACGGCAAACACCAGAAAGATAACATTAAATGCTGGCAGAAACTAGACAGATAGGTAGTCCTGAGTGTTAGTAGGAGGGCGAATGCTGGTTAGAGAGTACACTAGCAGGTTTAATGAAATCAAGTATTTACATACTAATGACTCATCAATCCTACTTCTGAGTATACCAGGGCCACAAGATAGAGTTGTCCAGCTTGTGTACTGTGAAATTCCAGGGGGTATCTTTCATATGGGTAATGAAAATGTATGCTACATATGAAATTACCTGAGTCTTATTGATGTATACAGTTGAAACAAATGTTAAGTTGTTAAACTTATAACTAATTAAAAGACAGAATGAATGTGAAAAACCTTTTGATGTAAATACTTACATAATTAACTGAAATAGATGGTTACATGCATTCCTAATAAAAGAGTAAAATACTAAAAATTCTTTATATTTAATCTATATTTTCAATAAAAGTCATCTATTATGGTTACAAATTTTTTGCAATGCATGGAGGCAAAAAAATAGTTTTTTTTTTCAGACAGATATATCATACATAAAATCATATCCTTTTTTATCTTGTTTCTTAAATTATTTTGTTCTGACCTATCAATGAGGATTTTTTCCCCTGACTTCTCATAATTCAATATCTGGAATCCAGAAAAAATGGCTGTTTCCATCTGTTCCACTGAGAGTGATCAATATTTAGTTAAGTTCATGCATAATAATGAATATATATCTCCTAGAACGTGCTTTGTCAAATTTTGGTATATAATTTTGTCCAGGAGCAGGACCTTGACAGAAGGGTATCTGCATTTTCATTTTGTTTTACAAGGGATGTGGGAATGCTGACTTTCTACTTTTTTACTTTTTTCCCCATATTATTGCTTCGTAAAAGGAAGCATTCTGCCACAGTAAAATAGACATGTGTTTCAGAAAATTCTCCCTTTAGGCCCAAACTCGGGCTAACTTCAATAAATGAAAGTGGCACAGTTTATAGAATTGGTTTCTTACTAAGTACTTGAGTTGAATCAGCTTTATAGATGCCTTCAGAATTTTAAGAGAAGCAAAAGGAAAAGCATTCTTCCAGTATCAAGAAAACACTTTACCACAGATAATTGCCCCCATTTAATTTGCATTCCAATGCACACAAAACTGAAAAATAGCAATATTCAGGAGGCCAACTGGATAAAAGACTTCCTATCAAAGTAATAAAGTGATAGGTGAACAAGAGGGAGAGGAAGAAGGGCTGGGAGGAATGACCTAGTGGAGTTGATGTGTTGGTTGCAAATTCCCAGGTCCAAGTTATCAACGTTTCTTCCTGCCTTACTACCAAAGTCTCTTCTGTCAGGAAAAAAAAAAAAATTCCAGACAGCCTAAGAAATCAGCAGACAAAACTCATTATTGATGGCGTCAGGTGGTAGATCAATGCTGGAGGAAAATCAATGGTAAAAATATTTTTCAGTAGTGCATACAGTTGAAGAGCCTCAGCAGCATTTCTTGATGAAAACCACAAAAATCTGCAGCCACCCCTGAGAGTCGTTGCTTCATAGAAAGCAAGAACTTATCTGGTGCTCTAGAGATACAATTTGCCCCATATTATTTCCTGTGTTGTAGAGTGAATAACTGTTTCCTATGAAAAGAAAACAAAATGTGGAGAGTCTATCGAAAGTAAAATGTAATTCTCATATAGTGTTTTGCTTAAAAGCTATTCACTACATATGTAGCTCTTTAATAAGTTTAAAGGTTGAAAAATTTAAGAATTGAAAAGCATTCCAAAATTGAAGAGTATGCCAGTTTTTCATTTGAAGAGAGTATGTAAAAATAATTTTTATTGCACGGAAAGATAAAGTTCTAGAGAAAATTCCATGTCAAAGTCTGCTTATTTAAGAATGGGAGAATAATAGTGAAGCAATTTTGAAGAATCATCTTGATTTACAGTCTCTAGTATAAAAATGCCCTTACACTGTCTGATAATTTTCTTTCTCAATCATAGAGCAAAACAGAACATAGCACTTGTCTGCCCCAAATCTTGTGGCTCTTATAAAGAAATTATCAGACTAAGATTATTCCTGAGTGAAATGGATAGTTGGTGAAAAGGTATCACTAGAGTGAGGTTTATTCTATGGCTAATGAAATGTAACTTTAGGTTCTCACTTATTCAGGTGTCTTCCTCTAAAAGTCTCATATCTACATAATTGTGAAGTCATTTTCCTAAAGAGGGTCTCCTAAAATTGTGTAAGCTTTAGGAGCCACCCAGTTAAAGTCCACAGAGATGAACATGTCCCTTCGTAAATAGATGAATACCTATTATTCTGCCAGGATTTCATCCTCATCAGGAGAAAAAAAAAAACTATCTTCTTGAGATACACTATATGATTTTCATCGAGGAAAGGGAAAGCAGAATCCCATTTCAAGGGAAAACAGTATAGAATTCTTAACAAGACTTCATTTACCTTCTCAGAGAAAATGAAGTACTCTTTACTAAGTATTACTAGTTTAAGTAATTCATAAACTTCATAACGTCTTTGTTTTTATTTGTACTATACAGAGCCTGTTTTTACATATTAATTTAGAGTAAAACACTCAAAGTTGTCTTTAAGGCTGTAAAGAGCCAGGAAGCCTATGTCCATCCCAGAAATAATCTTCGATGAATAGGACTAGAAAAGGCAGTGGTAGAGACTTGGAGGAGGAATAGACGCTGTTGACGTCCAGGTTTTTGTGAGAAGATGGTAGCAAGGGCAGGGGAAACAAGGGCAGAATGGCTGAGAACCTTTGAGCTGGCATGTATACTTTCTCTAACACCTCACATTCAAGTCACCCCATCAGGAAATCCCATTGGCTCTTACTCTATAATATTGCCAGACATTTTTTCTTATCACCCTTTCTACCATTGCCATCCTGCTCCACGGTATTATCCTTTCTTGCCTTATTATTTCAGCAGTCTCTTAACTATCCTCCCTAATTCCACCCTTTTAGCTCCCCACACCTCTGTTTATTCTTACATAGCAGTCAGAGTGATCCTTTTAAAATAGAATTTTTATCATGTCATTATCTGCTCAGATTAAAATCTAATCCTACAATTGGCCCAGAAAATTCTTTGTGGTCTTCATTCCCCACTTTACTCCTCTGATCTTTCTACCATACTTTTTGCTTTTTTCTCCCTTGATTACTCTGTTCCAGCAATATCGGTCTCCTTGTGCACCCCTACTTTATCAGGCACACTTCCACGGCAGTACCTTTCCACTAGCTGTTCTCTACAGATATCCACATGGGTCATCTCCTCCTTCCTTCAGGTTTGGCTCATGTGTTATCTTTCAACCAACACCCTGTTTGGCCATTATATCTAAAATTGCAGTTTTTCCTTCAACATTGCCTATCTCTTTTCCCTGATTTATTTTTCACATTAACATTTATTATCATCTATATCGGTCTATTTTATTTCATTTCATTTCATCTCATAATTTATTTTATTTTATTATTTTATTTTATTTTTATCTCATCTGCTACTCCACACTAGGTTGTAAAGTCTATAAGGGCAAGGCATTTTGTCTTTTGCTTACTGCTCAATGCCCAGTGCCTAGAATGGCACCAATACTAAGTAACTGTTCAATAAATACTTGTTGAAGAAATAAGTAAGTTAATGAATGACTGAGCATTAAAGCAATACATGCAAGCTCTCTCAATTAGCATCATATTGTCTTCAGTACAATTTTAAACTCCTTGGCAAGGTATAAAAGTCCTTCATAATGTGTCTTCAATTTTTCCAGATTCACTGCTTACCATTCCCCCTCTATACTCTGCCAACTAGTCAGGAAAAACTATCTATCCATCATTTCCTTAACATGCCAGGCACTTTCATGCCTAATTCTCTTGCTCACGCTGTGCAGTCTACCTAGAAAGTCTCTTATTATCTTATCTTCACTTTATTTTTTCCTTAGCTAACCCCTGCTTATCTCTAGAGACCGAACTCCAATGCTTTTTCCCTCAGTGAAGTCATCTGTGACTCTCTTAGACAGAATTAATTAATCCCTGCACAGTGTTCCCAGAGTAGATTGTACATGTCTCTTTTAAAACAATCAAATTATATCACAGTTATTTATAACCCCGGCATGGAATATAGTGTCTGACACATAATAAATATTTGCTGAATAAATCAATATCTAAGAGTACCATCTTTCTAGGCCCAAGACATCAAGTTAATCCACAGTGTTTGCTACTGATCTCTTACCAACCTGGCTATCACCATACTATTGTGGTTATTAATATTTATTAATATCTAATAAGTGCTCACTAAATGCCTTACACTGTTTCAAACATTTACAAATACAATTTTACATAATCATCACGAGCGCTTTCTTTATAAGTTCCAGTCTTATTTGATGTTAAAGTTGAGGAAATTGAGTCATAAAATAGTTACTGAAGGTCTGCTTTCTGAAAACTTGCTCTTGGTCATGGAGCTGTAGCATCTCTCAGAGGAATGGCTTAACCAAAAAGCCAGTGCAAAGTATGAAACTATCCAAATATACATCTTCCTTTATTTATTTATTTTATTTATTTTTTAGGTGAGGCAATCCTTGGTTGACCTCATAATTTGCGAGGACCTTGTCAACTTACAATCCCTTATTTTTTTTTTTTAATTTTTTATGCCTACAGCACCTGGTCTTCCTAGGTGGTCTCCCATCCAAGTACTAACCAGGCCTGACCCTGCTTAGCTTCCAAGATCAGACGGGATTGGGCTTGTTCAGGGTAGCATGGCTGTAGACTTCCAAATATACACCTTTCACTTTCTGAATGTCAGTAGTAAGACATATCTTCACAAGGCATATAAACCTTATTGGATTAAAATATTAAATTAAATAGTAATTCATTAAAAATATTTGAGTGCCTTCCAAAACAAGTATAAATTCAGGAAGATTTATGGAATTAACCAATGAAATACTAGATACTTTAATATATGTTAAAAGAGTGGAAAAAAATGTTACCTCTGAGTAGAAATTTTCATTAAAAAATTCTCCTCCTAGATGTGACTCCATAGTGTAGCAGTTAGCACGTCTGCTTTACACACAGAAGGTCCTGAGTTCGTGCCCCAGGTGGAGCCATGGACCATACCCTGGGTGAGCCAGGCCCTGGGTGTGTGCCACAAACACGTGGGAGGAGACACCCCATCTTTAGAGATTCAGTTCTTAAGGGGAGAGGGCAACATCTGTAGGTCAGGGATGGAAGTGTGTGTGGGGAGGGCATGGAATTAAAGAGGAGGGAAAAAATTCTCCTCCTTCAAAAAAACAATAAGTTCCAAAGAAAGAGTGAGGATTTTATCATTATAACCATCAAGACCTCTTTCTAGCCAAAACCACCTTAGCAGCCCTCATGGATCTCAAATAACTTTTTAAAGGACAGGGTTAAGAAAAATACAAAATGAAACCAGCACGTGAAACAGGGTGACATATATGAAAGACTACTCTTTTAACAGAGTTGTAGAGTGAAAGGTGAACATTATAACTTATATTTAATAGTTCAAACACACCCTTAGATTTTAATTTCATTTTAAGGGGTAATAAAACTAGATTTTAAAAGTTAGCTGGAAATTCCAATTTCCAGTCCATAATGTAACTTGGAACTCAACACTTTGCCCTAACAACAAGTAAAAAGCTAAACAAACTTAAAACTCGACAGCCCTTCTTAGAAGTGTCAGAGAAGGTCACAGAGCAATTGCTATTCCCAAATTGGAGATAAAGGTGAATAATGAGAATCACAGCTTACTATAGCAGAAACCCATGAGCAGAAACCTCTGCAGGGCATAGTGTTAAGATAGGCAAACCTAAACTTTAATTTACAAATTGCTACAGGCTCAGTGTGAACAACTCTGAAAGTTAAAAACTCGAGGGGACCTGGTCAAAAGGGAGACCACACATTTTGCAAATTTTACCTCCAGAAACTCTATCAGGTCCTCACAGGGAATATATCAGAGGAAAACCCCTCATGTTCTGGCAGGGATGAGGGAAAAGAAACCATTTTGAAATATGTCAGAGCATTATGTTCTTCTTAACAATAGTTTCTGCCTAAAAAAAAAAAAAGAAAAAGAAAAGAAAACTATTTTATGAGGCTCTAAACTATTGAGTCTTAGGAACCAACCTAGGGGAAGGGAAATGCCCAACTCTAGCTCATTTCAGCCATCATGTCCTACCTAAGAGTGCAGAGAGATTAAGAAGCCCTTTAGAGACAAAGGGTCACACAAAGACTGAGGCCTAATCATAGGATCACAGAACACTTCCTCTCTCTCAACTTTACCAACTAAAGACATATTTATTGTAGTTCCTTTATGTGATGTCCAGCTCTCGAGAAAAAAATTATAAGGCATATTAGAAGGCAAAAACATGATTTGAAAAGACAGAACAAGCATCTGAACCAGACTGGTATGGTGAAGATTAGACTGAAAATAGACTTGAAATTTAAAACAACTATGATTAATATGTTAAGCGATCTAATGAATAAAGTAGACAGCATGCACTAACAGATGGGTCTGTGAGCAGAAAGATAGAAATTCTAAAAAGAATTAAAACTGATGCTAGAAATAAAAAAAACCATTGTAACAAGTGACAAATAAATTTGATGTGCTCATTTGTAGACTGGACATGGATGAGAAAAAAATCTTGAGGATATCTCAATAGAAAATTTTAAAACTGAAAAGTAAAGAGAACAAAGACTAAAAAAGGAAGAGAATACCAAGGACTCTGGGACAACTATGGAAGGTGAAACATACACATACTGGAAATAACAAAAAGAGAAGAGCAAAAGAACAGAAGCAATATTTGAGGCAATAATGACTGAGAATTTCCTCAAAATTAATGTCAGACACCAAACCACAGAACCAGAAATCTAAGAGAATACCAAACAGGATAAATTCTTAAGAAACTACATCTGGACATATCATAGTCAAATTTCAGAAAATTAAAGATTTTGAAAGAAGCCAGAGTATTAAGACATCTTACTTATGGAGGAACAAAGATAAGAATTACATCCTTTCTCCCCTCAGACACCTAAGTGATGATAGCAGAGTAAAATATTTAAAGTGCTGAGAGAAAAAAAAAAACACTAATCTAGAATTCTGTACCCTGAGAACTGATATAGGTCAGAAACAGATTTACATAGAAATAAGTGAAAGTCAAATTCAAACATTTATTTCTTAAGTTTTTAATTGATCTAAAGATAACGGTTTGTTCAAAATAAAAAATAGCAACAATATATTCAATGAAATATGCTTATATATATGTGTGTGTAAATATATGTTTATATATACATATACATGTATATTTATGTATAAGTCAAATAAATGACAACTATGACACAAAGGACAGCAGGAGAATTAGGAATAGTTTGTTATTATAAGGAACTCACACTATCCATGAAGTGACATAGTATAATTTAAAGTGGTTTGGGGTTAGTTGTAAATGTATATTTCAAACTCTAGGTGAACCACCACAAATAGTAAAAAAAAAAGTATGATTGATTGGCTAAAAACAAGAGAAAATAGATTCATATAAAAAGCTCAAAGCCAACAAAGGAAGACAAAGAAGGGAAGCAAAATAGAAGCAAAACGATAGGGCAACAAACAAAAACAGTAAAAAATAAGGTGGATATTAATCCAACTATATCAATAAACACTTTAAAGGTTAATTGTCTAAATATGCCCATTAAAAAATAAAGATTTTCAGAGTAGACCAAAATAATTAGATTCAACTATATGCTGTCTATAAAAAACCCATTTTAAATATAGGGGTAAATAGATGATAGATGAGATAGATAAATGATAGATGATGATAGATGATAGATAGATGATAGATAGATAGATAGATAGATAGATAGATAGATAGATAGATAGATAGATGATAGAGGCAGACAGACAGAGAGAAAATGAATGGAGAAAGACACCAATTTTAACACTAATCAGAAGAAATGGGTGTAGTTGAATTAATTTCAGACAGAGCAGATTTCAGAGGAAGGAAAGTTCTGGAATAAAGAAGAACATTAAATAATGATAAAGGGGTCAATACTACAAGAAGTCATAATGATTTTAAACATGTACACACCTAAGAAAAGAGCATTAAACATGTGAGGCAAAACATTTTGAACTAAATGAACAGGAAAATACAACCTATCAAAATTTGTAGGTTGTAGTGAAAATAGTGCTTAGAAATTCATAGCATTGAATGTATACATTAGAAAAAATGTCTAAAATCAATAATCTAAGCTTCCAAGTTAGGTAACTAAAAAAAGGCAAATTAATTCCAAAATAAGCAGAATAAAAAATAATAATAATAATTAGAACAGAAATCAATGAAATTGAAAATAATAAATCAATAGAGAAAATCAACAAAACCAAAAGCAGTTTTTTTGAAAAAATCAGTAAATTAAAAAGCCTCTAGCCAGGCTAACTAGGAAGAAAGAGATAAGACAAATTACTAATATCAGAAAGAAAATGGGCCATCACTACTTATCCTATGTACTTTAAAGGGATAATAAAAAATATTATGAACAACTCTATGTCCTCAAATTGGATAACCTAGATGAAATGGATCGATTCCCTGAAAAACGCAATCTGCCAAAATTTACACAAAATACCCCTCACAAATATTAGAATATTAAATCCAACAATGTAAAAAAAAATATTATACATCAACCAAGTTGGATTTATCCCAGGCATGCAACCTTGAATCAGCATTTGAAAATAAATTAATGCAATCCATATCAACAGGCTAAAGAAGAAAAATCATATGATTATATAAACTTGCAGAAGCATTTGACAAAATGCAACATGTATTCACAATAAAAACTCTCAGAAAACTAGGTATCAGGGGATCTTCCTTAATGTGATAGAGTACATCTGTAAGAAACTTGCAACTAACAAAATACTTACTGGTGAAAAATTCTAAGCTTGTGCACAAGGATCAAGAACAAAACAAGGATATTCCCTCTCATCAACCCTTTTAAACATTATACTAGACTTCTTAGTTAAGGCAAGAAAAGGAAACAAAAGGTGTACATACTGGGAAGGCCAAAATAAAATCTTTGTTAGTAGATAACATAATCATTTACATAGAAAATCTAAATCAATAATAAAAAAAAGAAATCCTCTTGAATCTAAAAAGTGATTATAGCAACATCGTAGGATACAAGATTAATATACAAAAATAATTTGTTTTCTTATATACCAACAGTGAACAAGTGGGATTTGAAATTGAAAACACATTACCATTTACATTAGCACCACCGAAAATGAAATGTTTAGGTATAAATCTAACTAAATACATACAAGTTTTTTGAAAACTACAAAACTGATTAAAGAAATCAAAATAACAAAATAATGGAGCAATATTCCCTGTTCATGGATAGGAAGACTCAATATTAGCATGATGTTTGTTCCTTCCAACTTGATTTATACATTCAAAATAATTCCAATCAAAATCCCTGCAAGTTATTTGGGAGATATTAACTGATTCTCAAATTTTTGGATTGGCAAAAATCCAAAATGGCCAAAACAATATTGAAAGAAAAGAACAAAGTCAGAAGACTGACACTAGCCACTTTTAAGACTTATTATAAACCATTTATCTTAGCACAGTAATTATGATAGTGTCTTATCAGTGAAAGACTAGACAAATAGGTTAATGGCACTCTATAGAGAACCTAGAAATAGACCCACATTAATACAGTCAACTTTACAAAGAAGCCAAGGCAATATAATTATGCAAAATAGTCTTTTCAACAGTGATGCTGGAATAACTAGAAATCTACAAGTAAATAAATGAATCAGGATATAGACCTTATATCCTTTACAAAAATTAACTCACATTGCACCATAGACCTAGATAATGCAAAACAATAAAACTCCCAGAAAATAACATAAGAAAAATGCTAAATGGCCTCAGGTATTGTGATGACTTTTTAGATGCAATACCAAAAGAATGATCTATGAAAGTAGCCATTGATAAGCTAGACTTCATTAAAATTAAAACTTCTACTTTTTAATAGACATTATCAAGGGAATGAGAAAACAAGCCATAGACTGGGAGAAAATGTTTGCACAAAAACATTTTTAATAAAGGTCTTTTATGGAAAATGTACAAAAGACTCTTAAAATTCAACAATAAGAAACAAACAACTTGATTAAAAACGGACCAAACACCAGAGCAGACATCGCAACAAAGAAGATATACAGATTGGAAATAGGTATATTAAAGGATATTCCACATCACATGTAGTTAAAACAACAATGACATACTACTACATACCTTTTAGAATGGCCAAAATCCAAAACACCAACAACAACAAATGCTGGCGAGTTTGTGAAGCAGCAGGAACTCTCATTCATTGCTGATGGGAATGCAAAATCATATTGTAACTGTGGAAGGCAATTTAGAAATTTCTTACAAAATGAAACATACTTTTATCAAGAAATTCAGCAATTCTGCTCCTTTGTCTTTGTCTAAAGGAGTCCAAAACTTCTGTCCACACAACCTGCACATGTATGTTTATAGCAGTTTTATTCATTATTGCCAAAACTTGGAGGCAACCAAGATGTCCTTCAGTAGGTGAATGTATAAATAAACTGTGGACCATCCAGACAGTAGAATATTGTTCAGTGCTAAAAAATAAATGAGCTATAGAGCCATGAAAAGAAATGGAGGAAACTTGAATACATATTAATGAGTAAAAGAAATCAATCTAAAAAGGCTACATACTTTATGAGTCCAACTATAGAACATTCTGGAAAAGATAAAACTTAGAGACAGTAAAAAGATCAGTAGTTTCCAGTGGTTAGGGGTCAGGGAGGGATATAAATTGGTAGAGCAGAGAGGAATTTTAGATCTGTGAAACTACTATCTATTATTTTATAATGGTAAATACATGTCATTATACATTTTCCAAAACTTGTAGAAACATACAACATCAAGAGTAAATGCTGATGTAAACTATGGACTTGGGTAATAATGATGTGTCAATGTAGGTCCATTGATGATAACAAATGTACCACTCTGGTAGGAGATTTTGATAGCGAGGTAAGCTGTGCATATGTTGAGGGGAAGAGGTTATATGGAAAACCTCTGTACCTTCCCCTTCATTTTTCTCTGAAATTTACACTACTCTATATAAAGTCTATTTTTTTAAGTTACCTCTTCAGCACCAATTTCTATCTATAAAACTTACAGTTTTTACTTTATAATTAACTATCTGTTTTAAAATTTTTTTTAAATGGCAAGACTTTTTAAAGGCTGTCTTCCTATATCAATTAATTTATACTTCATTAAATGTTTTGATTAGGAATAAATCTCTTTTACAATAATTGTTTTTAGGTGTCACCCTCTTTGAACCAGAAATCTTTTTCTGTCTCCCTCTTTGAGTTTGACAAAAAACATTTAAAATAATTGGATTCTATAAGTAAAGAGAATAAGCTTTGCTTTTCTTCAATCTCTGCTAAAGTGCATTTTAAACAAATACTATTTATAGGATGATGAAAAAATTGTCTATCTTTCAAATTCTTAACTGTTAAAAAGATGAAGTTTCAGATCCCTTTAAACAGCACAAAAATGATGGGGAGCACCTCTCTAGGGTGTATGGATTTTGGATTATGTCATAAAAGATGACTTTTCTTTGATTGAGGTGAAAGGTGGAACTAACCTAGGAGATGAACTCATGGGTAATTCCATAGATAAACACTTTCAGAAGAACTGTAAATGTAATTTTCTGATGAAAACCTCAGCTTTTTTTTTTTAATCCTTCCAATCAAAAGTCATCTGAAAACTTCTGGAAATGAATCTGGAAGATTGAGAAGAATTGCAGGAGATTTAAGAGGAACATGGGTATTGAAAAAGATTTAGAATTAGTCTCTTGCCTGTCCTTATCAATTGGGTTTACAGAGTGCCTCAGAGAATATTTCCAATCCATAATAATGATCAGAAAGCTACTATTTAACAAGACTCAGATCACAGTATATGACTAAGCACAAAATGCTGTTTACATTCCTTTGTGGTAAAATTTGGATTCAAACACTCTTCTTTTTAAATATATACTTTTTGTTCTTCGATTACAGTTGGTAGACAATATATTCGTTTCAGGTGTAAAACATAGTAATTATACATTTATATAACTTACGAAGTGATCGCCATGATAAATTTAGGACCCATGTGATACTATACATAGTTATTACAATATTATGTTCCTTCTGCAGTACCTTACATCTCCATGACTATTTCATAACTACTTATTTGTACCTCTTAATCCTTTCCCATTTTTTATCCATCCCTATTCCATCTAGCAACAATCAAAATGTTCTCTGTACCTATTAGTTTGTTTCTGTTTTGTTTTTCGTTTGTTTTTCGGTTTTTTGTTTGTTTGTTTTTGTTTTGCTTATTTTGTTCTTTAGATTCCATATGTAAGTGAAATCCTATGGCATTTGTCTTCATCTGTCTGACTTAATCCACTCAGCACAATACCCTCTAGGTCCATCCATGTTTTTGCAGATGGCAAGATTTTATTCATTTTTATGGCTGAGTAATATTCCATTGTATATATTTACTACCCTTCTTTATCTATTCATCTATTGATGGATTCCTAGGTTGCCTCCATATCTTGGTTATTGTAAATAATGCTGCAATGAACATATGGATTCATGTGTCCCTTCGAAGTAGTATTTTGGGTTTCCTCAAATAAATACTCAGAAGTAAGATACTGAGTCTTTCTTTGTCTCTTGTTATAGTCTTTGTTTTAAGTTCTATTTTGTCTAGTATAAGTATTGCTCTCCTAGCATTTTGTTTATTTGTTTTCATTTTCATCAAATATCTTTTCCAATCTACCTACTTTCTGTCTGTGTTTGTCTTTAGATTTAAAGTCTCTTGTAGGCAGCATATGTAAGGGTCTTGTTTTCTTATCTATTCAGCTATCTTATAGTCTTTCTATTGCATTTAATCCATTTACATTTAAAGTAATTGTTGATAGGTATGTAGTTATTGTCACTTTATTATTCATATTTTCAATCTTCTTCTAAAGAAGTCCCCTTAATATTTATTGTAATACTGATTTGGTGGTGATGAACTGCTTTAGTTTTTTCTTCTCTGGGAATTTATCTGTTCCTTGATTCTAAATGATACCTTTGCTTGGTAGAGTAATTTTGGTTGTAGGTCCTTACTTTTCATCACTTTGAATATTTCATGCCAACCTCTTCTGGCCTGATAAGTTTCTGTTGAGAAATCAGCTGACACTCTTATGGGAGCTCCCTGTAGGTAACTAATTGCTTTCCTCTTGCTGCTTTTAAGATTTTCTCTTTGTCTTTAACCTTTGGCATTTTAATTATAATGTTTCTTGATGTGGTCCTCTTTGAGTTCATTTTATTTGGTACTCTGCACTTCCTGAGCCTATATGTCTATTTCCTTCACCAGGTTAGGGAAGTTTTCTGTCATTATTTCTTCAAATAGGTTTTGCAATTCCTACCTCTCTGTCTTCTCCTTCTGGAATCCCTATAATGTGAATGTTGGAATGCTTGAATTTGTCCCAGACGCCCCTTAAACTATCCTCATTTTTTTGGATTCTTTTTTGTTGTTGTTGCTGTTCTGACTGGGTGTTTTCTGCTGCCTTATCTTTTAAATCACTGATTTGATCCTCTGCTTCATCTAAGCTACTGTTGATTCTCTCTATTGTATTCTTTATTTCAGTAATTATATTTCAAACATTCTTCTTTAGTAAAAGTTGTGGTTACTATGTTTTAAAATTTCTATTGTGTGACAGATATATTTGTAGTAAATGATATATGATTTATTAATGTTGTAGGCATCTCCTCTCCCCCACTACTTCTACTACCACTAGCACCTAATTTTTTTCTTAAGTTAGATAAAATCATAAGTGAGTCACAGTCATTTGTGAAGGGAGTCTCTAGTGGCACAAATGTAGAAGTTATATTTCTTTCACTGTTTCTCATTCTATGTGCAGAAGGTAACTCCATATAACATAAGTTAACAAAATAAGTGAGAAGAGTTTCTCTGCAAATAATTATTCATTTTAAATACACATACACAATACAGCAAAACAACATCAAAATCAGTGTTTCATTACAGCCCTTTTCTAGAGACCCTGAGTAATCCAATCCACTGCATTTTGAAGAAATCTTTGCTCTCAAACTAGAGAACTACTTATATAGGAGCACAAGGATTATACAGGATTAAAATTGGTCACCATGAGAATAAATAGATATCTACAAGAATTTCCTTTGACTCTAGGGCATCCCTAATGATCCCAAAGGCAGTTGATCAGATCACAAGATATCTAGTTCATTCTAAACATGTGCTGTTGTCTTTATGTAACATAATATCTTGCTTTTCAACAATATTTTTTAAATATTATGGTTTTCCACCCCAAAATGATTGTTTTCCCAGATATGGCACACTTGGTTCACTTTTATTTACATTTACTAAAAGAGGTAATGCTAGAGTGGGCTTTCTTTTAGAAAGTCTTATCATTTCTGGTAACAATGAACTCATTGACATTTCTAATCTAATTATGATCTGAAATTATCTTTATGGCTGTGTCCTATGGCTGGTATTTCTCTCTTCTGCTGATTTCCACAACTGCTAAATGTACTAATTAAAGTGGTTAGGAGATATATAAGGAATCATATAAATTAAACATCAAAATGTAAAATATTATGCTCTTAATAAATGAATACTTTAGGAAGAAATGCAATGTATATTTTGATAGTAACTTCACTAAGAAAACACATTTCAATATTATTTTTGTTTACATTAAGTGTCAGTCATTGAAATTCATTAATGATTATAAAATCATTTACCAGTCCAACCTGACTCCCAAGATTTTCACTGGGGAAAAGAAAAATTACCATCTGCAAGCCCCTATGATAGGGAAATTTCATTTGCAAAGCAACATGAGAAATGTTTATTTGGTGGGACTGATTAAAAGCATTATTAAATATTCATCAACTCCACTATTTCATTTTTTCTTCTTTTATTCTGTTAGCAACACTGACAGATAAGTTCCTATAGTCTAACACTTACATAACCAAATGCAAGTAGAAATATACCTAACCTCATAATCATCGAGAAAGTCATTCAAAAAGCTAGAATGGAGACTAATAGCTTAAATTTCTTTGAAAATTCTTTATGTATAAGGTACTACAACAAAATGAACCTTATGTTTCATGGTCGAGTATTTTCTTTTAGTCTAAATATGAAATATTTATCACCTCACATATTAAATTTTGGATTATTTTATTTTTGTTGAAATTTTTCTATCAACTCTACAGCAGACGCTGAGATCATAGAGGTGTGACTAAGGAATTACATCCTTCCAACAAGGTGACCACTCTGCAGAAAAACTCACTGAGATCATAGAGGTGTGACTAAGGAATTACATCTTCAGTTTCCTTCCAACAAGGTGACCACTCTGCAGAAAAACTCTAATTCTCAGAAACAGTGACTCATACCCTGATCAAGTGCATTAAAGGTCACCTAAGTAATGCCAGGAAAGGATGTGGCTCCTTGCCAAGGCTTCTCTTCCCAGCTTATAAGTGGAAATAGTGTTCATGTTTCAAATGAATACATGCAGTTTTATTTACAAATTTTAATGTTTTAGCCACCAATAAGATTGATATCACAAATAAAGTATTATGAACTAGTTCAGCAGCACTTGTATCACCAAGAGATTGAGACTGAAGACAAACAGTCACAGTACTGAAGTTAGATGGGCATCTGGATTGACATAAGGCTAGAAGCCACAGGTTATTATATTACACAATAATCATATTCTAATACTTAGTATAACATTTCCCAAAGTGAATGACAAGATTAAAAGATCACTATGAAGGCTCTACAATTTAACATGGCAACACTCTTGAAGAAAAAGAACATTGGTTTTTGTCATAATTCCATTAAACATACCCAATTTGAATGATTGATAAATGGCATTTTACTACTTTCTTATCTTTAAATTTTAGCATCATGGTGGGATTGAACTTTTGAACCTGTGTCCATGTGCAGTTTTTTACTGATGAGTCCTGTTCCACATTTAAATGAGTGCCTATAATAGTGCTATAGAAGAGACAGAAATGTTGTTGACTTGGTGACTATTTCAACTGAAAGTACATCCTTGTTGCCAGCTGAATTCACCACCTGAGAACATGGTATTCAAGTTACAGGAAGGTTGCAAAGTAGAAAAAGACGAGCAGGAAAAATTGAAGGATGGTTGCCTTTAGAAGATCATAAATGTAACTGAAACTATCTAGATTCAGCTATTGTATAATGCCAGTATTCCTTGTCTCTTTCCTTTTATCACTGCTTCCTACATTTATATTGTTTCCACTTCTGTATTTTCTTCTAGCAAAATCCTTCTGTATGTCACAATTTGTTGTGGATCTGCAAAGAAACTAAAGTCAGTGCCCCTTTGGATTTTGCTGTGAATGAAATCATTGGCCTAAATGCCTCTGTTCATTTCCTTTTCCACACACCACTGATTTCTTTGCCCTTTTCTTCTTTCAGCATATTTTTTTTAGAAAATTCTAATTCTCAAGTCTATTTCTATACCTGCAGCCAAGCTACACGTAGCAGGAGAAAGGCTCCACAACTACATAGACTACGTGTTTAAATTCAGTTTAAGTTCATAACAATGAACTTTAAGGGCTCCCATACAGCAGCCCTATATTTCACTTGTCCATTCACTAATCTACTTTCCTAGGTGACTCTTCTCAAACTTCCAACACTTCTTCCCCCATTTCTACTCTTAGGCAAAAACCATGCTTTCTGTTTCTCTGATAACATAGAAGCAGACAGAAGATAAATTTCTTGAGCTCCAGCTATCAACCTATCCAGCCACCATGATTAGTACTCATGTATTTACCTTTCTTCCTGTTAGAATAGGTTGACTCTTAGAGCTTCTAAGACTATCATCTCCACTTTTACCTTAGACCTAAGGATTTATTTTCTGCTTGGACACATTGCTCCAGGAATTTCCTCCTTTGATCTGTTCTCTCAATTTTTATTTTTCCCTTCAGCCATATAAACATGCTACTTATTTCTTTCATTAAAAAAATAATTTAAAAAACCTTTCTTAGCTATGTACTCCCCTCCAATTCCTTTCTCCAAGTCATAGCAAAAATTCTCAAAAAAAAAAAAAAAGTCTATAATATTTTTCTAACTTTCCTTCTCCCATTTTTCTCGTAAGCTCATTCTAGTCATGCTTTTTCTGCCACCACTGTATCAATACGGTCTTGTAGATCATGGATGATGTCCACAGTAATAAATTTCAATTTCTAATTAGTTTAGCCATCAGAAGCATTTAACTTAGCAAGATTCTCCGTCATATTTAGGACACTGTTTAGACTTAGTTTCCTCCAGCCTCAATCCACTTTGCTAGTTCCTTTACCAACATCTAGATTTTGAAGTATACCTAAGCTAAATCCTTTATTCTTGCCTCTAGCCACATTAATTTCTTGGAAGTTTCATTCAGTCTCTTTGAAAATCTCATCCAGGCTTGAAATAACATCTACATGCAGGTAACTGCCATACTATATCTTTTGTTCAGACTTCTTTCATGAACTCCAGACTTTTATATCCAACTGTCTACAGAGCATCTCTATTTGGATGTCTATTAGGCATCTCTAATGAAAAATATCATAAACCAATTCCTAGTATTTCCCCTCAAATCTACTCTACTCACAACCTTCCCATATCAGTTTATGACAAATCCATTCTTCTCATTACTCAAGTCAGATACTGGAAGCCATTCTTAACTCTCTTCTTTCTTGCACACACCAAATCCAATCATCAGAAAATTCTGATTTTGCTTTCCCAGACCAGCATCATAACTGATTTAATTCTTTCCTGTTCCCTTACAGCCTGTTTCTGATACAGTATCCAAAGTGATTTTTTAAAAAACTGGTGTTAAATCTGTCACCGCCCTGCTCAAACTCTAATGATTTTACATCTGTTCCCTTGTAAGAGCCAGAAGCCTACAAGGTCCTATACGATCTAGTTCCTGTACCTTGATGACATCTCGTCCTCTTATGTTCTTTTTGCTCACTCTGTTCTAGCCCCACCATCACCCTGCTGTTCCTTGCATGGTAGTAATAACTCAGCCTTAGAATCTTGGTTCTGCTGTTCTCACCACCTGCAATGATCAGCCCCTTGGGTATTGCATGTCTGTTTTCTTACAAACTTCAAGTGTTTGTTCAAATGACTCTCACTCAACGAGCCCTACCCTGACTACCTTATTTAAAATCATCACTTGCCTTCCACCTTGCTCACCTATGCCCTCATTCCATGGCCCTGTTTTACTTATGCTCTTATTTCATAGAATATATTAACTAATATACTATTTTTAATTTAATTTTTATTTCTTATTACATGGTTAGTATTATTAGTATGTTAGAATATAATCTTCACAAAAGCAGTCATATCTTGTCTGTAGTAATGCACCACTTAACAATGGGGATATGTTCTGAGAAATGTGTCATTAGGCAATTTCATCATTGTGTGAACATCATAGAGTGCACTACACAAACCTAGATGGTATAGCCTACTACACATCTAGGCCAAATGGTACACCACTGTTGTATATGTGGTCTGTCATTGACCAAAACATTGTTAGGCAGTGCATGACTGTCCTTTGTACTCTGTACCAAACTACTGTTTGGTAGTAGATACTTGATATATATTTGTTTAATGATGCATATTTATAACCTGAGAAAAATTATTTCCACATGAAATTCAGGAAAATAAAAGGAAAGAACTGGGGACAGAGAAAGACTAAAAGTCTGTAAAATATTTTTCATAAGAGTTCAGAAAGGAATGGAAAAGAAAATAAGAGAAAGTAAAAAGGAAGGACAAAGTTGAAGCTGGGAAATAATTATAGGAGTGTTTAAAAGGATAAGTTGTTTTGCAATTTAGTACAGTAATTTTTAAATTGGATAAAATAATTTTAGGGTTTGAATGATTTTCTTGAAAATACTTTTTCCATATTAATATATATTAAAACAGTATACATTAATATAAAGTATATGTTAATATATGATAATTAGTACATAAGCATTGATTACAAATACTAATAGTAATCAATATGTTAATGTTACTTTGTACATAATACATTAAAATAGTACATATAGTATATATATTATATGCAAAACTGTCCTGTATTTTTCTCCACTAATGTTGTAGCTTGGATACAAATGATGCTGGCCAAGAAATTGGCTTGCAGTATTACCAACTTTACTTTAATTATCTCATAAAATATATATCAAATTTCCCATTTCCCCAATTTCTAGAAAATGACACTTCTTAAAGATCAAATTCCATGATTTTTTTTCACTCATAATACATACAGAGATACCTGCTTCCCTGGATGAGTTTGATTACTTTTTTGTGTGGGTGCCTACTTGACATTTTTATGGAAAAGAGGTACTTTCTGACTACAGACTGGACAGTCTACTGCTAAAGCTTTCCAAGACTTGGTAGCCATTATTAGTAATTTGTAGAAATTCACTGTCTATGACCCTAATGTATCTTCCCCACAATATTTAGAATTGCTCTACTCCCACTTGCTCAGATTCATTTCTGTGATCCCTATTTCCATTTTCTATTCAATTCATCAGTACTTTTGCTTCCCAACTCTTCCTCCTCCTTGTCAAGCTGATAACTTGCTTGGTTGTATTTTACACTAGTAAGTATTCAAGTTAATCAATAGTATCATTATTCTCCTGATTTCTTAGAGCCATTCATGACATTTTTTCTTTCTCTTGAGCCTTTTCCTTAATTAAACTTGTTACAAATTGAGTTGCATTGAGTTTCATTTTTTACTAAATCTTACTCGTACCACTCCTATTTATTCTGTTAATCCTCTGGTTCAAGTCATCTTGCCTCATATCTCAATTTTGAACATAATCTTCTAAGTAAGCCCATCCTTGATCATAGGTTCTTCCTTCTCTATAAAGTCATCAAAGCTAAAACCAGATTGTTCTTCCCACATGACTACAGTCATCAAGTCATATAATGTCAACATTTCAATGCCTTTACATAGCATGATACATTAACCTCAAATTCTCCAAACTAGCACAGATGGCTGTTCATAGTCAAGGCTTTTCTCCCTCTCTCTCAAATATACATGCATACGCACACACACACACACACACACACACTATAATATATTATCCTTTATATTTGTACTATATATCCTTCACACATGTATTATACATATATATCACTGTATATGCATATATACATATATGTATTACATATATACGTATATACATATGTATATAATATATGTGAGTCTATGTGTGTGTGTGTATATGAGAAATTGCATTAGATACTAAATGCATTGTGTACCAAATTATATATCAGATATGTTATGACCATTGAGGTTTATCTCAGGCACTAGGATTGTGAGTTGGTTTCAGCATTCAAAATTCAGACAATGTATTTCAATGACAATCAACGTCATTGAAAAAGAAAAAAAAGGAAAGAATCATCTCATTAGATGCAGAAATTAATTTAAAAAAATTTAACATCTATGATAAAAACTTAGCATTTTTAAAATAGAGAAGAATTTCTTAAATCTGATAAAATGTTTTTTATTAGAAACCTATAGCTAACCTACAGCAAATCATATTTGTAAGTTAAAGATGGAATTTTGTTCCCCAAAGATCAGGAATAAGTCAATGATGTCCATTAATACCACTTTTATTCAAAACTGTACTGGAATTCCTAGTTAATGCAATAAAAAAAGAAAGAAAAGTATTTAGATTCAAAAGGAACACACAAACTTTTTTTTTTAACTCATAGGCACAATGATCATCCACATAGAAAAGCCTGTAGAATCTAGAAAAGAGCTGCTAGAACTAATAGGTGAGTTTATTATGAGTATAGTTTACAAGACAATTTATAAAAATCAGTAGAATTTCTATTTACTAGCAATGAATAACTGAAAATTGAAATAAGGAATACCATTTTACATAGCATCAGAAAACATTAAATACTTAGGGTTATATCTACAAAAATATGCTTAAGATTGATATTAAATTTTTCTAAACTTTTTTGAGAGATATCAAAGAAAGATTTTCATGAATTAGAAGATGTGATACTGAGATATAAATTATTCCAAAATTTATGAAGTTTTGATGCAATTCTGAATAAAATCCCCATCAGTTCTTTGTAGAAATTGACAAGTTGGTTCTAAAATGTTTATGAAAAATAAAAGATCTGGAATAATGAAAACAATTATGGGAGAAAATGTTAGCAGATGCACTTTACCTAAATTCAAGATTTACTGTAAATCTACGGTACTCAAGATCGTGTGGTACTGGAATGAAGACAGACTTGTGAATCCACGGACCAAAGAGAGAGTCCAAAAATAAACCTGTATGTAGTAGGCATCCTTGAACATGGCTTGATTTATTTTCCAGATGATTTATTTTCCAGATATTCACACCCTTAGTGAATCCGTTCCCTTTGAGTTGAGTTATACTTATTGCTTCACTTCTAATTAATAGAATACAACAGAAGTGATGAGATATCACTTCCAAGATTAGATTGTAAAAAGACTGTAGCTTCCATTCTAGGTGCTCTCTTGTAACTAGATTTTTACTCTGGAGGAAGAAAACTCTCTCAATGGAGTGGCCTACATAGCAAGACAATGATAATCTGGCCAATATTCAGTGAAGACCTAAGGTCTATAGCTATGTGAGCAAGCTTGGAAGCTCACTTGTTTGAGTCTTAACCAAAGCCTTGGCCAAGAGTTTGATTGCGGTCTTGTGAGAGATCTGAGGCACACTATTTTGCAAAGTTGCTCCTGGATCCCCAACCTACAGAAAATCTGAAATAATAAATGTTTAATGTTTGCAACCACTAAGTTCTGTGGTAATATGTTGCCCAACAATAGATAATAATAGAACGTGGTTAGTCAACTGATATTTGACAAAGGTGTCAAGATATTTTAATGGGGAAAAGTACATAATTTTTCTATAAGTCATGCTAGGGCAATTGTACACTTAAAAAAAAAAGCTTAGATCCCAACATCACACCATATGAAACAAAACTATAAAATGTATCCTGGACCTAAAACTCTAAAACATCTAATCTAAAAGAAAATATACCAAAAAAATTATCATTGCAACTTTGGGTTACAAGAATATTTCTTAAATAGAAGATAAAAGGCAAACTTGAAAACTGGATAAATTGGATATCATCAAAGTTAAAAATTTTGCTCTTTGAAAACTAGTTAAAAATAAAAAAGCAAGACACAGACTATGAGAAAATATTAGCAAAACACATCTGATAAAGGATTTATGTCCAGAAAATCTTCACAAACTCAATACTAAGGAGACCAATAATCAAATACTTCAAAAGAGTGAAAGATTTGAAAAGAAATTTCTATTCAGAGGTACAGATGGCAAATAGGTATATGGACAGATTCTCATCATTAGTCATTAAGGAAATATAAATTAAAATCACAATGAAATATGACTACACACATGTAAGTGGCTAAACAAAAAACAACTTTGGCAACATCAAGTGCCGCCAAAGATAAGGAACAGTTGCAACTCTCATACATTGTTGGTAGAAATGCGAATTATATAACCACCTGCAAAATAGTGGCTAACTATAAAATTTATCAATGCCATCTGCTTATTTATCCAAGAAAACGTGAAAACATATGTCCACAAAAAGACCTATATGTGATTGTTTATAGTTTATAATTATCAAAATATGGAAATAATGAAATGTCCTACAACAGGTGAATGGACAAAAAAAATTTGTGGTTCATCTTTAAAACAGAATACTACTCAACAACAAAAAGAAATGAATTACTGATACATGAACAACATGGATGAATTTCACAATTATGCTAAATGAAAACAGCTAGACATCATGGTATGAATAGGGCACAATCTTATTTATATAACATTTTAGAAAAAATAAAGAAATAAGAAGAGAAACTAGGTAAGTGGTTTCCTGGGGGCATTGACAATCATCTACAGAGAAGAATAGTTCTGCTTTTTTGTGGTGACAAAACATTCTATGTCTTCATCGTGGTAGTGGTTATGCAGCTATTTGTATTTATTCAAACTAATCTATCTAAACTAAAAATGATGAATCTTTATATAAAGTAACATTACAAACTTGACATAAAGCAAAAAAAAAAGAGTAAAATAAATAGATTGAAATAAACAATACAAAGATAAAATCAGAAAAAAATATCAAATTTGGATATTTCATTTAAATATGTGAATAGATAATGTTTTCAAGGATTACACATCAAACTTCTAAAAACGATTACTTAAATGCATAGAAGTGAGATTTGAAGAGGGTAGTTACAATAGAAATTTTTTTCCTGTATATTTCTATATCATACAATTTAGGTTTAAAGCTATCATGCATTTCTTATTAATCAAAAAAAGTAACATACATAACACAGTCCAGAAATTTAAGGAGATTATACCCCAAGGTGTGACAATAGTCATTTCAACAAACAATTGGAATGCAATGTGATATATTCCTTGAAAGGAATGGATACAGAACTGCTGTGGAATCACAAAGGAAAGAAGAAATTACATTGCCTTGAATAACTGGAAAATATTACAGAGAAAGAAATACATTTTATGATTGAGTGTGAACTCATCAGTAGGTAAAGAAGTGGAAGATTATTCTAAAAAGAGATAATCACATACAGCAAATGAACACAGACTTTCAACTTAGATAACATGTGCTCAAATCTTGGCTACTAACTAGCAGAATCATTTTGACAGATAATGAAACTTTCAAAGCAATATCTGTAAAATAGATATAATATGACCATCTTAGCCAACTTGAGGAATGATGGTATCATTAATATGATAGTGATTAAAGCAGAAAGATTGGGTTTGAAGGTGACAAGAGTGAGCTTAGTTTCTATCATGTGGAATTGAAGATTTTGAAGATTAGAAGAGTTGAGGCTGGGACATTGTGAACATAGAGGATATATTTAAATTCATTGCAGTGGATTTACTGGTCGGGAGATTATATCTACTGAGAAGAGGCCTAGTCCCATAGGTCTTGATGTTCAAGGATAGTTCATGGACAAGAACTACCGACATCTCCTGGGAGCTAGTTTGAAATGCAAATTCTTGGACCCCATCCCAGATCTTTTGAATCATAATTTGCATATTAACATATTCCCCAGGTGATCTGTATGAACAGTAAAATGATAAGCACTACTCTAGAGATCACCAAGTCCTGAGGGTTGATTTGAGAAAAAGGGGTCAGCATACAAGAGAGAAATGTAAGCTAAGCAAGAGACTTCTATTCCATGATATTTATGGGAAACATGGCACGAGGAACCATAAAAAATCCACTGAGGACATACTTTTCTATTTTAAAAGAAAAATAATGACAGTGCTAAATATTGTTCTTTTCTCCTAGTCCACTCTAATCATGTTTATTGTACTTCTGACATCTTCCATTATCCTTTCCACAGCTCATTATTTTAGGAGATATTGTGCTGCTCACTTCATATAGAACATGATATTGTTTCTGTAGCACCGGCAGCAACTTTGTGTTCATTCATAGACACATATTAAGAAGTGTATTATCATTAATTATGCACTAAAATGTTCTTGGCAACAGACTAAGTGACAAAACATTTGCTTTTGTCAGAGTTCTATTAGGTGAACCCAAGTTGAACCACGGAGAAATATGACACTTTTCTTTATTTTAATTTGTTTCACAAGGTCAGGATCATGACAGTGACTCTATTTTGCACATTATTTTCTCTCTCATTGTAATGATGTTAATGGAACTCTTTTAACTAAACTGTTTTTATCAGGTCTACAACCTATTTATTGCATATTAAGAAAAAAATTTCATGTTAATATTGCTTAATCTACTGAAGGTTCCATTGAATAATAAAAATAATGCTTTTCTGAAGAACATTATTATTTATAAAAGTTCAAATGATGCTATATTTTTACTGTATGGCTAATTCAAGAAGAAATTGGAATAAAGAAAAGTATAATAATATGTCTATATAAGTTCCAATTACAGATCAAAGAAACACTTCTTTATTAACAAACAGCATACATCACAAGTTGTATTTGACTATATAACTGATTGGAGACTTAGAGATTACTTTTAAAGTTTGCATAAAAAGAACCTTATAAGGAAAATATTTTCAAAGGTAAATCCACTGCTACTTTTCATGCTAATGTAAATTACATTATAATTTTCTTGTTGATGATTAGCTCCAGATCATAAGTAATTTCAAACATCTTAGCATAGTTACTCCTGGTAACATGGTAGACTCTCAGTAAATGGTACACTATACCTACCACATAGTTCCCTGGACAAAAATTCCTTGAATTAAGAAATGAATGAATAAAAAAAATGATATTGTTTGCTACCAACATTTTCGTAATTAAATTAAAATTTAGTTGCAGAAGGGTAGCATGAAAAGGTAGCATGATTGATTTTTAGCTCATTTTTTAGGGATAGGCTATATTAAAATTGGATAGAAAAGGCATTATCGATTCACTCTACATTTATTCAGTCTCTATAATGTGCCATTCTATGTTCCAAAGAAAAATATTTTGTGAGATTGGTATTCATTAATGATTTTGTTTGTTTTTTTTTTGTTCTTTTGTTTTAGTTTTAAGGTGTGTTGATTAAGTTTTAAAAAAGTGAAAATTAAGCAGAGTTCTTAGAGGCTATAATGGGGACAGAAACAATACTAAAATGATATTTCCTGAATCTGAGTATAGGATTTCTTTAAAACTTACAAAATACTACTTAATAAAATCTTGCTTTTGATTGGGTTGATATATAGCTCTATTCACTGGCATCTTACACGGCAATAATAAAATACTTTTTTCCTCACTTTTGCTCAACTATAGTGAATTTCTTGGTCTTTGTTGTAGAGCCAGAATAGAAGACATTAGGTAAAGTACCTCTGGTATCATACAGGCTGAACAAACAACTATCCAAAATGCCAGGTATCATACATGCTCACACACATGTGCGGGCATGCACACACACATGACATACACACATGTATAACCTACATTAGGTAGATATAGGGTAGGTTATAATGAATCTTCGCATGTTGTTTAACTTGATTTATTTATCTGATAGAACATTTCTTTTGTATAGTTATATGAGAGAAGCTGCCAGACTTTCCTTTAGAATAATTTCAACATGTTAACATGGAAACAATCACTAATAACTAAGCAATGTTGGAGGGATGAATTCTATTCGAGTAACAAATGGCTTAGATTTTCATACGTGTCAAATCTATCAACAAGTAAAGAAGGCTTCTATTATCAACATGGGTTTTGACTGCTGATTTATAAATGACTAAATAAAATGATAGGAAATTGAATTTGTTTGTGCCGATACCAGAATGGTCAAAGTCAAAACAGTGAGCTGTAAATTAGTTATAATTTGTGATACTACTTTCTTTATCTTGGATATATACCTCTATCTTCCAGTAGTCCCAGGGCATCTTATCTCCTATTTTAATATCTCCTATTTTGCAAGATTCTGTCTGGTGTGGTTCAGTGGAGGATTCCCTTCCTCAGCAGTACAAGGTACTACTAATCCTTTTCCCCTGCTCAATTTTGCCACCCACATCCCATCAACGAGTACTGTACCTAAATTTTACACTCATAGAATTAAACATTATTCTTATATGAATGTAAACATTAGTGTTATGCAAATATGCATTGTATAAATGCTTATACAGCATTTATATTTTACAACATTTCCTTTATTACTTCCTTTGGATATTAGAACAGTATTTTTTCAGACTTTTCTGAATGCCCTTACCAAAATGCAGAGACTTTCAACATTTCCCAAACGATATTATGAGATTAGCATCTACAATAGCTATATAGGAATGTACTCACCATGTGTGAGTGGCGCACATAGAAAATAACCTATTATTTTAGCAATAATCTCATTATAATTTTACACTTGATGATCTTGATTGCCTATCAACAGCAAAAATATATTAGAATTTTTACATTTTTTCCTATATTCAGGCAAGTACAAGTCAAATACACACACAAAAAGGAGAGTTTTTTACAATTTTCTCAATTTTTCTACAGATTACATATCTATTTTGGCTGTTTAATTTAGTTACTTATAGCATTGAGTTGAGATTACAGATTTTAACCCATGTTAACCAGGTTGCCAGTTTTAGGGTTCTGGGCTAAGCTTTCCTTTTTTCTCCCTAGTTTAACCAAAATATAGTTGACGAATAAAATTATAATATGCTAAAAATATACAACATGATGATTTAATGTATATATTTATTGTGAAATGATTACCATGTTAATTAACACATTTATTACTTCTCATAGTTAATTTTGATTTTCATTTTTTGGTGAGAACACTTATAATGTATTCTCTGAGCAAATTTCAAGTATACAACACAGAATCGTTAACTATAGTCACCATGCTGTACATTAGTTTCTCTGAACCTCTTCATCTCATAACTTGAGCCAAGTTTTCCAGACCTATCATCACAAGCAATATATCACAATGAAGACACAGAATCTCATATGATGATCTTATAAATAAACCACAGCCTAGATCTGAATGTCTGAATGTCAACTACATCAAGTCTTTCTTCTTCATTAAAGATATGGACAAATGAAAGTATATTTTCTACACTGCAGATTAAGGATCACAGAAGAATTTCCTCTAATTACAGGTGTTTTCAAGTTATAAGGCCATCATTACAAAATTGATTCTGAAAATAAAAGCATAATTATTGCAACATATCTTCTATGCTCCCACAATCCCCTCTAAGCAGCATTTAGGTTCTGGTTCTAACACCTGTATGTAGAGAGCATGCATTCCTAAAGTTTTAACTCTGGTGTGTGTGTATGTGTGTGTGTGTGTGTGTGTACACACACACACATCCACAGAGTATGAAGAACTGAAGAACTGCAGTGCATATTACTCCAAAGGACAACCTAGAAAGTGTGATTCACATATATTTAAAAGAATACATAGAGGATGAATATTATCTTTCTGTATTTCATATGTAACATCAGGAACATTGCTATTCACTCTCTAGTCTATACCATTTTTTTCAAGGAGTGTACTTTATCGAAAGAAAGCTAAGTGAAAGCAAAAGTTACAGAAATTATATTCTCGGAGGAGAATAAGCACTCCAGATTACTTGCCTTTTACAAAGTCTCTTTCCAAAGCACTAACGGTATATTTTAGGAAAATTTTGACTGCCATTATAGTCCATCTGCTCTTTAATAACTCTGTGAAATAGAAACTTTTTAACCTTCACTTGCATGTTTTACAAATAATTTCTGCATAATTTTTAATCTTTATTATATGTTTCTATTTGGAATTTTTACTTTGGCCTGATCATTTAAGGCACAATGCACAAGGCAAGAAATAGAAACTATATCCTTTTTTTTCTTTATGTAAGATGTAAAGCTTTCATAAAATGGTATCTCCTTGATGGTCTTTGGCCACATATCTCCCCTCGCTCCCAACCAGGCTAAGAAATTCTTTCAGAATTCTGTATACAGATAGGTAGATGATGCATTTTTTTATTTCCAGCAGTAGTAATTTTATTTTGATCTCATAGCTATCAAATCATTATCATAAGGAAGCTCATAAGCAAGGTACAAGGAAGGCAATGTCTGTGATTTCAAGAAGGTCATAACCCAGAATTAAAAATAAATAAATAAATAACTATTACAATGAAGAACAGGGTATAGCCACAAAAGGAATAGTTATAATTTATGCCTGACTTACTTCAGCTGAATATAGTTTATTTATAAACTGCTTATGGCAAATTCTGTATGCCCCTGTTCTATGCATGTGCTGAACTGTCTTCTGGTAAATTATTTAAATTACACCTAGCGGTAATTCCTGAGGACTTTCATACTTCATTTTCTCTATTAATGTAACAGAGAAAAGCTGCTTTGCAAGGATTGCTCTAAATTCCCAGAGTGTGAGTTCCAGACTCTGTATGTGTTGCATTATGCCTGTCAAAAAACTTGTCTTCTCCTGAAATTTATTACTGAAGTTTCTCCACCCGAGCTACTCATTGAAGCCTTACAGAAAGCTCATACATGATTTAAGCAGCTAACAGCACTGAAAGAAATAGGTCAGGTTAAAAAAAAATACGGAATTTAAGCTACCTTCACTTATTACTTATGCAAGATTATGCATAATTTAGCACACTGCTGAATATGCAAGGATGGAATAATTGTTTACCAAAATATTTACTCTGAGTTGGTACCTGTGTTTTAGTGAGATAAGGTAACTTCTCAGCATTTGCTAATCACTTTTGAATTAAAAAACAATGAGTGAGTTTTTGATTGGGTTGATAACCGCACAACAGTATATGTAAACAGAGATCTTGTTTAACAACTTCATTCAAGTAAAATACATGACACTGTTGTACAGACTAAGCAGTTTCATTAAAGTCATCCCACTTTAGAAAACATTTCATCTTTTTTTCCTTGACTACAGTCCTATTACATACACATACAATTGTTACAGAACACCTCTCTATAAAATGAGCTGGTTTCCCCTCCCCCCCCCAATTTAAGCTGAATGTTGTGTAACATTTTTCTAAAGTTTGGAAGCAGACTAAAGGGATGAAGAACCACTATAATGAAGGAAAACCATCTTACTAAAATGCTTAAAAGTTCAAAATATGTTTCAGGGATGATATAAATTTACTAATTTGCATAGTTTGGATAAATTTTGTAGATAATATAATTTTTCATAATTTTGAAGAAATTGTTATATTTATCTCTTATATTGAACAAATGAAGGTAATGAATTATAAATTCTTTTAAATAATGAAAACTCATGAAAGAAAACATAAGTATATTAGTGTTAACACATGTAATTTAATCTTTAAAAAGAGCACCAAAGTAAACAAACTTAAAACTGGTATTCAAAAATATAGAAATAAATAGAATAAAAACTTAAAAGAGATTCTATCGTACACTTATAATATCTTAAAATGAGAGTCACAATATAATGGAAAAATGAGGAATCGTTTAACTGAAAATGGGGATTCCATTTATAGACAGAAACCCAAATAAATTTTAATTGCATCACAAGTTAATATTTAAAATAAATACATTTAAATCGGAAAATGTAGAAATATATTGACTATATAAGCTCTCCTGAGGGATTGCAATTTTAAGCTTTGAACTGACAGAAGAATTAGAAAGCAAAAAATAGGTAGGTTTTACTATACAGAGGTTGAAACCCTGTTTTCAGAATATAAAGGAATATGGCTTATATAAAAAATATTTATAGCAACTATGGCCACAGGTTTTATGTTATATAAATCATTTATAAAAATGACAAGAAATATATTAGGATGCATTATAGATAAATATAGAAGTAAATTCAAAGGATGAATAACATGACAAGCAATTCACATAATAGAAATATAATTATACAAATAGAATATGTTTAACATTAAATGTTATCAGATAGATTACAATTTTAACAACAATTAAGTGACATTGATTTTCTGAAATGATTTTAAAATCATGAGTCACTCTAATAATGGTGAGGTGAAAGGAAAAGTTAATGGCAGAATTATTTATGGTGCTAAAAAAATGTTAAAATATCCAAAGAGCAAATATAAATCATTACATTTGATATAGTGACATTAAATATGATAATTATGAAGTCTAATAGCAACATGGACTTTTTCACATAAAATACATTTTTTAAGCTTAATACAAAATTGTAACTATAAGATGGTACGTCTACATATGCATACAGATCAGTACTAGGGTTAGAGAGAGAAAACTAATGCAATTTTGGAAGGAATTATGTCTTTATGATAACAATTTATCTTTTATTTCGTTTTAACTGATTGTATCACAATATTAATTATAACAATTATTTCCATATAATTCTACTATGACCCTATGAGTAAAGAACTAAGAATGCCTTTTTGAGTGGTTTGAAGAAAACTACTTGCAATGGATTGGTGAGGCATTAGCCCATTTAACAAAATTATATTGCCCAATATATTTTCAATGGCAACAAAAAATAAGACAATTGCCCTAAAACAAATGTTTAGCAAGGGATATACATTATCAACACATTTCTATCATGTCCTATAAAATTAATATGGCTATACCCAATTAAATTTTTTCACATATGTTTAATAGGGCAATGCATAACCCTTCTGGTAGACAAATCACTAAATATTCTAAAGTATATCATTGTAAAAAATAAAAAAATAATTGATATTTAAATCCACTTGTATCTATTTTTCCAATAATTGTATTGACGTGAAAGAAAATAATCGTGAGTGTGTTAGTTCAAACAATACTGTACATTAGTTCCACTTATTAAATCAAACACCACAAGGTAAAAGATTCATTTTGGAGAATTGTAATAATAGGAACTGCCAAAATATGAACAAACAATTGCGTATGAGTGTTAGTCTTGTAATTTTCAAGTAACAATAATTTCAAATGCTTGTTTCTGACCATAATTTAAGTAATAACTCTACACAAGGCCAAATGGTCATGAACTATATGAATCTCAATAAAATATTTCATTTTATTTTGTGCTCATCAAAAATATAGCTCAAAAATAAGTCTTATATTAATAAAAATTGAGTTATATTAAATAAGCATATGTATCTTATTGATTAAATTTATTATAAGCTATGTGTCATAATCAAGAATTTCCCTATTAATTTTAATATTTCTACACAAATACATAATATATTTCTGTGATAATTTTACTATACTAAATTACTATAAATTTTGTCCAATTCCTCAACTCCTTTTTTTATTTTCTTATTTAAATTATTCTCTCATAATTGCTTTTGCTCTTTATTCATACTTATACAAAATGGAACAGGGTAGAAATGAGAAGTATTAGCTACAGATATTAATTTAATGATAATATCTTATGTAGTGTTAGTAAATTAATGCACTTTTTTATAAATTCAATATTTAAAGAACACTTCACAAAAGTTTTTATTTATTTATTTATTTATTTATTTATTTAATGGACATTATTAGAAACTAGTTTTGATGTCAGATTTTCCACCATGAACAAGTTACCTTACTGCAATGAATGCCCATTGTTATTTATGGGTTGTCATTAAAAAATTTTTTTTTGCAAAATTTCTTTGAAGAGTTCCCTGTCTTTCTATTCCTTTCAGTCATTTGAAAACCAAAGTAAAATTGAAAAATTTACTGAAAAATTTTGAATTATATGAAATATCCTAAAACATTCCTAATTTTCATCAATTCATATTTCGTTTCAACTTTACTGCCTCAGAGTTGCAGGTTTCCAAATTCGTGTCATCTTCATGGTCTAATTTATATTGTATATTAACACGATATTAAAAATCACAGTCCTACTCCCTGATTGGAAGGGTTCTCTGTTATTTAAAAGCCCCATAAATCAGGCAGAATAATCCTTTCATTCAGTAGCCTTTTCTGAATCAAAAGAATTTATTCTGAAAAAGAAATTAACAGAGGGTTCACTGTTCATTAAGACATTATTAACAATAATTTTGATAAAATGTCATTTTTTTTTTACCCACGATATGAGTACTAGCAGAAGCAAGAACATCAGACTTAACGCTTAGGTTACTGGTGTGAAATATCTTGCCCCAAATCATGACTTCCATATTGGTATTTTATATAACCTAGGAAGCATGGTGTAATTTATTTTAGGTTTACAATCTCTCCAATGAATATAATACCACGTCTCACAATTGCTTACCACTTGAGAAGTAAGTAATTTAAATAATAAGGTCCCTCCCGACCAATTCATTTATCCTATGGTTCCATATTATAACCATATCTTTAGCTTCTATTTTCAATATCAGAAAAGAAACTTCAATTTTCACTTTGAGAAAACAAATTTGGATTTTTTTCAGACTTTATTTTTCCATCTTCTTTTTTATAAAGCACCTATTTGATAATTTTTACATAAAATCCCTGGATGCATTTGTTCATTGTTGTTTTATTTATTATTGAGAAACTATATGCTCTGCACTGTGCTAATCTCTAATGATACTATGTTCAAAATGAACACAATCTCTATCTACTCTACAGGAATTCACTATCTACTGAGGAGAGAATAAACAGGGCTCATCAGTGAGAATGCCCCAGTATAAGGGTAGGAATCGACTGTCCTTTAGAGAGGAATCTAAACTCTCAGTTTTAGGAAGCTAACAGCAGACTTGCTGAAGGAGGGTCCATCAGCTGGGATATGAAGAATAAGTAAGAGTTAGATAAATCAAGAGTTAAGGGTAGGGTAGGATGAGAAAAGGTCTTCCAGGCAGAGAGGCCCAGCCTGGTCAGGAAAAAGGATTTCTGAGATTAATTCTTTAGGTTAATACCCCATTGGAACAGTAACTAAATCCACATATATAGTTACATAAAATGCATAATGGACCCTCAATGTATGTCTTTCTCTTCATTCAAAATGATACAAAAACTATTAATCCCACTCCATATTTTCAGTTTTTCATTGAAGACTTAGATGCTTTAAAGATGCTAATAAACAGTTGTTTGATGAACTGTATCATTTTTTACATCTATTGAAGGATGTCCAACTATCCTATAATTCTTCTTAGAGGTTATGTAGTTCATATTTATCTCACCCTCAACATCTAGAAGAGTGCTTTGGAAAGGGTGCACATTTAGCAAGTACACTGACTGATAATAAGTAAAAACAAATACCCTACTTAGAAGTGTCATTAAAAAATATTGGCAATAGTAGTTCTTTAGTATTTTATTGGTAATTAGATATTATCTCACTAATTTGATGTTTTCAATTATGAGATTTAAAAAACAATATGTCATTGAATATTAATATTCATATATAGGAGTATAGAGGTCTTTCTCAGGTAAAAATATTAAGGTATGAACGATAAGTTTTTAAATGAAATCATATGGTTTTTGTACTAATTGTTAATCACTAAGGCCCTTAAATGAATAAAGAAAATGCTGTATAACTTACAATATATTTTTCTTTCTAATACGTGTTTACTTTTTTATTAACTAAGTTTCTTTGAATTTTATCTGGCTAAAAAATAAATTTTCTTGTATTATTAAAATTTTTGTTGCAATTAATGGAAACTAAACTTTTGTTAGCTTCACACACACAAAAAATGTGTGTGTCAGGGGAGGGTGGAGAGTATTGTCCTGTCTAAAAATTTCACACTCAGTATGAAAACTGAAACTGCTACAGAAAGCTCAGGGATTTAGACCTCAGAGGCCACTGGAATCAGGACTTTTAATACTTCTGAAACACTCTGTCTTCATTTATTTTGATTCTTTCTGCATGCTATTAATGTATCCTATCTTTGTAGGCCTCCACTTTCCATGTGGCCACTGACAGTTCCCAAGTTATACATTATGTAGCTTTAGCCATTAGAGAGAGAAAGAGACTCTTTCTCAAGTCCCAAATTTCCAGAAAATGTACTATGATAAACCAGGCTTAGGTAAAGTGTTTACCTCTGGAACAACAATGCACATGGTAAGAGGTTACAATGATTGGATCAGCTTGAATCAGGGAGAGGGGTTTGGAGAGGGTACCTGGTATATAATTTAGGTGGTGCAATCTCTAGCTGAAGGTGAGCAAGCTGAGTAGCTAGTTATGAGCATAAATGATAATTTCATTTATCTTCCACTTACAGTAATAATAAAGATTATTCCTTTGTTGACCAATAAATTTCAACAAATGATTTCCATATTCCTTTTTTAACATATGAGGGAATTGTCTTATGTTGAATATATATTCTCTGTGTCACATTAATGCACCTGTAGTGAAACAGACATAGTTCAACATTTATTAGGATCCCTAATGTCTGCTCATTTTATATGTTAATGATTTTTTAAAAAATATATTTGAAGATGGTGTCCAGTAAAAGATAAAGTTGAAAACAATCTTAGACATCATTGGTGCTATATAAGGATAACCATACAAAAACACGTCGAGGTTGTCTTTAAACTAGTAAAACCTGTCATGATAGATGTCATTAGTCATCTGTGGGAGGGAATCGAGAGACTAATAATTCAGCCTCCCATGTAGGGGCTTTGTTAAAATGAGAAAAAGCCTTGGTTAGGCCAACCTGAGAATTCTGGACTGATCAACGTTTGTATTTTTCACTGTAAATTAATAAATCATCATTTGATGTTTAATGTAGCATTTTCTATGAATGTGATAAATGGGTATCCAGCTGTGTGAGACCCGTGAACTCTTGGTGTGCTGTCCAAATCAAATTCCTGATCTTGAAAGCCTGAGGACCAGACCTTGGAATATGGCAAGTTTGCCGATGGATAGATAGTATGTTGGCAACTTCTGAGTAGTCAGTCTGCAGAACTCCCCTGCTATTATACACGGCCTTCAGAATGCAAAAGATGCACTTAATTTTTTTTGGTAGCATTTCTATAAATATGAACATTAAGTGATTATTAAACATACATTTCCAGAGAAAATATCAGAGCTTCCCCCAACACACACACTTTTTCTTTGTAATTGATTTCTAAGGGAAAACATTTTCATCACTTTTTTTTAGGAGACCACAGTCTTCTTACCATGTCAGCATCAGACCCTTGATTATATTTCATTCTGGGCTTACTGTGCACAGTCTGTTGGCTGCAAACATATATTTCTGCCAAGTTAAGTTTGTATACGTGTCTGCTTTTCTATATAATGGAATGTTTATAGCACTGAAGGGTTTAAAATAGCATAACTTTGGAATAAAACTTGCAGATCTCCAAAGTGACTCTAAACAGGATCAAGCAAAGCTTATATAACCAAATAATCTTAATTTCATTTTGTCTTTTTTCTCCCTCTTTTAAACAAAGATATTCAGTACTAAGTTACAGAGAGCAGTACTGGCAGCAATTTCATTGTTATGTTATCAGCAATGAAAAAAGAAATAGGAATCAGTCACTGATCATTAAATCTTTTTATAATCCGCTAAAACATCACATAGCTGATTTCTTCAACCCCATTAAGCTCTTATATTTAGGTTAAGTTTCTGTTAATAAAACATATCTCTCGTCTACGGCCATGCCAACCTGAACAGGCCCAGTACCGTCTGATCTCAGAAGTTAAGCAGGGTCAGGGCTGGTTAGTACTTGGATGGGAGACTACCTAGGAAGATCAGGTGCTGTAGACATAAAAAATAAAAAATAAGGGATTGTAAACTGATAAGGTCCTTGCAATCTGTGAGATCAACTAAGGATTGCCTTGCCTAAAAAAAATTTAAAAAACAACAACAAAAAAATGCATCTCTCAATCACAGAACAATTTAAAATAGTACCTCAACACTATACTAGATATTAAAATAATGTTTAGATTTTATATAAATATTATGGTAAGCTTTACCTTTAGTTATTTATTTCTTTGCATGGGACTGAATGCACTGGCAGGGCTCTCCAAGCAATGTAATTTGTTTTCAAATGAAAGCAAATAAGGTAACTACATACATTGAAAAGATAATAGTATTTATTTTCTATTATATCATTTAGATTACATATGCACCCTTAAAGGCTATAGTAATTGCCTACACACAATTGAAGTCTATAAGCTGCTGTTATCATGCCCCCTATTCCATTATTTTTCCATCTGAAATTATCTCTCAGTCTTTCTCTACCAACCAATAGTCATCCTTTTTTATCCTCAAAGGACCAGCTGAAACTTTACATGTTGTGGAAACCGAAATGACCGAGACCATACCTTTACCACAGTGTCTATATTGTTTATGAAACAGCTCTTTCTCACTCGTCTCATGCTTCTGTATACTGCTTTGCATTGTTCTCAGGTTTCTTCATGTATGTCATTTCTTTCCAAATAGGTTTCAAGTTTATTGTCCAAAGGTGCATCTGTATATTCTACTTCTCCCTTCCCCTGTGGCCCAACTGTATAACCCACAGCAACTTAGTAATTTGTCATTGTCATATGTAATAGTCCTTTACTAGAACTTTAACAAGTGAACTGAAGTTTTTTTAAGTGTTTTTTTTTTTCTCAATCAATTTATAATTTTTCCTACGATTATTTGCATTCCATTCTTTCTCAATCATAAAAGGAAGATAATATAAAGAATCAGATTATATGACATAAATTCTTTTTGAAACAAGATGGTATCATATGTAATACATAAATAAGTAATAAATAAAATGGAGGACCAATGTTTATTTGTATCCTGATCTTTGTTCCCCAGTTACAATATAAACATGTCAAAGGTTATGAATAAATGTTTATTAATTAGATAAATAAAGTCAAATAGGTGTAAAGCTAAATAGGTGATTGGTAAGCTACAATGTATACTTAGGGAATATAAACTATAGTTGCTTAATTCAAAATGATGTTGTTTCCAGTTCTGTTTGCATTATATTTGTGGAGTCCTTAATTTTTATTTAAAAATATAAATCTTACATCATATACATAAATGGTAGAATCCTACTTTTATGTTTCTACCAAACTACTGAGTTTGTACACTTGGTTATGCTGATATTTTGCTGAAATGTAGGTTGTAGAAAGTTGTTTTAATGTTGTATTTAAATATGCTGCCAAAAAATAATTTTTAAAAAGATGCAAAGTGAGTAGTTATCAAGATTAATTTGACACTTGAGAAAGTTTTTATTTTTTAATGTAGAAAAAAATGTTAAATATATGACTATTACTAGTTTTGAATTCTATGAAAATTTTCAATTATTCCTGTTATTTCTGGTCCTATTTAATGAAAGAGCCAGAACTTCCCAACTATCCTTCAGTAAAAACAAATGACATTTGAGGAAAGAGAGTTAGGAAAAAAAATGTATTTTAGGAAATATAAACAGTGTAAAGCAAGCCACGGGCATTGTGCTGTAGCTCCCAATATTCTAGGCAGTAAGACTTTTCTCAGAAATTTACTTTCCACACTATCTATTAAAATATATTTGCAAATTGTCCTATTGTAAATGGGATCTACTGATCCCTATGCGTTTCTGCATTCATTTACACACAACCTGCACAGTGATATACCTAGAACCAGTGGGGAACGGACATCTGCTCTTCTTGGATATGCAGTTCACCTCATCCAATCAATCCTTAAGCACCTTGGGAAAATAAGATGTCATCTCTTCAAGCTACTTGATGATAAAGTAGATCCTCGCTTAACGTCATTGGTAGGTTCTTGGAAACTGCGACTTTCAGCAAAAAAACCTTATAAGGAAACCAATTTTACCACAGGCTAATTGATACAAACAAGAGTTAAGTTCCTGCAGCATATTTCTAGTCATGAAAACATCATCAAACTTCTAAATAAAGACTCCAAACTCTTCTAATATCCAACATTGAAATAAATCTGAGTTATCATACATTTAAGAAAGATGAGTGAAAACAAGTAAGATAATTATTTTCCAACCTGCTTATTCCAGTTCAGGGTCCAGGGTGGCTGGAGCCTCTCCCATCAGCTCAGGGCACCAGGCTAAAACCCACCCTGGACAGGTCACATTTCCATTGTAGGGTCCCTCATACACACCCCCACGCTCACTAAGACGGGGCAGTGTAAACACACCAACTCACCTAACATGTACATCTTTGAGATGTGGAAAGAAACCAGATTACCTGGAGAAAACCCACACAGACAGTGGCCCCTCCCAGGACCTGATTTTTTTTTTTTCTCATCAACATTATAATGAAACAATGTTGAAAAAAATGTTGAACGACATTTTTTAAAACAACATTATTTAAAGATTTGCTGTATATAGCTCTCCTTTGTACCTTTTTCATATTTGTTTTTTCTTTGTTACCATTTCTTCTGTTCCAAGCAACTTTTCATTATTATATAACCTAAGAAGGACCAATTGAATTATGAATATTAAGTGAGAAAACTGACAAAGATCAGTATTGTGCTTACCAACACAAGCTCCCACCAGAAGCCTACTCTAGGTGAAATTAATGATTAGCTTTCCAGCCATTACGAGAGGGCAGGAGAGTGATTGGGAGGGAGCCCAAGAGGGTTCTAGGTAGGGAGGAACAGTGAGATTGGAATCAAGTAGCATGTCTGTGTGAGCATTTCTAACAAATTGTCTCAATTAACTAGAACAAGACCTATATCTTCAAGCCTCTAATTTGTAGTGATTTGTTTTCTCATTCTAAATGAATATTTACTTTTCGTGTAATTTTGTAAGCATAATTTTGTAAACTTTTTTTGTTTAAAAGGGTGAGGATGCCCCCTCTCAGAAGCTGCATATACATCAGATCCACAGTACCTGAATCTGTACCTTTCTTCTGTGTTGGCTGATGTTTCTTGTGATGATTCACTGTCATGCAGTGGTCTTCTTTAGTCTTTGAATGAAAAGCTTATTCATACTAGCAGCAATAACAAATACAAATATTTAATTTTAAAGTGTTCAATGCATTTCACATATATTATGTGATGGGTCCTCACAATAAAATGTAGATAAGGGGGATATTGATATCACCTTTCTATTATAGATGAAAAAACTTAAATTTACACATATTAATTGATTCATACAGACACCTTCTACTGAGCTCAAGTTGAGAACAGGTAAAGAGGTGCCTAGTGTTATTTTGACATAACATTCTATTTCTAAAAATGCATGATTTATTCTAAGAGAAACAAGTGAGAACTAATTTCAAGGAAACCCAGGTTCTGCATCATATTTACCAACAAACTACATTAAATTCATGCCAAAAGAAGACTAGTGGACTAAATAACAAGAAAACTGAAAAAGCGAACATTAAACATATCTGGCTTATTTGGAATTTTTAAAAAATGTAGCCTGGATTTAATTTTTACGATTTGAGGTTACTTTTTAAAATTTAACTAAATGACAATCATTTGGGTATATATTATTTTTAAATAATTTAAAAATATTTTATAGGATGATTGCTTTTATTTTTGAAATAAGCTACATAGCTGCATAGTCCCATAGAGAAACAGCAGCAATACCACACAAGGTGGTTAAACAGCTTATGAATTAAGCTCCATATAAGCAAATTTCTTTGTAAGTAATTTATATTGTATGGTAAACTTGTATCCAACTAGAACAGCAAATTAAAACATTAATCACATCTGTAAAATTTAGGGCCTTGTGCGTACAGAAAAAATATTAGGGGAATATATTTTCTTGTATTGCTGAAATAAATATCCCACATATGGAAGCCAGTCTAATCCTTCTCATTATAGTGTGGATGAAGATGAACATTAAGTCTATACAACATTTCTTCCTGAATTAGTCGATAGCTCATTTTAGTAGGTAGCACATATTTCCGAACCTGAAATGCCCATGTTCAGTCAGATTTGCAGTTCCCTTTTCCCTTGCTGCTCAGGCTTTCCATCACTGTTAGGTAACCACTGTGATTATTCTGTATCACATACTGATGAGATGGCAAAACAGTTACAAGCTTTCTTCCCTGCATTAAGCAGGTTGTAAGCCATGGAAAACGAACTTGCCCTGAAATTATCAAGCATTCCAGTACTCTGTAGCTGCACCAGTGCAGGCAGCCTGCCAAAAGGCATCCAAGACACCAGGCCCTATTCTCAAACACATTTTAATCCAGCTGTTCCTCACAAAACATCCAGCATGCTTTGATTTACTGCTCTACTTAATTAGAATGTAGAGTAAGGGAGACCATCTTATGCACAAGATAAGCATTCTGAACGATATTTTAAAGTTATAAAATATGGTGGGTTTTTTGTTTGTGTGCTTTTTATTCTCATAACCAGATATTGAAATATGTGTGCTGCATTTCAGTTGGCATTAGCCAACTGAAACTAAAAATGAAGGGTATGTAAAGAAAGCAAAAACAGACATATTTCTAATTGGCATTGTACATTAGATCAAGGCTGTGCCCACTTTAAGCTCAATACTCAATGAAAATACCAGTAGGGGATCTCTGGTGAGCCTACTGTAGAAAAAAAGAAAATAAAATGTTTTAAAATTCTGGATTTCAAATAAGAATTTTAGGGATCTAAATGGGATTCTGAGGAAGTTTTACGTTAAGAAAGTGACTATGCTATGATTTAGCCTTTACTCTGAAGATACAGCATTACTGAGACACTAGTCCAGAAAGGATCAAACAGAGCCTCTACCTGCCCTTGCACCCAGGATACATGAAGTTTTTCTAATATGAGAAATTTCAAAACCCAGATTTAATTGTGTGGAAGACAGTTTTAAGCATAAGCACAATAATTCCTCACATCTCTTATAGGTAGAAAAAAATGAGGATAAGCATGGTGAAATACTGAAAAATTTGGTAATACTGCATGCTTTGGGCTCTATGATAAACTAATCCCATTACTTTGCAAATTTAAGTTAGAACTTTTTCATGTTATTCTGTATCTAGTTATTGAGAAGAGACATTATTTCCTTAAAAGTTCCAATATTGTTCTCCTGGAATAGATAATATATTATGTAGAACTT
Organism: Pteropus alecto; assembly: GCF_000325575.1. Lineage (NCBI taxonomy): Eukaryota > Metazoa > Chordata > Mammalia > Chiroptera > Pteropodidae > Pteropus > Pteropus alecto. The sequence continues at coordinate 3,293,982 of NW_006494614.1, forward strand.
ATACTTTATCAAAACATATTATATAATCATGTTCAAGTGATCAATTGAATTTAAGGTTTTGTTGAATCAACAGAAAACATTAGGTATTCAATGAGTTTCTAATCCATATGCTTCCTCCAATTTCACAATTTTTTAAAATGTAAACCATACCAAGAGCTATGAGAAAAAAAAATTTCCCAAAAAGAGATACCATCTTTAGAATTCTAATATATTGGGCTTTTAAAATATTATAAAGCTAATTTTTATAATACAAGAATTAAACAGTATACAGAATGTAGCTAATTTATATTGTATATTAACATGATATTAAATTCATTTATTACTTTTTCATGGACATATTTCATGACCAAGACAGAAATGTTATCTTTTAAGTAGCAACAATTTGAAGACCTGTTTTCACCAGAAGGTACACAGTCACTTCAGCTTATGTTTTAGCATTTTATATTTATACATTTATAGAAAATCACATGGAATGTTTTTCTTCCAAATTTTCCTATTCCAAAATCTATTTCTATTATTCCTGGATTTCTTAATCAATGTTACCACATAGGTTCCCTATTATATTATGTAATCTAAAAGTTTTGCTTATAAAGCAAAGCAATACGTGTTATGGGTAACACTGCGCCATAAATTAAGGCATATTGGCAAAAATGGAAATTAAAGATGAGGAGGAAGAAGAAAAAAAGAAGGAAAAAATAATTTAGAAACTGAAAAAATTAGCTTCAAACTAGGAAAGTGGTTAGAAGAGTAGAATCTACAGAACACTAATTCTGTGAGATGCTTAATGAGGAAAAAAAAAATTAGGTTCTGAGGTCATATACTTTGGATAACACTACATATCACAACCTCCTTTGAAGTTTCACAAGGATAAATATTCCAATACATATTAAAGACTCTGCCAATTTCCACAAGAAAAAAAAAAAAAAACAAGTGTAATTTTGTTAACTACTATGTTTGGCGTGAAGATGCGCCACTCAGTTCCCGCATAAGAAAGCCATGCTCCCAGCTGCAGGACTTGCATCCAGCAGACAGACCCAACCTTCTGCTAAGGGGTAACACCCATCTGTTGTTGGGGCCAGAAGTCCCACCATTCCCATCCAATTCACAACATCTTGAGATGCAATCCTCGCTTACCAGCATCGTTCCAGATTTGTTGATGATGCTTTATCCCAACATGCATGGCCATTCCACTTCCTCTTCTACCCAGTCTTACTTGCTCCTCTTCCCTTCACAAGTTTTGATCTCTCAAACTCTGTCATGGTGTCTGATTCTACCTAACCTTAAACAACTACCATCTAAGAACTTAATTGGACCACATGATACATTCCTCTGCACCTGCTTTTAGGGAAAGTTGAAATAAGGATTTGGAGGAAAAGCTCCTTTACCAAGTCTAATGGACAAGCTGAACTGAATCCAATTTGAAAATAATTTGACCTTTTGCCTCTCAATCTCTGAGTTCTCCAACAAAGGAATCAATTAACTTTTCTGGATTTCTCCCTCAGTCTTTATAATTTTACTGCAAGGGTCACCTGGAATTTTTTTCTCTTGAATTAAATTAGAATTGTCATTTTGTGGCATGTTTAAGTCCTAACATGATAATGCAAATTGATTTCAATAATTTAAATGTTTGCAGTTACTTTTAGGATCAGATAGTTTACTCTTTCAGTGAAGGAATGAGCTCTTACACACAGCACATACATTTTCAAAGCGTACACATAACATATATATCCTTGGTACCCAGGAAAGAATTTGAACATTGACCAAAAATACTATTAAAATATAAAATGTTCATCTCCACTAAAACCACTTTGTATCCTTGCATCCCTAACTGATCAGTAATTAGAATCAGATTTTAGGGCTCTTAAGTTCACTACAGTACAAAGCAATTTCCTGCTTTGATGATTAATTCTTGCTTCTAACTTCATATTTCAGTTTAAAATGTTTTTTATTTCAATTCTTACATATATATAACATCCAAGCATTCATACTTCACAGAGATAAATTATTATCATCAAATGTGAATCATCAAACATTGACCTAAAGTTGAAACATTTTAATAGATATGAAAAGAGTCCAAAAGATAAATCCTCGTTAGAACAAATTAAAATTCTTACATTCTGCCACTTTTCTATACGAACATATGAAGATAAGAAATTCTTCATTTTCCTTATTTTGAAATTTAGATAGGCCATGTTATGACAAGACAAAGACAACAAGTCATAAATACACATTAAGTATATATTTAGAGGATTTAAGATGTGATTGCACTTAGGGTTTGCAATCAGGTTAGTTTTAATGGTCATTGTTTTAAGAATATGTTTTGGAATTTTCATTTCTGAGGTTTATTTGTAGTTATACATGAGATGATTTTCTGAAATGTCTACTGAAATACTTTATTAATCTATTTTGGCAAATAAAATGAACACTGTTATCATTGCTAGGTAATAATAGACATGTTCTATCTCCAAGCTGTATACACATTAATTTAGCATGAACATATTATGCAGAACATGTATTTAGAGCCTGAAGCCAAAAAGTAAACGAAGAAATTAAAATAATGAACAAGAAAGACTATAAAAAAAAAAAAAACACCAAAAGAACAAAAAACATTAGCTTCAACCATGGTACCAGGGTAGAGGGGTAAGAAGGTGAAAAATTGCCCTTTTCTCCAATATCAGTAGAACTTCAATTTCATTTCATTTTTGGAGAAGGGTGGAGTCTCAAAATTTCTAACACATTTGTCATGAGGGCAAAATGGATGTTAAATGGTTTTCCTCAAGCTTACAGAATACAGTTCTCTGCTGTTAGGTGTACCAGTAATTCAATTGCAAGTAAGCTAATGAAGAAATTAAATCACTTGCCTTTTTCTTGTCTCTTTCTTAAAGAGGTTGCATTTTGTGCTGACAGTGCATAGCTGATAAAATAGCAATTTTTGAAAAGCTTGCTCATTTAGCTATTCTCAGAACCCCTGCTGACATCACTGACATTTTCTCCAAATATGCAAATATTATAAGTCACTTTCTAAGATGCATGCATATATTTCCAAAAATGTTATTATTTTATGATCAACTAGGCATAAATGCAGAGGCAGACTAGTTTGCTGGCTTTGTAATGCCACACTCATGAAATGACTTTTTTTTTTAAATGAGATTTCATAGGAATCTGTCACAGCCTTGTAGATCTTTAAAGGTGAGTTATTCCTTTTATATAGAGTGGGGGTTATTTTAAGGCCTTCCCATTATATAAACATAAAAATAGGAGTAAAAGCCCATAAGCTCAGTAACTTAAATATTTGGGTGACAATGGCAATATTATTGTTAAACTCAACACACAACTTTTGAAATACAGTGCACATGCAATAGGCACGAATACTATCTTATTTAAATGTCTGTATTAAGCACAACCACTCTCTGCTAAAAATGGGGAAAAAACAAACAAGTCATATTCATCAAAGTAATTGTGTAGGTACTTTCAGTACCAAAATGCCTAGAATGAAGGATTGAACTGCTAACGGCAGCAGTGACAGCCATGAATCATGGTAGGCTACTCCGGGGCCTTTACCACCATAAAACAAAAGATGTAGATGAAAAATGCTGCAATTAAGTGATTTGATTTCTGCCCCCTTTTTCCTACTGCATTCGTGCATGGCTGCACAGCAAAGATTGATGGGAAAAATTACTCTACGTGATCTCTGACAGAGCCTTGGAACAATTCTATAAGGGGGAAACATACAAATCAAACCAGCTTTCTTGTATTCAAACAAAATAATACATATAAAGCAAATACTTTAGCCTATATCCAAAGCACCAAAATTTGCATGCACACATAAATTGTTGAGAAATGCTCTGCTATCAAAACCAAACTCATGGATTTTCCAGCTAGTTGGGTTATACTGATATTTGTTTAAATAAATATTCAATCAGTACTGCCGAGTAGCATCCTCAATATGTCTGTGCACAGAGAAAAAAATTACAGATACAAATTTGTGGAGGTAAAACATTCTTATTTTTTATATCGATAAATTATTAATGAAAATGCACACAAGATAAAATAATAGAAAATTTCACTGACTATTCAACTCCCCTGTCATTATAATCATTTAGAAGGACATTTTAAATGGGTATTCACAACTCAGTTGGGGTCTTATATACAAAAGAATCACACTTGAATGCAAGAGAAGACTTTATTGTTGTTAGTATGTATGTTTAAAAGATGCTAAATTTGCAACATCCACTGAATAAAATAAACAATACTGCTAATATGAAGAAAGGATAATTTCTATTATCAGAGGCTAAAGTGAAATCATGGGGATTTCATTTCCTGAAGAGAGGTCACTCAATCTCAGTCTGCTGTAAGAAATGTACAGTTAATTTAACTTAAATTTCTACAACAGAATTGTCCCCTCTATTGAAGGGGAGGAAACTGGTGTATGCTTCATTTTGTTATATGTATCGAGGCTGTATTTAAAGGCTGCTAGTATAATGATGTCAAAATGAGTAAATTCTTACATTCTATCTCTAAATCTTTACATATCTTCTTTCAAATATTGCAATGATTTAAATAAGGAGTTACATGCAAAATTAGCAAGACAGTAAATATCAGTGCTGCTATCAGTTTCTGCCTAGTCAGGATCCTTTACAAATATATTTTACTGAAACTAGTATTTAACTATAGCTATTCAAAAGTTACCATAAAAAATTTGTAGCCATTTCTTATGCACCTAATGGTTGTGGTTCTTTTATTATCTATCAAAACAGTAAGTCTAAGGGTCCTAGGGCCAGTATTCATTGGTGGATTCTCTTTTTTTTAATAATGAAAAATCTGTGAAATATTACCCTGGTTTGACGAAATATCACAGGCTTGGAGATCAGGAGACCTGGGTTCACTACTAATTAATATTAGGTCAAATCATATTTAATCCTTGTTTTTATAGGTTGAAAACAGTTGACTATCACAATTACAAATGGTTCAACCTATATTAGCTTGGTATAGGATAAACACTCAGCTTCTATATCCTCATGTATAAAGTAGGCAAAATGATCATTTCTAATTTTTAAAGTAGGTACTTAATATGCTTTAGTCAAATTCACATTTTATCTTCATCTGATTGGCAAATAATTCTTATACTTTACCAATAATCACTAAATGTCAACAAGTATCAATTCACCAACAGTCTTAAGATATAGTTAAGATATACATTAAGTATCTTAAATATTTATTTTGTAATTAATTAAGGTAAATCAAACTCTAGAATAAATTCATTCGGTGGAAGTTCCTCAAGGATTCTTTTAATACTTCTTTTTGTATACGAGCTTTTTAGTGTTATTTATTGGGGCACTTGAAAATTTTTTTATTTTATTTTTAGTAGATTATCTCTTTCAGTATAAAAACAAGGAATATAAGTAGGAAAATATCATTCCTGAAGACCAAATGGAAATTTAAACATAATAATAATAAATGTTCTGAATCTGAACTCAAAATTTGGTTCTGAGCTTCTTGGAAGACTGAATAAAAAAGAAAAATGTTAATGTCTTCTTTATGTTTCAACTTTTATATTTAGATTCTTTAGGTCGGAGGTATATCCTCTAATTCTTTGGATATTTTGAAGTAGTCACTTCCTCTTAATCACCATTTTTCTTCTACACTGAGACTTTTTCAAGCAACTAAATAAGTCAGTGTACAAAGCTATATTCTACAAAGAACTTCTTCTATCACATTGCTCAATATTTTATATTTCGGGATGTATGTGAAACTCTTGCAACATAACCATAGATTGAAGAGAGAGTCAATATAATTTTTAATACTTAACTCCCCAATAGCAGTACAATTAAGTTATTTTGCAGAAGTGAGAAAACCATGGTGCTATCCTAAGAATTTTACGCTGTTTCAGTGTCAATGATAGTATCTACTAAAATTTAAAAATGTAATGTAATAAAATAACTACTTTTCTATTGTTTTATGTTTTTCAATAAGGTATACCAAGTGTTGACAAGGATGTGGAAGAATTAGAAATTCCAATACATATGCTGGTAAGAATGTAAAATGTTACAATCTCTTTGGAAAACAGCTCAGCAGTTTCTTAAAAAGTTAGATATACATATCACATAATTCTGAAATTAACTGTTTTTAAACTGACTTTATTAAAAGTCTATCTTTAGCAAGCCTTAGGCTAAGAGAGAAGAATGCTCCTTATTTAGCATAATCTCTTTTAATGCTTACCTCACTATTCTTTTAACAATACAAGCTTTAAATAATACCATCTATATGCCATTGACATCCTCCTTTATGGCCTTTCCAGTGACTCCAAATTTGTATCTCCAATGCTTACTTGATTAGTCCCTCAAAAGCAGTTCTCATCTAGGTTACCCCATCTCAGGAAAAAGTCCTCCTATCCACCCTGATGCTTGACCTCAAATTCTAGGAATCACACTTGATGCCTTCTCTTCCCTCACTACTCCCCATTTGGCCCCCATATCCAATCCATCAAGAATATCTGTCATCTTTACCTCCAAAATGTGTCTAGAATCTGTTCAGGTCTCTCCACTTCCATTAATACTTCTCTAATACAAATCTCCATGATCTCTCATTATATTGCTATAATATATTTCTTTATATCTTTATATCTTCATATCCATTCAAAAGCCTAAACCTCTATACTCCATTATTCCTATAGCAGCCAAAAACTCCAATGGCTTTCCTTTGCACTTTTAATAAAATCCAAATTCCTTACCATAACCTACATCATCAAATTTCTGATTCTCTCATACACAGCTCAAATCTCTCACTACTCTAGACACACCTTCTTTATGTTCTTCACTCTAAGCTCATGTTCACATTTGAGCCTTTGCATCAGATTTAGTGCCCCCAGATATTTTTTATGTCAGATTCCTTTTTTTTATGTCAGTCATCAGCTCAAATATCATCTCTCTAGTGAATTTTCCCTGAACGCTAAATCAAAATTAGCACTCACTCCTCCATCATCTCCTAAACCATTGTCTCCACAGCATCTTATTAATTTATTTTGTGTATTATCTTTTCCATTTCCTCTAGGACTTTGTCAATGTTGCCAAAATATTGAAATCTTGTCACTATTCTTTATTCTACAGCCCTAAGATCCAGAAAAGTCCTTGGCAAGTAGGGGACAACAATTAATCTTTAATGACTGAATGTTTTTGTAAGATACATTTATATGGAATCTAAAGGTAATTTTCCCCCCAAAATATCACACTTTATGTATTTCTTTTTGCACTTTTTCTTTATTTATGAGAAAAATATTCAAAAGATGTGGTTAAGTAAAAACAAAAGGAAAAAAATACTAAATTTGAAAGCAAAATCTTATCATAGAATAATAGTTCTTATACCTTTCATTTTAACTAATTGTAAAGTTAGAGAACTGTCACTCGATATGGCAATCATTCTGAGGAAGAACACTAAAGCATAAAGCAGGCACTCATACTACAGTCTTCTGTCCCCATTAATCAAGTTTATAACAACCATGTGTAGCACCACTAGATACTGGAATTTTTAGTGCCTAGAAAAATCTTGACTTTATACCAGGTGCCCACTAACTGGGGGTGACATGGGAAGTTACATTACTGCCCTGTAATCCACAAGGGATTAAATAAAAGCTCTTTGGTCAGCTCCCACAGCTCCTGAAACAAGTGCTCCCTTTGATTAGTCTTGGAGCTTTGAGTGTCATAGGATTTCATCAAAGAGAGAAAAATGGCAGAACCCTACAAAAAAATAACTTTTCATTTCCATGGGTGATAATTTTTAGTGCTGACACTCTCCTGGAAAGTCGATCTCTTCCTTTCAAAATGGTGGTTAATGTAGCATTCAAAAGAAAATAAAATGGTCCTATCTCGTAGAAGATATGAAAAATGAAATTAGCATAATCAATGAACCTAAGTGACATGTTGGCCATGGTGGAGTCTTTAAGTAAAAAAAAGCTTCCTTAAAGTACAACCAGCAACAGAGCACACAAGCTGGAGTGAGGAGGTGAGAAACACAGACCAGGGCCATGTAGGGACCACAGGAAAAGTAAGAGCAAAATGGACACAAAGAGAGCCCAGAGACAGTGGCCTTAATGAGAAGCAGTGGTGGGAAAATAATGGAGGACAGTCCATTTAGTGTGGCATTTCTAGAGAGAAATTGTGTAG
>NW_006494614.1:3302244-3317244 GCF_000325575.1 Pteropus alecto
AGGAGATAAAAGGGCTAGCAGTGGAAGCAGCAAAGACCTTAAATTGTTAAAAATGGAACACTGAAAAAAGGCAATCTATAATTTTTCCCCCACCCCATGAGAAAATGGGCTAAAAGAGTTCTATTGAGAATACCAAATATAATTCATTGTATGGGAGTTTAAAAGAAGAAATTAGAACCTATGCTATACACTGTTATATTTAACTTAATTGATTCATAAATATGGTCATTAGTTTATATATGGTGTAAAATCTGTTTATCCATTACATAAACCCATTTTTAAATTTAAGTCTTAATTTATAAACCTTATCAGATAATTGGCTATTTCCAATATAGGAGAGCTTTGAATACCAATCAAGTGCCACAAAGAAAGGGCAGACCATTCCTGATTTGATCTGCTATAACCCAACTTAGCTGACAGAGTGGATAAAAGAGAATAAATTGGAATATTGAAAAGGCATGATTATGAAAGAACAAAATGAAAAGTACAGAAGTATAAAATGAAGTAGACAATGTTTCTTGTCTTTAATATAGGACCAATAATGAGTATCTTACAGGAAGTACCAACAGGAGTAGAGAAAAGTGAATAGGTTCTTCTCAGGAGCAGAAAGTAACCTAGACTTACTGGTCTCCCAGTAATGTTCTTTCTCACCTGCATTTCTGAATGCTTATAGAGGAAAGAAAAAATTAATCTATTCAGCCATAATAAAAGAATATTAAAAGAAAAGACATTTCAACCATTGATATAATATCTAAACATACAAAATCATAAATAGCTTGTTATGCCTTTTCCCATATTTTATGAAACGATATTCTCAAAGAATAATCTGTGAGAATATCTTTGACTCCTTAGCAAATCTGTTCTGACCTTATCTTTCAGAGAAAAGTCTTTTAAAAGCAAGGACCGAAATTACATCAATTAAATCTACCCTTATCTATCTATTTATCAATCTAACATCTATCTAAAAAAAAGAAAAAAAAGCCTAATTCTTGTAGAAATCAGATAGTTCCAAAAAACAAGGGGGTAAGATAGAATTTATTTATATTTGGAGAACATGAATATTAATTTCAGAATCATAAATCAAGAGATTATCTTAATTTTTACAATTGTCTACTAAAAGCTCCAAATTGCCTCAATTCATTTTCTTTTTTATGTCATAAACTCACATCAACATACAGTCGATGACATAAAAACATATTCAATATTCACTCAGCAAAGATTTATTAGAAGTTTCCTTTATAAAGGATATGCTGGGACCTCTGCTCAGAGCCATCATTCTTTTGGAGAGCAAGAAAAAAATTTCGATCACACTCTATATCCTGTAAACTGAAATATAACGTTTATATTCCCAATATGGGTATAAAGTCCCCAAGACAAAATTAGAGTTTTGATCTTAGATTATCCCATGAAACTACTCAAGCTTTACTTTTTTAATGCATTCTGGTATCTAAAATTTAAAGTTTTTGGTAACTTTAAATAGACAATGCAAAAAAATGTTATTCATTAGTTTCTCTTAGTATTATTTGATCTATGATATTCAGAGTTCTACTTAATGATTTTTTACTTAAGTGTAGAGACTCGGGGATTTCATACCATGAAACTTCTTTTACTAAAAATAAAACTGTGGCTATATTCATTATAATTTGATAGGTCACGTGATGCAATTACTGTTTTTAAGTTTGCATGTCTTAAAATTCGATGTTGTAAATGACTTCAGGGAAATGATATTTTAGCTTCTAAAATTCATTTTTAAAACTTACTATATAATATCAGGATCAGCCAAAATTTTTTAGCCATATAGTTTAAATATATAATAAAATGTATAATATTATTTTATCTCAAACATTTACTGGTCGTAAGTTATATATTAACCAATCTTGTATAAGTAAATGTATCATGCTAAAATTTGACTTTTTAAAACTAAATATATATTAAAGGATTATATAATACTGGGATTGATATTTTAAGATTTTTAGAGTAGGAATATATATAAATGAAACTTTACAACTTAATTTTTCCAACTTCTCAAATACACTTTTATAAATTAAACAAATGTCCTTTATTAAAAAAATCATTAATTCTTTTTATTATCAGTTTTATAGGTACATTTAACTATAACCTTGGTTCACTCAGAAAAAGTCAAAAGTTTACAGTTATTTTTAGCAAAAAATATTAACTTACTTGAAAACAATTTTTCCTCCTTTCTAAATAAACAGAAAGAACTGAACACCCATCTACAAAATAATATTTTTAAAGTAATAATTATCTTTGTCTTCCTTCGAATAGTGCATAATCACAATGACTAAATTCATTGCTTCCAGGAAAATACATGTTATAAAATTATAGGTATATAATTTGCACAACTGAAATTATGAGTGATAGGTTAGCATTATTAATGATTTACACATACCTTGGACAAGAAATATTAACAACATTAATAGCTACCATTTATTATGTGCCAACTAAGTCCCGGGCCTTATCTTAGGCCTTTTACATATATTATTATTAATAGTCACTACTACCCTGCAAAGTATAGGTTATTTTTTCATTTTTACATCTGGTGCAACTGTGTTTCAGTTCTGGTAAGCACTTGCCTGAGGCCGAACAAGTGGAAGAGCTGGAATTCAAACTCAAATCTCTGTCATTTCTGTCTAGGATCTTTGACTTTACTCATCAATGATAAATTATGTGCAAATATGCTTCTTAATTTTTCAAAATTCTTTATCGATTAAAATGTTTTCAAAAAGAACATCTGACAACAAACCAGCCACAGGCTTCAATCAGGTAGAGACATTTGGGGACTAGATTGGTATTAACACCACCAAATTTTGAATTCTAAAACGTCGCTGTTTGTAGTATAATCATGTTATCTGAGACAGAAGTCATTTCAATTTCATTTTTAAACATCTGCTTAAGACTGTTTTTGAAAAACAAAGGGTAGTTATATTGTGATAACTGTTGTGTAATATCCCCCCTAATGAAAAGTTATGCTTAATAAAAATATACTAATTATTGAATGCTTACTGTGAGTGGCTAAATACTTCAAATGCAGTATTTAACTTTTACAACAACCCTGTGAGGAATACTATTTTCCTGACTTTACAGGTAAATAAACGGGAGCACATAGGTATTAACCAGTTTACCCATAGCCAAGACGCTAATGAGTAGAAGAGCTAAGTTTAGACTCTAAATTTGCCCACGTCAAAGTCCAACGCTCACCATTATACTATCTTGCCCTACACGCAGTGGTCTTTAGAAGTGGATTTCATTAAAATTTCCACACAAGGACTGGGGCTGAGCCTGTGATCATATATGAGTGGGCTGAGCCCACAGGAAAAAAGGCAATGGCTGCAGCTATGTCTTGGCTTCTTGCCCCATCTAAATTCTGAAAATTCATTTCTTTACATCACAAGTGAACTGTGTGTATTATGTAATCTCTAAGATCCACTAAAGCAATTAAGATTATTAAGATCCTATTAATGCATTTAATTTCTGTAGCTGAACAGTGCTACTAAAAATATCACTGAAGTTTTGCTGTGGTTTTGCTATTATTTCTATTCCTCCCCAGTAGCATTATAGAAGTTTTAAGTGTGACCAGAGTGGAGTCATGCAGAATGGACTTCTCTGTTCCACCTCTGCTAAAGCATGTGTGACCTTGGGGAATTAGCCCAACTTGTCTATGCTTCAGTTTGTTAATCCATAACATGAAGAAAATACTAACACCTATCCCAAAAAATTGTGTGAGAAAAAAATAAATGTAAAAGTGTTTGGCACAGAATAAACTCAAGAAAAGTTAACATTATTTTTATTGTTATTATTATATTAGAAAATGGAGAAACTATGTTATACAATTTATGTCAAATCACTTTAAAAAATCACACAAAAAATAATTAGGGAAAAATGTTCACTGCTAGTATTTATCCCTTTACCTGGTATTAAACATCTTTAACATTCATTTTTTACGTGCATTTTGTTCTCTTTTTTTTTCTTCAGTGTTTTTAGATGGCAAAGCTGACAGGATCAGCATCAGATTTAGATAGAATGATAATATGCAAAAGCACACAGAATTCTCACATGTATAAATGCTGTCTAGTTATTTTAAGACATTTTGTGGAAACTACTAAAGTGGTAGGGATGGGACAATGATGCATCAACTGAATTAATCACTATCATCACTCTTCTAAAGAAAAAACAAAGCAACTTCAGCATACTCAATCATCATGAACACGAAGAGAATGGAGTTGCATAAAACCAAGGCTGGGTACTGCCTGGTTCTCTGGTAGGTGATGTGTTAAAAATTTGCAGCCATTGACAGAACACTTGGTCCATAGTTTTCAAACTCTGAAGTTCCTATTTATAAATACCACGGAGAGGCATTTTGGTTTACTTGCTAGTCTGCTTTCTATCTGTGTTTGTTTGTTTCCTTACAAAGAGAAAATTCAACTGTTTTATAGAACTGTGGAAAACCCTGCAACCAAATGTTTGAGACTATTTATGAAGAATTTTATATGATGGCAAGAGTCAAAATGACACAGATAATAAGCGTCAAAGACACACAGTGAAGAAAGGCCGCTCTCTTTTTTCAAATGCGGGCAATTCAAAGATGTGCGGATGTCTAAATCTCACCAAAACTCAAACATAAATATAGGAGTAATTCTATGGTTTTTGGCTTTTTATCCTCTTCCATAGATATAATTGCTTGCCACTGATCCAGATGCATTTCTGCCCTTGTACTGTTAATTCAAGGATAACCCAGATACCAAGAATATGTTTTAGAAGGGCTATGAAGAATAAAGAATAGCCCCTATACTGACTTACGTCAGCAAGAACATATAAGGTAAAAGGATTAGTTAATCTCAAGGGTTTATATATTCTTCTAACCATTTAATTAACCACAGTCTGATATTTTGCCATGTGATTTATTTAAAAATATAGAAAAGTTAAATGATGATTATATTATTGAAGGAAGGAAATATATAGTAACCAATATAGTTAGGCTATTTATAAATAGATTAGGAATAAATGGCTGATACTGTGGATAATTAAAATTTAGATTATTTTACTCTCTATATATAGTGTGTGTATATATACATATACTATATGTATACACATATCATATATATATTTTTATATATATATAGTAATATGGTATATATGTTCACTGCTAGTATTTACCCTTTTACCTGGTATTAAACATCTACTTAAACATTCCATTTTTACATGCATTTTGTTCTCTTTTTTTTCAATGTTTTTAGATGGCATGGCTGGTATATTAGATGATATATATTAGATGGTAATATACCACATTACCTTATGAAATATTTTTCTTCTCATAGAATACTTTGCACATTTTATCCTGTAGATCAGTGTTGGGCTAGCCACTACAGACTACAAACAAACGTAATACTGCGAAGATGGGATACGCTGAAACAGCAGCTATTAGTAATTTCTCACATACGTGTGTGCAAGGAGAAAAGAAAAATGGCTTAGTGCATCCTAGTTCATTCATAGAGCTTTGAGAATTAATCACACTTATATTGCTCAATACTAACAGTAAGTATTAGGAAACAAATGTCAGGTTATAAATATAAGAAATGTGCCTATTATTTTATCTTTGCTGTCACCTAGATTTATAATATGTATACATTTAAATTACGTACAGATTTCACATTCATGTATAATATAGATCTATATTATATATGCAAATATTATATATATACATATAATAAAAGCTGCTTTAGTACATAGGAATGAGGAAAAATAAAGGCAAAGAAGCCTCTTCTAAATAAAATCATCATTGAAATATACTGCATATGTTCTATTGGGAGACTGTAATTCAAATGATAGATATCAGAGATAGCAACAGTCTTCTGTTTATACCATGTGAAACAGCAGAGAGATGATCACTTAGCTTTTGTTTTGGTTCCAATTCATTTTTTTTTCAAGAAGTGTAATTAAAAACTGCATTAATGCCACCAATTATGGCCTCCAAGGGACCAGAAACCCCATGTTACTCCGTGATGGAACACAACTGAGCTGCAAACATCCATTTACCATTATAATACTCATTAATCCTGCCAAAAACAACTCATTACGGGACTTCAAGGAAATCATCTCATAGGCAAACACAGCACAGAATCTGTCATTGCATTCCTCACAGCAAAGTTGCAGAGGTGGAAACTGTTCAATGTCACTAATTTATGATGCTAAAAACTATGATTTTGCTTTTCATCAAGCTAAGAACTTTATGTAAAAGAACTGGGCTGAACTCTCACCCTTTAAGCAAAGTCTTAATAAGGAAGTGGTTTGACTCAAAATCTCAGTAATAAGCCTGAAAAATTTCACTAACTATCAACTTATTCCAGAATCCTATATCACCTCATTGGACACCAGCACTATTAGTAAATTTTCTCCCAAAGTAGTAACACAAATCCCACCATATCCATTGTCATTTTTCTGACTGGATATAAAATGAAATATAAACCCTCTCTCATTCTTTAGTCAATTGAATATATTCAAATATGTTGGCTCTTTTTTGTATCCTCAGCTAAATCTCTCGGCTACTTGTTAGATTTGATGTCAATGTTCTGGGAAAAGTAGCCCTAAAATATCATCCAGCAAACAAAACTTTGAGTTTTCAATTATCACTTTATAATTATTGCAAAGATGAATGATTAGAGAAGATACTCATTTAAAATACATGAATGACTCATGTTTCAAGACTAAAACCAAACTATTTTCTTTCTCTTAAATACCACATTTCTCTGATATTTCAGGAATCTCTGCTTGAGCAGAAATTATCTAAATAAGATATTTTAAAAGATGTTCTAAAATAAGCTTAGATAAATACTAAGCTAACTTTAAAATATTTGGTTACGTTAATCTCTTTTAATAGGATTTGAAATAAGAGAAAAAAATTTGTATGAAAAATTTCCCACAAAGACTATATATTTCTCTCATAAAATTGCTTGAAAAAAATGAAGAGCAAGTGATAATATAAAGTATCTGAAATCTAATAAGTGGCTATCTTTAATCAAGATTGCTCTTTCAGAGTTTAAACTAAATTTTTTTCATGTATTTTAAAAAATAGCTCATTCCACAAAATTCTAATGAAATGAGTAGCAAAATTATCTAAATTAATGGAATCAGTAGCAAAATTAGGCCTAAGTGACTTTCTTCTACAAATTCTGGAAGTTGATACTTGGAGTAAAAATTGAAGAGAAACATACAATTTACAAGTGATAAAAACACAGGATTTAAATTTATCGTTTCCTTTTAGTTTTCAGGTTTGGGATTTAAATCTTGAGAATAAGTACAAAGTGAATGCTGCATGTTATCACAGAAATCAGGAGTTATTTGCTCAATTGTCAACCTTATAGATTATAAAAGTTTCCTTCTAGACCCTAAGCTCTGTGAGAACTGTCTTGTGCACCACTGAATTATCAGCTCTTAGCATCACGTGGAAAATAGTAATTAAATGTTTAGTGAATGAACAAATCATTGAATTTAACCAGGATAATATTCTGTGAATATGCAAATATCAATGTTGTATCACTCATGTAACTCTTATTTTATCTTTTATCTCAAAAAGGTGGATTGGCTTTATAGTCTAAGTTCTGAACTCCTTTCCTTGAGGTGAGTGCGTTATGAGCAAGATGTGAAAGTTTTCAAAAACTAAGGAAAAACTCTACATTCTACTTCTTTGTTGATGCAAGAAAGCTACCTACTAAGAGAACTAGGAATAAGACAACTAGAAAAGACATGATTGTCATGGACTAACAGTCTTTTCCCTGGCTTTTTGGGCCTTGATTTACTTACCGCATCTAGGGTCCTGGATTAGTCTGGAAGGGTTAAATCTTTAAAGGCTGGAAAATTTGCCCAGAGCTGAAGATGATCAGAAGAGCACTGAGGGCTGAGCTAAAATCATCAAGGTGCCTGTGATGTTAGAAGAGCACTTCTAACCTTTAGCTCATTGCCCTCTTAGGGCAAATAAAAGAAAGCAAGAGAAGGAAATCTTGGCTTAAAATACAACTCACTCATTCCCCAGTCTATCTCTGGCCCTTGATAAGATTTTTTCATGATCCCACTGTAGACTTGGACATCGGGACCTAAAGTGAATTAAATGACTTTTAAAAAAATATGAAATTTCTTGTATTCTAGATTTTTGGACCAAAATCTGTGCCCATAGGGAATGAATGCCAAAAATCCCATATTCCTATTTCTCCTTGCTGGGAGAGTTCAATATGGATCTTAGTTTATCAGACTAAGAGTTGAACAGGTTGGAAATGGGAGTAAAGGCTGGCTGGTACCTCCAGCTCCTTTCTCAAACTACTAGCAAATAAGTAGATGTTTCTTTGATGACATCCTTGCCTCCAGGAAGGCATCAAGTTAGATGGGAGCACATATTTCTTGTTTTGTTTTCAAATCGTGCATTGGGATGCGTAGAGAATCTTCATTACAGTGCTAGTTACTTAATAGGTACTGAATGTTAAATAAATGTTATGTGAGGTAAAAATTGGAAGATTTTTAGGGAAATTGATATTTTTAGGTTGTAAAAAATGAAATGGCTTTAAATCTAATATGCGGATATAAGCGGGTCATGTTGCATGTGCACCATATTCACAATTTAGCACTTCTCCTTCCAGAAGCTACAGAGGCTTTTTCTCAATTTTCTGTGCAATAAATTTTAAAATAATCTTAATTTACCAACTTTTAAATGTCCTTTTTACCTTTTAATTTGTTATTTATGGTAGAAAACTTACTTCATTATCTCTGAATATGTATATTCAATTCTAAATTAATGTAGAGAATATCAATCATAATAAATAAAAATAATTCTTAATCTGCTGTATTTTACATGTTTTAAAAAGACTGATGTGTAGAAAGAAACTCATTTACGATGTGTAAGTAACTATTCTTTGGGAATTGAATAACCAGTACATGTGACAGTGTTCAAAGATTCAAGCACAGTGTGTTTCCTAGGGTACAGAATAAAGGACTCCCGAATCTTTCTGAGATATGGAATCTACAGTGTCAAAAATGCCAGCTCATCTCTGGATGTCCCAGACCAATGTAGAACACTATGTCACTTTGGGAAATTTAAAAAACGATGTGTTTTGTCATTAGGAAAATAAAATGTCACCCTCAAGGTGTTACAAGAGTATGAAAACATTTGCATTTATTAATACAGCTTAATGTGTGTTTTCCGTTAAGAGTTTTAGGAATGACAAATAACTTCAATTGTATAAATATCATACACAGTAAATGCCCCATCAGCACACAGACTGACAGACGCATACACAGATGAGAGTGAAAATGTACCAAGAAAAAAGAAAGAAAAGTTTACCACATCTTTAAACAGCAAGAGTAAAAAGTTTTGCTTGAGAACTTGCTTCCTAAAGTTCTGGAGAGACTAGTCACACTCATGGTCTACTGTTAAAGTAAAATTCATATAGTAAAATACACATATGTTTCAGTAATTGTTTAAGGTTATTTCATTGATGATCATTACTTCTGGAATCAGGTTAAAACTATGTACACTTTAATTTTAGGAAATAATTGCTAAGCAATTGCTGCCATTAAATTTTCTAATTCAGGTAATTGCCTCTCACTCCACCCCTTCCACATTCCTCCTGCCCGTCCCCACTGTAGGCTTCATTCTCATCATTAAAGCAATCTAAAAGAGATCAACAACCATGAATGTCGCTGAAAAAATGTAATAAAAAATAAGGTGGAAAGCAATGATAAAATATTCGTCGAATTATTCTGTTTAAATATTAAGTCTTTTGATAATGGTGTGCTGAGTCTACCTGGATTGACATATGGGATATACTCTTTAAGATTTTATGGCATATGTACCCAGGACTTGTTCTGATTTGACTTCATTTTAGTTGTTTTTGACCTCTTTTCTAATTTCACACACACACGCACACACACATCACTGTAAAACCAAGCTCATGTTTCCAGATGCTAGTTTCTCCTCTATCTTGAGACAAACAACTGTAAAAAAACATGATTATAATGTACATGTCCCTGACTGACAGATATATATTTCAATAATATATTTTGAACACCTGTGGCATATTATTTCTAATGATATTAACTAGCTGATTTTCAGTCTTCAATGATTTAATGCAGCAAAGGCGATAGCCTATTGCCTGATATTCCTTTAATTGTTTTTACTCAACTATTAGCCTTATAATATGACAATCCCTAACTCATTTCATAAGTCAGGTGGTATAGGTTACTTAGAAAATTTAGACCCGCCAAAATATAAATTGTTAAGAATTGTGGAAGAGAGGCTATAAAATTTCAAGTTATTTGTCTACAAAGGTTTACCTTATTAGAAAAAAATCGAAGGTTATCACATGCTCCTTCTGAAATGTTTCAGAACATCAGATGAAGTCATTATCAGTTAAGGTAATCCTGTAACATTGGCACTGTCTCTGAGAAAATTAAAGGCATAATGTCAAAATCTAAAAGTAAAACCTACCCTGGACATAGAATAGCTTTAGCTTAACAGGTTCTATGATGTAAAATACATGAGGTATATCACAAGATGATGTCCAAACAACCTAAGGTAATGAATATGTCATGAAAATCATTGATGTTTTCCAAATTCTGGAGATTTTAAATATTTAAAATCTCTATCAATCTAACTCAATGCTCTATCAAAAACTAAAAATTTTAAATTATCTTCAAAATTTGTGAAATGAACGTTCATATTAAATGACTCACCTCCCTGAATCTTTTGTGCTTCCTTTGGTACCATGTATCAGGTACAAAGTAGGGAATCATCAGAGAGATGAATGAGTTCTCCATCCCTAAGCAGATAAAGCACTAGAAGCTGCTATAAACAGCTTCAAGAATTCCCTGAAAAGAACTTCAGGAAAAGGAGACACTGGCTGAGCAATGGCAAAAAGCGGCAGTTGGTAGCAGTGCAAGGAGCTCCTAAAACTGAAAAAGACTCTAGAGGACTTGGAAGGATCCTGTGGTTACAAATTGATGAGGTATTATAGGATTTCATTTACCCTTGGAATCACAGAACTGGGCAATACATAACATTATTGTGAAAGCAGCAATTTCTTCTTTCATCTTCCACAGGTAGTTATAACTTTCATGTAAAAGAACTAGATCTTTATTCAATGATGTTGAGTTTAATTTTTTTTCCAAAATTAAATATTATTTCTAACATGGACCAATCCATTCAGATATGGACACAAAACAAAGCCAACCATATCACTCATGAGGCTTTTCGTAGAGTCTTAATGTTACTTCACAGACTCAAAGGCTTTGCTTGGTCTGTTTTATGAGTAAAAGCTAATCGTTTCTCTCCAGTGCTCTCTAATTGTTCCCACTAAACAGAATACAGCAAGAAGTTGAAGTTTAATAATGTGTCAAGGTGTCTTAAGAATTAAGAATAATATATTTGGTTAGCACTACTTCTATGATGAAAAGAGACTGAGAAAATTAAGATTGAATATTATAGCTGAATGTAAGAAAATATCATTTCTAATGATCTTTTTGAGTTGTGGGCTTTAGAACAAAAAATTATTGACTGTCTAAACTTTCTAATGCAGGATCCTTATGTTCCAAAGCAATAAGAAGTCTAATAGCTTTAAAGATCTCAAAAAGGCATTTTGCCCATGATATGTTGTAGCACAGTGAAGTAACAAAAATATAGATCTACCCATCTAAATGAATGAAACATATAGAGTGAAGTTGTAGTATCTGATGCCAGATATTGATTAGTGAGAACATAATGAATTGTATGATCTATAAGACCATAATCTTGCTATTAATCTGCCTTTCAGGTCATAATCACATAAACTTCAAAACGCTAAGCCAAATAGCAAGAGTTCTTCAATTGGATTCAAATTACTGAAAATATATACAAATTAATGTTTGCAATTATCCTATGAAAACTGAACTTTATTAAATACCTGGCATCAGACTGACTATAAGAAGAAAGAAATACCATTTTCTTGTATTGATCAACATTGTGCAAATAAAAACATTGGCATGTTTGGATTTTAAAAGGTCCATCTACATTTGTTATCTTCCCCATAAGCACAAATTTTAAAAATAAACTTTAATACTGATAATGTTCCCATTATGTTGCTCCCAAAGGGTAACTTTCATTTACTGCACTGGAAGATTCCAAATACTAATAAGTTATTAATTTATATAAGTATCCTATACAACAAAAGTGAAATTGTACTTTATCATTAATTTATAGTAGCTAGTGAATTGGAAACATTAGTTCTTTCTATTTCATAGGTCTTCTGGTCTGATGCTGTGCTTTTAGCAGGATATCTCCCAAATCATGAAAGAATTATTAGAGGAAATACTACAGGACTATATATTTTGTTTCAAAGTTTGTGAAGGTATAGCTCATTGCGACTTTATTATATCAAATGTTAATGATATTGTAATATAATTTTTCTTTTTATCCTTTTCATACTCTTGTTCTATCCTGCTCTTCTGTACCATTTTGGGGTTAAGAAGTAAAAAAATCAAAACAAACATCAATATTCTATGAAAAAAAATTAACCCCTTTATTGTGATCACATTTTTCCTTTAAAAGTTTAAATTTTAATTTTTTTAAATTTTTTTATACTTCGTTTCATGACTTGCTTTCAGAACAAATAATTTAATGGCTGTTTGATTGTTTTATTATTTATAAGCTGTATTGCCTTAATTTTTTTCGATTGGAATACAGATTTACTTACAGGTAATTTAGTAATATTTACTTTTTTGTCACAAAAGTGGCATTTCCACTGTCTCCTATGACAATCAGTTATTGGAACCAATAATATTCACTGTGGAAATTCTCCATTAAACATTTTTTTCTTTACCTTAGGACTTTTCTCCCCCCTCATTCTGTGACGATATAAACAATTCGTCATAATAAGAAAACTCCATACGTTTGAAGATCAACAAGATTTCAAACCGCTGATTTTTAACTTTACACCATTTTTAGTCCCTTTACATGGCTCCTAGGCTAATTCTATTTTTATCTGACATACTATGGAGCTTAAGATTAGAAAAATATCTTTTTCAACGAGTCTAACACATAACTGACTACAATGAGATTATCGTTTCCAGATTTCTGACAATGAATTCCTCATTTTATATTTATTATAGATTAACATGAGAATAATGAATGTTTCTATTTGTATTTTCTTTACAGTAATGTATTATAAAATTAATTATGGTAACATATTTCATAGCATATAAACTCATGCTTAGAATATTATTGATGGCTAAAATTTTCTCTTGAAAATTTAGAGACAGGAAATTCAAGTCAAGTTTATAAGATATAAGAGGAAATATGTTAATGATCTTTATATTAGAAAAATAAAATGACATAATGGTTTTTAATGATGAGTAATAAGGAAAAGTAAATATTATCTAAATTAGTCATAGATCTTTTTAACTGAAATACCTAAAAGAAGTTAGAAAGAAGATAATCAAATACTTCATACTTCATTTATTGACAGATAAAACTATAATTTTGACATGTCATTTATCGACAGAGAAAGAAACATAAACTTCCCAAGAGCAGGAATTTTGTCTAATCTGTTTGCTGATATGTTCCTTAACACCTAGGACACTATTTGACATTTTGGACTCAATCAACAAATACGTGTTGAATAAAAAGAAAGTATATTTTTCTAATGAAACATTTTCTGTCTCTCACACTCTCTTTGCTCTTTCAGCTCCTGTACATTAGAATAATTTTATTCTCACTTTTCTATCTCTGAGCTTTCTCCATGTCCTCTTCCACCTAGATAACTAATCTCTACTCTTTAGGTTTCAGTTTTATATCATTATCTTAGGGGAACATTCTCTGACTCAACATACCAGAATAGTTTCCTTCTATTTTTGGATCCCATATCATTCCAATTTCCCTTTCAGTGAAATTCATCAGGTTAGCAATTACTGCTTTAAAGCTTGTGCTCCTCAACCAGACACTCAGTTCCATGAAAGAATGTTTTATGCCGGTCCTATTATGGCTTATTATACTTATTTTCTATTTTAACTCCAGGGCCAAATGCCTGAAACATGGTGGGTAATCAATAAGTACGTGATGCCTAAATAGAAGAAGGATGAAAGGAAAAAAGAAAGGAAGGAAAGAAAAAAAATGTCTCACACTTATCTTTCCAGTCTCTTG
Source organism: Pteropus alecto (assembly GCF_000325575.1). Classification (NCBI taxonomy): domain Eukaryota; kingdom Metazoa; phylum Chordata; class Mammalia; order Chiroptera; family Pteropodidae; genus Pteropus; species Pteropus alecto. The sequence continues at coordinate 3,316,421 of NW_006494614.1, forward strand.
TGAAGACATGTTCTGTTGCTGTTGGCAAAGATAGTTGTTATAATCCAGGGAACCAAATTACTAGCCTTTGTTGTAGTTTCATCAGTAGTTTCCCAAACAAGGAGTAGAAAATCAAATTAGAATAAAAGCAAAATTTTAAACAATTCCATTTCTTGGAACTTCACTGTTAGGAGTAAACTGTACGGCTCACTAAAATTGGCACACAATAGGATCCAGAAACACAGAAGAAAATAGCTAATGCAACAATACAAACAAAAAAACAAATAAAATTATATATGTAAATTATTCCCCAAGCCTCCATTCATCTAAACCTCAACCATTGCCACGCACCCAACTGAAGCTCTACTAGCTTCTAGTACCTTCTCATTTCATCATTCCACACAAATGTCCAAAGGGGTTTGGACTCTTTGGGACTCATAAAACACGTGACTTTTTAAACCTATGACTATCATATCATCTATGATGACTTACATGCATATGTGATGGTCACTGATGCACTTATTAATTCTTGCAGTCTCTTTTTTGTCAGGTGACAATCTCGAGTATTGCTTTGACTTTCATTTTAAGATGGTTCAGAACTAATGGTATAGTGCAGGTGTATTTCACCATAAAGATATAGAAAATGTAAGAAAGGCTATTAAAATTAATGTGATTCTTTGTAATACCATAAGTTTTGGCTTTTTGGAAAAACTTTTCCAGAAATTTTCCTTGAACAGTAATCTCCTCTACAGTATATCAAATATGAATCAAACATGTGATTTCTGATGCCTACTTGTTTTATACTATTAATTTAAAATATTTTGATTTGCATTCAACTTTCCATT
>NW_006494614.1:3322244-3397096 GCF_000325575.1 Pteropus alecto
TGGGTTCAGGTTTCGAATTCACAGTCAACTATCACCAAAATTAGCTCATCATTCTTCTACACTAGTGACTTTAATGTGCATCAGAAGTACCAGAAAGGTTTACTGGAATATACATTGCAGGTGCTCACCCCTAGTTTTTGAATCAGGAGGTCTTGGTTAGGGCCTAAGAATTTGCATTTCCCACAAATTCCCACATGATGCTGACACTTCTGGTTCAGAAACAGGGCTTTGAGAACTGCTATTCTATTTTATGGTAGCGCTCAATAAAGGCAAAAAGAGAAAAGAGGAAGCAGGCTCACCTCATCACTACTTCGGAGGCATGTGCTTGGTCATTAAAAACCCATTTCCCATTTGTAATGACTTAACATGAGTCCTGGCTCCACTACTTACAATGTGCATGTTCTTCTTGTTACCCCACTATTCTCCTCTGTAAAATGGAGATGAGAATACTAGTTTCAATCTCATAGGGTTGTTGTGAGACTTTCAAGGATTAATATGCATAAGATACATACTTGAACTGGGCCTGGTGTACAGTATACACTCAACAAGTGATAACTATTATTACCACAACTCATCAATCTGTTTGAGATTCCTGAGTGCTAAAATATTTTTGAAAGACATATTGATTTATAGAGTCATTATTCTCTGACAAAAAAACACACAAAATAAATACAAAATAAATACACAAAAATACACAAAAAATAAATTGATAGAGATGAAAATTTCTGAAACTAAATTAAGAAAAAAATCCACTGTATGATTTCTCATATAACAGTGGCTAAAATTTTCAAGCTAAGTTTTATAAAGACACAGGACATATTTCAAGTAGGTAATCCTTATATTGATCTTCCATAAATCCTGGTAGCATAACATAACAGTAAATCATAAATCAGTGAAGGGATTTCTAAAGTGAGTTGGGATAATAGGTCCTAGGCACTTTGCTTTAAGATGATTTAGCTTCTCTAAGGTTCAAACTCAAAAAGTTTAGATGACTAGAAAGCAAGTATGTCTATTAGACTCTTTGAAATATTAGATATTATCTGTCATAAAGACTTGTTAAAAAGTGCTGGATCATAGTTGATTCATCATTGGGTTGTCTAACAATGAACATGTTGGCTGAAATGTGAGTAATATGAGAAATCAAGGGTTCAAAAATACAATTCTGTTTAGCAAATATAAGAACAAAACTCCTTTTCACAGACAAAAAGCCAAGTCACTTCATGTGTGTGGGTAGCATGGATCATTTAATATAAAAGTTAGACAAATAGAAAAAGTAAAGATAATATGAGAGAAAAAGAGACAGAGAGAGAAGGGAAAGGAAGAGAGAGAAGGGGAGATTATCCCCTTCAGATAAGTACTATGAGCCTTTTCAACTAATGAAAGCCTAGACATAATGATAAAGAATATCAGCAAGAGAAGGTAAAAACAAATTAATTTGGTTAAAAAAATAAAAATTTTCCATTGTTACTATTAAAACACAAACAGGACTTGTTTGTTTGTTTGTTTGTTTGTTTGTTTTGAGGTAGCCAGTATTGATGAAATAGGTTTTACTAAAGAGAAATGTTATTTTTGACAAAACTTCAGAAGAACCTACTCCTCCAGTGACAGACCAAATTCTCATAGCTCAACTATCTAGAAGAGCAAATCTAATTTCACTATATTTTCGAAAGTCTTTAATCTCTATGGAGGATCCTCCCAATACTATTTCGATAGTAACTAAGAATCTTAGTGCATTTTATTGCTCAAATGAAATTAAAATTAATATTAATTTAACAAATCTTTCAAAGCCTATAAATAAGAACTTCATACTCAATGAATATGTATAAATCCATGAAACTTAATGTAACTTCTATTGTATAGAATATAAGGTCTAGAAATATTGTTCTGGCTTTAGTTTAGACCACCACTAACCCATTCTCAGGAAGGGAGTGAATTATGAATTACTAACTTAGTCCTGTAAGAAAAAATTGGGCCTCTTTTATATTATAATAGTTTAATGTTTGTGCTGTCTCTTATAGATATCATATCCACAAGTATTTACAATATCTGAAACTCTAAAATGTCCCAGGAGTAGAAATGGAAGTTCTAAGGGTTTTTATATGCTTCCTGTTGCTAAGGTAACCACATCCTTGATATCCATGTGTTCAACATGTCACTCTCATTTCCTGACTGGCTCTCAGACAGCCAGCACTGGTGCATGGCATCAAAGAAACACAAGAAACAAAAATAAACATACAAAAAAGACAAAGGGGACTGTTCCTTCTTGAAGGTTTTTTTTGTTTGTTTTTTAAATAATATATTCTCTCAAGTTAATGATGAAATTCTTAAATTCCTAAACTGAAGTCATAAGGAAATTTAATAAGAAGTTAAGAACTAGTATATGAGTCTTCTATAGGTAAGAGTATTAAACACTGTCCGAAAATTTTTTTAAAAGTTCATATATGATAAACTGTAAAATAATATTCACACATGTTCCAAAAGCAAAGAAATATAATTTAGACCAATATAGTTCAGTGTATGAACAGTTCAATAAACTCAATGAACTGTTATAAAAGGTTATTTTAACTTTAAATATATCTGTCATAAATGCCTAAATATCAAAGTCAGTACAACCATAAAAACTTTGATCAACAGAAAACATATTTAAGAGAAAGGCAATTTATTTTAATATGTCAGATATGAACTGATCTATTAATACTTTGATCACTATTTATTTAAAGCAAAATTTTTCTATAGTCTGGTTCCTCTTAGAAGTGAAATATATTTAGGTTTAGGTCAATTTCAGCAATTTTTTAATCATTTATTTATACTCTGAAAATTTTAGAGATATTTTTATGTCTCCAAGTAAAATGAAACAAATGATCTTTGTATTACCTCACTTTTATATCAATTTAATGGCATAACACACAAGGCAAGAGATAACTAAAGATAATTCATCAAGAAACACTGTCTTTTTTTAACATTAGTCTAGGCCTGCCTTTATCTTCTTGATTTTATCCTTTAGGTTTCAATAAGAAAATAAAATTCTAAGGTTTATCTCTGTATTTATGTAGAGGTCAGAAATACAGCACCTTCTTTTGATTTGCACAATCTTCAGTACACAGCATGAACAGTGACCCAGCTTCCATCCTTTTCTTCTTTTTTAAGTTCCTGTCTCCCCAACAAGCCATCAGCACCTGATAACTCCTTCCAGTCACTGCCTACGCAAATTGAGCCAAAGCTTAAATTGCTGAATATGAAGAATGGAAAGGGCTTCAGTGTCACCCCGCAATGTTAATATATGGACAAATAGTAAATGGTCAAAAAGTGAATTGCATTACAGAGGACACTTCTCAATAAAATATAAATATTGTATCATCATTTTAGCATTTTGCTGATTACTGTTGAGTTTAACATTACATTTTTTCTTTAAAAAAAAAAGGTCATTGAAAAGCTCATGACATCAAACTTCTAATCAAAATACTAGAACAAAGTTATAAAAAAAGATGTAATTGCAATTATTAGCTGCTGGGCCTAATAAACAGCACAGAGACAAGTGTACATTATCTCAGACTGAATAGAAAATATTTATATAATTTGATTTTCATCATGCATAGACATCATCTGTTTTTGTAGTGAGAGAACATTAACAGCTACTATTAGGGAATATGAAAAATGAAATTTGTGAGTTGATAGGCTTTGATGAAAATTAAAGAAATGTGAAACTGATATTAGTCATGGTTTTTCAGACTGTGAGTCAGATTGGCTGAGTCAGATTGATTAAAAAATTGAGCAAGATATAAAGTTTTAAAGATACTGGCAATCAGGCAATCAGACATTGATCCTGATAGACAGAAAACAAATGAGGTGGGGGCTATAATTATCTCCATTTTAAAGCCTCAAGAAGGCTTCTAGGCAGCAAGATAAGAAAGAGAAACACATATGGAAACTTGCAGAATCCCTAACATGAATCTCAGAGTTGGTAGTTTGGGAGAATAAGACAGCTAGAGTTTGCAGAAAAGCATGCCAAAGATGAGAAAGATGCATATAGAAAATATCAGAGATCTATAGAGGGTTCTTGTGGAGTATTTAGCTGAGTACTGATGAGGGTGTTAGTGTAAGGAAAATACCTAAAGGTTGGAAAAGAATAACTCTAAAAGATTAGAAGAAACAGTACTTGTACTCATTCAGGAGGACCAAAAGTGTGTCTGTTCCCACCAGTCAGGCTATAAAGACTTCATAAAATAGAGAGACTGGGTAGAGTACATTCAAAGGTTTTATCTAAGCTAGTCTAGCTCTAGATTGATAGCTTCTCTGATCCCACCAAATGAAACTTAAAAAGAAGACCCAAAAGGATCAAACTCATTCTACTATTTAACTACATTCCAGAACAAAGCATAAAAAATTATAGAAAAGTAAAAATATTCAGCATCCAACAAGATAAATTTTATCATTTATAATCAGGAAAACAACATAAAATGATGAGAAAAAATCGAATAATTGAAACTGATGCAGAACTTATGTTAAAAATAGCAGACAAGGGTAGTAAAATAATCGTTATACTTTTCCCATATGTTTAAAAAGTTAAAGAGAGAAATAGAAGATTTATAAAAGACCCAGATCAAACTTCTAGATATGAAAAATACAATGTCTGAGATGAAAAATACACTGGATGAGACTACTTGCAGATTACATACTATAAAAGAAAATAAAAAAAAAATGGTTACTTAAAAAAATATAGCGTCTACAGCCATGCTACCCTGAACAAGCCTGATCTCATCTCATTTCGAAGCTAAGCAGGGCCAGACTTGGTTAGCACATGGATGGGAGACCACCTAGGAAGACCAGGTGCTGTAGGCATAAAAAATAAAAAAAAAAATAAGGGACTGTAAACTGACAAGGTCCTTGCAATCTGTGAGGTCAACCAAGGGTTGCCTTCCTAAAAAAAAGAAAAGATAGATAGATAGAGCAAAAAAAGCTATCCAAAATGAAGCATACAGAAAAAAAATTAAAAATAAACACAACTGTTTTTTTAGGAGGCCACAGCTTAACAGTTTTTAGTATATTCATAGAAATGTATACTAAAAACCACTGGATTATAAACTTTATTGAATTCTTTGACATGTGAATTAGATCTCAATAAAGCTGTTTAAAAAATAGGAGCTGTGGGCAACTTCAAGGGACTTAACATATATGTATGGAGTCACCAAAAGAGGAATGGGGAGGAGGACAGAAAGACTTTTAGAAATAATGAACCAAATTTTCCAAATATTATGAAAAGTATAAACCCAGAGATCCAATAAGCTCCACAAATTGCAAAGACAAGAAGAAAATTAAAATTAAGACATATCATAATCAAATTACTCAAAATGAGAGATAAGAGAAAATCTTAGAAGCTGCCACAGTTAAAAGTACATGTTACGTAGAGAAATAAAGAGAAAAATGACAGCAGATTTCTTATTTAAAAAATGTAAGCAAGAAGGCAGTGGAGCTACAGTATTGCAAGAAAATATTTGTCTTAGAATCAAATAGAATTAGCCCTCCGATTTTAATTCTCTGTTTCAAGTTGTGTTGGTTACTCTAGAGTATTTGTATTTTCATATGAATTTTAAAATTAGTTTATCAGTTTCTACAAAGAAACCTGCTGGGATTTTGATTGGGATTGCACTGAATCTATAGTTCAATTAGGAGAAAAGCGACAATATCAAATCTCTTGACCCCAGAATACGCTATATCTCTCCTCTATTTACTTAGATCTTCTGTGAACTTTGGTTGATAAAGATGTGTCAATGTTGGTTCATCAATTGCAACTAACGTACTACATTTTGTTGCTGGCAAAGGCTGTGAGCAGGATGGGAGAAGAGGAGGGGATATGTGGCAAACTTTGTACTTTCCACTCAATTTTACTGTGAACCTGAAACTTCTCAAAAAATTAAAATGTATCAATAATTTAAAAAAAGCAATGATCTCAGATCAATAACCTAACCTTTCATCTTTTTCTTCATCAAAACAAGCTGAACTCAATGTAAACAGAAGAAAAGAAATAATAAAAACTAGAGCAGAAATAAATTAATTAAAGAAGAAATAAATAAATAATAAAAACTAGAAAAAATAATAAAAACTAGTGCAGAAATAAATTAATTAAAGAAGAAATAAATTGAAGTATGATCGGTTAAAGCAAAAGTTGGTTCTTTGAAAAGATCAATAAAATTGGCAAATTTTTAGCTAGATGGAGCAAGAAAAAAAGAAAAGACTCAAACGACTAAAATCAGGAATTTAAAATAGAACATCATCACCAATCTTAAGGAATAAAAAAGATTATAAGGGAATACTATGAATAATTGTATGCCAACAAATTACAGAATTTATGAAAAGGCGAGGAAAGAATCACCCCAGAAATTACTGAAAGACACATATCACTAAAGCGCAAGAAGAAATAGAAAATGTGAATATGCCTATATCAAGCAAAGAGACTGAAATTAGTAATTTAAAAACTTCACACCAAGAAAAGCAAAACAGATGCTTTCACTGCTGAATTCGCCCAACCATTCAAGAATAATACCAAATCTTTACAAACTTCCAAAATATAGAAAAGGAAGGAAAATTTCCCAACTCATTATATGAAGCCATTGTTACTATGATATCAAAGCCAAAGAGTCACAAGAAAAAAACTACTGACATATTACTTTTTAATATAGATGCAAAAATTCTCAACAACATACTAGCAGACCAAACCCAGAAACATATAAAAATAATTATACATCATAAACAAGTGGTATTTATCCTAAGAATGCAATGTTGATTTAACACCCCAAAACTAATCTAACACAGATACTAATAAAAAAAGAACTGTGATCATTTTACTAGATATAAAAAAGATTTGATAAAATCCAAAATTCTTTCATGACAAAAATAATCCTCGGATTAGAAATTAAAATAAACTTTCTCAATGTGATAACAGCATCTACAAAAACCCTACTGCTAACCACCATACTTAACAGTAAAAGACCGAATGCTTGCCCCTAAGATCAGGAAAAAGTCAAGAGTGTTTTATTCATAATTGTAATATCTACAACTTTGGGGTATTTTATATAACTCTTTTGGTGATTTAATACATAAAAACATAATATTAAATATTCATTAAAAACATAATTCTATCAGCTGCATAATATTTTGTTAAATTGATGTACTGCAATATATTCAAATAATCCCCATTATTAAAAACTGTGGTTACTTTTAAATTTTCTTTTATAATAATAAGAAAGTGGTCTTACTGGATCAATAACAGAGCTTTCAAAAACTTGATCTATTTGCTAAAATATTTCCCCAGTAAATTTGCACTAGTTTGTAAACCCACCGGAACTTCCAGTTATATTTTGAAACTAATGTTTCTACAGAACAAAGATAGAGGCTCGTTGTTGTCTTAATTTTCATTTTAATTAATTGATATTGAATATAGTTTTATATGTTTATCGGCTCTTCATACTTTTTGTTTTTTGACTACCTGTTCATAGTTTCAACAATATTTTATTGAAATAATATTATAATACTTTATGAATAATATCAACACACTATCATGTTTATTAATAGCATTTTCTTACTCTTTAAATATAGTTATGGCATTTTTTTTGTAGTAAACTTTGAAACTTTTAGGTAATCAAAATCTTGATTTCGTTCCTTTTTGAGATATGAGAGATATTCATCAATACTTTCTAAATTTTGTTTGTTTTATTTACAACTTTTTAATCCATAAAATTTTGATAAATGATTAAATGTAAGGTTATGATTTGAGTTTGTAAAATTGGATGGCCCAATTTTCTCACACATTTTTGTAAAGTAAATATTCTTTGTGGTAAGACTCATAGAACAAGATATATACACATAAACACTCAATAAATGGTAGTTTGCAGAATAATAGTAGTATTCACTGCTAAGAAACATTATCTAAAATTTGGGAATAAAGCAAAAGAAGGAATGTATGTTCTTTCAATCATACTGATGCGTTGAATAACAGGCCCACCCATGGAACATTTAATTCACAAAGAGAATGTAATTTCTTTTGATATATTATTTATAATTAATCAGGGTTTAGGTTTTGAAATTACATGTTTATTACTTTTGGAGTGTGGAGATATAATTGACTTTTGTCTTGAAAGATTCATATCTTTGTCCTAAAAAGCTATCATTTTATTTTCATGTAAGAAAAAAATAATTTTACATATAACCTAACAATTTTATTTCAATACTTTTTCTTCAATAACTATAGTAAATACTCAGTTCCTTAAATGATCTTTGAACCAGCTTTGTATCTCACTGGTTCCTACATTACTGATGTAAACAGGCAGGTACAACTTTGACTTATTCCTCTATAGTCGTATGACAATCATGTATATACAACATCTATAACTTTTAAAAATTAACTTGCGCCTCTCTTCGTAAAAACATTTAAATCCAAATATTTTAATAATATTTATTCTTTATTAATCTTTATTCTTCTTGTGCTACTTAGTTCATGATTCCTATTGTTTGTGATTCTATCCTTTTGGAAATTGTCCTTTGCTATTTGTATTGTTTTGTTTATTTATGTTTTCATATCTGATTTGATGATCGTATCTGATTTTTAGTTCAATTTAGGTTACTTAATTTTTTCCAACATATTTCAAACTTAAATCTATCTAATTTTAAACATCAAAAAATAAACATAAGCTTAGTACTTTATCATAAATTTAAAACCATCTTCCCTGCCAATCACTCTACCCCCACTTCACTCCTACTTGATCTTTCGTAATGCAGTCTGGGATTTTAGACCCACAATGTTGAAATTGCACCATTATTTTCATATTATATATGATTTCATTCTTGAATAAAATCTTCATTACACTTTATCACACAATTAAAGCAATGTTAATTAGTAATAATATGCTAGAAACTATGTAGGGCACTTAAATGTATATTATTTGATCATTAAATTACTTTCTGAGATTGGCTCCATTATTATCTCCATTTAAGATAAAAAAATATATAATGTTTTGAGAAAGTTAATGCTCAGTGCCACAAATGTCTTAAGTGGTACACCCAGGAATTGAATCTAATTTTATATTTCCAAAACATGCGCTCCTGTTTTTTAGTTTAGGTTTAAACTACATGTTTACTTGGTTTTCAATGTTCATCATCAGAACATGTTCCCCTATTTTAATTTTTAATTTTGTTTTATCATTTAGCAATCTATATTAGTATAATATGCATTATACCTATAAGATATAATAATAGAATATATTGTTAAGATTAAACATTGGAAAATATTTTCTAAGACCTTTTATATAAAAGTCTATATATCTATTGCTTTCAAAATTTAATGACATCTCAATGGTGAATATAGATTACAAGTCATAATCTTTTGCTCTTTAAATTCAGTAGATTTTGTTCTCATGACACCTACAATGTCATGTTCTAGACAGAAAATATAAGAGCAGCCTAAATTTTTAGTATTATCTGTTTTATTTTTCTACCCAAACATTAATAAATCAGATAAAGAATATATAGTAATTACATCATTTTTCAAGGTGTATCTCAAATATGTCTCTTTTCACCTATTTTGTATATAATATTGTGAATCTTTTTTCTGTGACTAATTCTCTTTTTTTTTTTTAATCTGTGAAAAGTTTTCCCGTATGCTTTGGACTACTAGTTCTGTCCTGTTTGTTTTATGTTTTCTACACTTCCCACTCACTCAAATACATCTTTTATCTTTTAATTCTTTGCCATTTTTGTTTTGACTACCAGAGAGCTACTCAAATACATATTACATTCCCTGGATAAATTACTTTTCCACTGGACCTGTGTTGTTTGTTTGCTTTTTTGTTTATGTGTAATTTCACTTCATTATTTTCCCATAAAGATTAAACCAGGACTAGGTTTCTAAAATGATAGGCTTTGTATATTGTTCTTGGTCCCATGTTTTAATTGAAATCCGAATCAATATATAGTTTCATGAAAGGGGATACTGGTCTGAAAATAAGCAAGCAAGTAAAAGCAAATAAGAGAATATGGCTTGTTAGACAAAAGTGTATATAGAATTATAAGAACAGGTAACGATATGGGTTTAATCTGACTACAGGTTATAACATAAAACATTTTTTTTTAAATCAGAATAGTGGAAAATAGTATATGGAATGTTTTTATGAATCATAGAATCAACAAATAAACTTTGTATTTCACCTACCATGTCCATTTTTAGGTAACTATATTCAAATATTGATGATAATGATGATAATAGAAATAAAAACAGGAGGAAGAAAAAATATATAAATGTATACGAAATATTACTTGCAAAGTCTTATGATAGGCATTTTACTTTTTTGTTATGTTTTTGGTGTGAAGGACAATAATGGAAAAGCTAAAAAAAGAAATCTATAAGGTTTTATGAGTTACATGTTTTGTTGATTCTTAAGCACTGATTACATTTTTATCCCTTGGAGGTCTAATAAATATTTTTCATCTTTCTGAATTATATGTCAATTTTGATTTCCAGTAAGGGAAGAATTTTGCCAGAATTCTAACATATACATAAATATCTAACATGTATATGAATATATAATTATAACAGTCTATATACTGAAGACAGTATACATTTTCATTACATGAATTACAATCAGATTATTTAAAGATTTTTAAGTTAAAATAAGCTTAAACTATTTTGAAAATTTCCTAAACAGTTTCACCTTCTTTCATTTCTATCTAAATCATAGTAAAAAATAATGAAGAGTTCTAGTACTTTGCTGCCAGAAAGAGGCCCTTTCCAACAGAATAAAAGGACTTCTCAGAAGTAACTTTCAGAAACAAAGACCCCAAGGTCAAAGTACTGTCATTTAACTTGAATTTTCAACACATCTTAAGGAATTATTTTTCTTCAGTTGCCACCCACATGCCATTGATCAGAAACCTTCTTTATTTTGTGCCCCCAGATTTTCGAAAGTTTTGCTTTTACAACTAAACATGCTCTAAGCAGCCCAAGGTACATTTAACATTTAACTATTCAACTTCCAGAAGAAGAGGGTTCAATATAAATGATACAAATATTAATGGAACAGTAAATAAATGGAATTGTAGTTAAGGAAAATTCCTCCAAATAATACATTTTTAAGAAAGGCTGGGAACTATAGTGATACACTCTACAGAAATGAGTTAAGTGCAATGCTTTGTAAATTTGAACCCCTTTATAAATGTTGGAGAGAAAGTTTTAATACCCAATTTGCATTTTTCTTTTCACCAGGAATCAATTAAAACAAAATTTTCTCTGATATATTTTAAGTCTTCTATATATTCTAATTTCTTGGTAGTTATTTTTCTAGCACAGATCATTCACTAGAATCCTGAAGTACTCATATAAAATAATAAATATTGCTTGTAGACATGCAGATGACTTCAAATATTTCTGCACTTCACGGTGAATTGCTCGTTCACCTGAGTGTTTAACGGTGTCAATGTGCTCGACATTATCATATTTAATTGAATAGTTCAACAAGATAATATGCCAGGGCACACACTATTCTATGAAATCATTCAATGCATTAGGCTCGCAATAAATAAAGCAACACTTAAATACAATACTGAGAACTCAGAGAAAATTATACAAAAAAGAAGAGAAGAAAGGGAGATAAAGTGGGGGGATTTTGAGAGATAAGGGGAAGAGATTTCTGAAGTCTGATTAACACCTATTCTTAAGCCTCATTTTCTTGAATGAAACTAAGCAAAAATAATTCATGAGAAGAAAAGAGAATATGTTTGAATATTATGAGCATGGCAAAGGAGCATTGTTTTTGGTTCTTTATTCTAGATCATGGGTGGTAGACAGACTTTTCCTGTAAAGGGCCAAAGAGTAACAATCATATGGCTTTTTGGGTCATATGAAAGCAGGCATTGATAATACATAAATAAATGAATATTACTGTGTTCTAATAAAACTTTATATACAAAACAGGTTGTTGACCTGATTTGGCCCGTGGCCTTATATCACTGAACTCTCACCTAGATAGTAAAGTCAACTCATCATGCTTGAGCTTGAATGGTCTAAAATATCATAGAAAATAGAGTCAGGCCAATTTGTCATTGTTTTAGGGATCCACCAACTTATCTTTAGAGGTCATTCCTTTTCTTTCACGGAGTGACCCAAAGTACAAATTGCATCAGCTCTATGGAATTGCTTTATATTTTATGATTATTTCTGAATAATTTCAAGACCTACTTTTTTTAGGCATTTAGCATATTCTAGTTTAATCTTTATTTCTAGATATTTTGTCAACATTCATTATAGAAAAGAAACTTAAAGGCATTCTCCTCACCAATACAGATTAATATTCTCATTATACTAAATACCTCTTTATCAAGTAAAGTAGGGGAAAGTTCAAATGCAAATAAAAGTTTCAACTAACACAAAAATAACAATGTGTTAGTCTTTTCTTTTAGAATATTTTTTAAAATTTCAAATTATGCAAATTATATTTCATTATCATATTCTATTATTAAAATTACTAAGATAATATATTATGGAATTGCATCAGAATGCTCTTTATTCATTCTATGGATATCAATTAAGAACAATATTTCTAATATCGTCAGAATTGTTAACTTCTATTGGACTATGAATCACAATAATAGCATCTCTATGTTTCTCACTCCTGAGACCAAGATAGGTGCTCCTACAGATTCTTCCTAAAGCTGCTGAAGGCTTAGGAATCTGAGAGACCAAGGCTTGCATTCCAAGCTTTTTTGCTGGCTATTGTGTAACTTTGGATAGATTATTTATTATCTCCAAACTTCATTTTTCCAGGAACATAAGATGATTACAACAATGTAGATGACTGTTGTTGAGGATTAAGAAAAGTAAACATCTTGGCCCACAGTTGGAGTTCACTATATGTTAATTCCCTTTCCTTCTTTTCCTATCCTAAATGGATGCTTCTTAGAGTGCAAAAATATCAGAAATTCTTTTTATTAGAGAACAGCTGGTACAGAAAAAAAAGCCAGTGGGAATAAAACCATTTAAAAGAGGGATGAAATTTTTATTGTAATTAACCAGGAGTCAATTGACTAATTGGAACTTTACATTGAAATGTGATTAAAATTATGGATATAATTTTATCTTGTATTTAACAAAATAAATTTAATCATATAAGTAAATCATGTGCTAATTCTGATAACAAAAGAAAGGATTATGTTTACGGAGAGAGAGGTATAACATTTTGGATAAAATATATGATAAATGTGATATGATGGAAATGAGGTCATTCTCTTTACATTTCAAATTTTTAGCCCAAAAAGCATTATTTTGAAAAAGGTATTACTAAACATTCACAACAAAAAGTTCTCCAAAATAAATAATGGATAAAGTTTAAGAAAATAGGAACTAGTTGTCACCCAATTATAGGGTGTACCCCTATTTCAGATACTCCACATACCCTATTTTGGCCTAACATCAAATTTTCTTAATTGAAACAGTACAATGTTAGAGTAAAAGAAAAAAAAAAAAAAACACTTCTGTAAATGTTAGGTAGAAATAGTTATTATTACATGCAAATTGTGGGAAAAGCCACTTGAAAGAATTTTATTACTGAATTTAATATCTTTTGAAGATATTAAAAAGTATTGGGAAAATGTATGAAATGATATTTCTATAATTGTGCTTATAAACTCATACTTGGCTATAATGATATGATCTATAATTAGCCTTATTAATATAATAAGCAAGGAACTTAAATATAATCCACAGCTTTCTCAGAAGAATTAATTTTATTGTTAAAAAATTACCTTTTTTAGACCATATAGCTTACGACTAATATTTCTTAATGGATTTTCAAAACTGGCACAATTGTTATAAAATAGCAGGGTAATTATAAAGTTGAAAATATGAAGTTAAAAGATATGGTATAGACATGAAACACAGTTACAGTGTTTAAGTCTTGGACTTATAACACATATGATTAGAATACTTTAAGATCACATAATACAATGTATGCTCTGTTCTCCATGGATATTTCTATATATATTTTTTGTTCTTAGTGCATGCCATTGCACATAAATTTTGACACATTATGAACAGACCAAAAAACTACTTGCTGTCACAATGAGTCGTCTGCTACCCAAAGTTAAAGTATTTATTTAGACATTAAATCAGTCTTCCCTCAGTGAATTGGAAATTCAATTATAGTAAAAGGAACAGGTTTGGTGACTCTTTCTGTGATTATATCTTGCATATAAATGTATCTAAATCACAAAAAACTATCATTTCCCTAAATAAGTGACTATATTAGGCAACTTATTGTCCACTTACTCGAGTTAAACTAGTACCATGTAAGCATTTTCATAAAATACGTAAATGGAATGAAACCTCTAATTTAAAATATAAATTAAATCAGTGGAACTCTATGCTTTTTAATATGTATGAACCACATGATCATGAATCAAGTTTGAACTAGATCTTACAAATAAAAAAGTATAACTTGCAGGAGGTATCTAAAATTACACAAGGATTCTTATAGAAGCATTAAAAGAATATACCACTTTATGTTACTTAAAAAGTCTGAAAATTTCAATAAAACGTGGACTACAGAAAGGAGAAAATTTTTTTAATCATTTTCATTGTCAAGAAGTTAAATGTGTTGACTGATGAAAATTCATATATACATACTACCAATGTAAGATTAAAGAAATAGCATTATTTTTGCTAGCTGATAGAACTCAAGATAATCTTGAATTAGGAGATTCATGAGTAAAATTTGAGAAGAATGGATCAGGAAATATCTTTCTATATTGAATATGGCTTCATTTGAGGAAAAGCAAAATTCATTGATATCTGAGAATAGTTTTAACTCATGTGAGGGTGACAATAAAATCTGATAGTTGAAATAAAGCTTTCAGGAAAAAATAAAAATGAAATTGTTTGGCAGTCTATAAATGATTCAGGCCACGTAGTGACGTCATGTCTACCCAGCATAAACCAATTAGTAGCCAGCATCTAGAAGACTGATCATCTGACATTCCTCTGCATGCTTCTGTCTTGTGGATACAGCCCTTATCCTCTAACACACAACTCCCTGTGCAAAAACAAACTTGTCACTACAAGTTCAGCATTTTATTCCAAGAATCTTTTAGATTTAGTTTCCTTCTGTTGTTGTGGAAAACAAAACTGCATTATTGAGCAGTTTTTATATAAGAAGGTTTTCTCTGTTATAATAAATTATTATTTTAAATGTCCATTGATTATAGAGGTCCATAATCCTCAATATTGCAGCCTCCACTATTCTATTACTGTCACTTTGCTTAGCCCCTGCACCTGAGTCTCAAAAAATTGCAAAGAAGAAAAAGTAGCTAAAAGTCCATGGGATAGTCTGAAAAGAAAAAGTGAAAAAAAAAATAGTAAACTATAATTGGAAATCATTCACATTGTAACTTGTTTTGAAATATAAGCTTTTTGAGGGTAAGACTGTGTTCTTAAATAATAGCATATATTTGTATTTATATAAAACAAAAAAAAATTTAATAAGTTTTTCTGCTTATTTATATATAAAATATAAGTGTATAGTTTCATGATTGTATCTGCTTGTTTATTATGAACGTTGGCTTTAAAGCCAATACATTTCTGTGTCAAATAAGCACAGATGACACTTCGGTCTGTTTCACGTCCCCATGGGCCTTATGATGGCTTTCTGCACACCACATAACAGTCTCTGTGACATTCAGATTTGGATGTCATCCAACTTTTTAAAGCTAAATGTAGACAAGACTAAATTATTACTCATAGGGTTCCCTCAACATCAATCTTTATATTTCTTTTTAGTTCTTCCCTCTGACATCTAGTATATCCTCCTCAGTATCTCAGGGCTCATAACACTGAACTTATTTTAGATTCTGAGCTTTGTTTTTGATGTCCATATTAATCAGGTTGCAAAGTCATCTTATTATCATCGAGAAGCCTTTCTTGGATATATCTCACTGAGTCTCCAGGGGACAGAAAAATCCTCGGATGTGCTTCCGTTATTTCTTGCTAGGATTACCGTAATTCATTATATTCTGGTCTACCTGTCACCTCTACTCTTAGCTGCTTACAGCAAGTGCAGACTCTGGTAATGTGTGAAGGCATACAAAAACTAGAATATCTGATCATATTACTTCAGCAGAAAGGAAATTCTGCTTGCCTTTAGGACAGCTGTAAATTGTGTTTAAACCTTTATTCCATACAAACATGACAGGTTTCTGAACTAAAGTCAAGCGACTTGTTATCACTAATTGCTATTTTTCTTTAGAAAAAGTGCCATGCTTTGAAAGCATTCATTCTAAAAGCAAGTTTATCTCACAGAAAGCATAATAGTTGTGAACTTAAAAGGTTGAATAATTAACATTTTATAAATTGATTCTCATTTTTTGTGAACTTGGGAAGAGGGCTTATTACATCAAAGAATCTTATTAAAAATCACATATTTTGTAATGCAAGTAATCACTCTTATGTTTATTTGTATGGCAAACTTAAATGTTAGTAGTAGGGTATTAGGTTTAAAAAGTCAAGGAACACCCACACTGATGTTGTAACAAGAAACAACCACCTATGTTTCAGTCTTGGCATGAATAAGTCCCCCAGAAAAGCTAGCAATGCAGGAGCAGATTTACAATATTGTTCCTCATCAAGTGACTCATAGAAATTGACCAAAGTGAATAATAAAATATACCTTAATTATATTTCAGATGGTTAATTTGCATATTTACATTTCTTTGTTCTGGGGCTTGTTTCACCATTCTACTTTTTTTCATACATGTTATGCTGTTTCAGTTTCAAAGGATAATTGTCAGAAATCTCCTCCTTATGAGACTAAAACCCTTTGCTTGCTTTACTTTCTATGTCAAAGCTGACAAATAAGGTTCACAAATGTGGCAAAATGAATCAGTCTCTACATCAAATCCATAAAAGGTATAAAAAATTAGGCAAAAGACATACTAAACTCTCTCCATGTCCCTACCACTTAACTATTTCTGATATTTACCAGACCTATTGAAGGCACCTCCTATGTTAGACTTCTAATATTATATTAATATAAGCATGTTGTTATGCAACATTTGTCTGTCAAAAACACTTGTCCACTTACTCGAAAATGCCAATATCTCCCAGGGTCATTACTTGCTTTAGGAATTAGAAGATTAAAAGGAGACAAAAAAGCAAAGTGCTTATTCTTGCTAATATTTAGGACAGATGGTGGGTGGCCACAGACAATGTTGAGGACAAGAATAATCTTGAAACTAAAATCATACTTGAGGAAAAAAACAAAACAAAACAACATTGAACTCCTCTCGAAAATCAATGATGTCCTATTATCTAAAAACTCTATCTGTTATTCAATTTTTCAGTTGACTACGTAGCAGGTAGGCAGCAAACTTTGGAAAACTGACCCCTTAATATTTTTTTTCAAAATAAATGTAAAAGTCTTCTATAGTAGTAATAATCAGCACAGTGTCCTATAGTAATGAAACTCTTATCTTCTGTAATTTCATATCCAATAGTATCCTCTCCTCTTATGAATAGTGTCCTTCAATTACTTCTCTTACAATTTCCAAAAAAGTTAACAGTTGCAACAGTAAAAGAGGAGGCAGCCCCTTATTTCACTATAGACACTTTTCCCTGTGTTCCTCCATCTTCAACACCATCCTTGATTGGTAGCAAGGTTGTCATGTTTCCAATTTTCAGTTAATCATAAATTCTTCTTCCCCCATTACATGAATCCAAAACATACCCACTTACTTAGAAGGGATTTCCTGAATATAAGGACTAAGCAGTTTCCTTTCCTCAAGACATCAGAAAACACTAGAAATTCTTACATTGCAAACGAATTTGTAATGTTCATTCATTCATTTCTTCATTTGTTAATGAACACTATGTATTAATATTAGACTATCTACAAGACAACCTAAGTATATATTTAATGTGCTATTAGAGAAACATCACGAAAAATATGAAAAAATGTAATGTTTACCATGATATTTACTCAAAACAGTCATCCTGATAAAGGTTTTTGTAATACTTCAAATATTTTTTGCAGTTCAGATATATTAAACTTAATATCTGATGGAGGAGGACTCTATTCTCCTCTTAATTCTTATAGCTTCTAAAGTTTTCATCTAGACCTGTAGATATCATCTCAAGAACTGGATATAATATTGTGAATTAAACATGTCAAGTCCCTGTCCTCAAGAATACTGAAAATTAAATAAAAATTGTTACAAATTGTGAAAAATGTCATGAAATAATAATGGAAGATGATAAACCATCATTAGATGCAATGGTTACAAAAGCCTCACTGCAGATATGACATTTAATCTGATAACTAAAGTATGATGATAAACTTGCCTCTCAAAGAAATGGGGCAATAGCATCTTGGAAGTTGTAGGAGCCAGGGTAAAAGTCCAAAGAAGAGAAGGGGCTTGAAATTATCAAGGAAAATAAGACAGAATAGTGTGATCATAGTATAGTGACTGAGTAATATGAGGGTCAAAATGAGTTTGGAGAGAGAGGCAAAAGAACAAATGAAGACTCATTAATTAAATAAAGTTGTGATAAGTAGTTCCAATATCACTGGAATAGAAATAAAAAGTATTGAAAAAATTTAGCAGGAAAGACAAAGTGACATGATCTATGTTCTTAACAAATCATTCTGGCTGCTCAGTATAGATTTGAGAAATAATACAGATGAGGATACTCAATTTCTAGTTTGATAAATTGAGTGGATGATTGTTTTTTAAGAAACAGTGAAAACTCCTGAGATTAAGAGTGTGAAAGAGGAAGATAAATGAAATAGGTAACAATACACAAAACTTTCCTTTGAACATATTAAGTTTGAGGTGTTTATGAGACATTCAAGAAGAAATATCTAGTAGACAGTTTGGATATAGAAGTCTGGAACTTAAAAATATCAGAGCTTAATATATAACTTTAGGAGTCAAGAGCATGTACAGTATATTTAATACCAAAGTTCTGGAGATCAGGGAGCAGGTTGAGATCGAGAAGAAATAAGAAATCTAGACCAATCTCAGAGTACTCCATTATTTAGCAGCCAGGAAAAAATATTGATTACGAAGACAGGAAAAGAAGCAGGAAAAATGAAGTTGAGTGAGGAGAGTGTTTCAAGAAAGGAGTGGTCGAATGTTGCTATAAACCTAAAGAAAATAAGAGGTGAGAATTGTCCATTACTGGTATCAGAGACAAAAGCAGTTAACAGTGGCATTTTGGAAATGGAAGTCAGAAGCAGGGCTGGTGTTAGACAAATTGTGGGTAAGAAAGAGGAAATATAGCATGTTAGGTTTATTCTCTACATTAGAGCTAATTATTTCAAAGAAAGATAAATGTAAATGAAACTAAGAACTAAATAGAAAGGCCATGTTACTACAAAATATTAAATAAAAGCATAAAGTGGAGAGTGCCCATTTTACACACTTATGCTACCCAGTTCTATACAGTACTCTAAGTTGACTTTTAGGAATTAAAATACATAAGTGTACAAAGAGAACTTAAATTCATTTGACTTATTTTTCAGATAATAGCAGTTCTTCATTCTGCTAGTCATTTAAACATGAGTAAACAACAAAAAAGAGCCTATAAACTATTTTTGCAAAAAAAAAAAAATTCTGCAACAAAAACTAAATATAGCATGACATATAGAGATAAAGAATATATTGCCTAATAATACAAAATTTCAGATGATAAGTACTGGGCACTCTCAGGAAAATGAAAACTTAGACTTCATATTTTAAAACAGATAAAAGTAGGAATAGACTAAATGAAAAGTAAATTGGAGGAGCTAAAAAAAATATTTTAAGGAAATTATGTCATCATAAAAATTTAATTATTAGAAACAATCCACTGAAGAATCAACAGTGCTTAAAACTGAACCTATGGATGTGGAGAACAAACTTAAGAAAAGCACAAGCAAAAACAAATTGGTAAAATCAATCAGAAAGAAGAGTGTACAACTAGATCTAATAAATACAGTCGGCCCCATCCATACCCAGGGTTCCACGTCTGAAGATTCACCCAACTGTGGATCAAAAATATTTTTTTAAATGTTATGTTGTTGCTGACGTGTATAGTACTACTGCAGTTTGGCTTACAATGGTTGTGTCTGTACTGATATGTACAGACTTTTTTATTCTTGTCCTTGTTTTCTAAACAATAGAGTATAACAACTATTTACAAGCATTTACATAGTATTAGGTGTTATAAGTAATCTACAGATGATTTCAAGTATTTGGGAGGATGTGTATTGTTATATTAAATACTAAGCAATTTTACATAAAGGACTTGAGCTTCTGTAGATATTGGTATTCGTAGGGCATCTTGGAACCAATCCCCCACAGATACTGAAGGACAGCTGTACAGAATTTGTGTTTCCGAAGAAGAGAATGAAATAGAAAATATGTTCAACTGCATAACAAAAGCAAGGCCATTTCATAAGTATGGGGTCTTCTAATTATGCAACAATGTTTTCACTTAAGATTCTTTCCACAAATCTGTTTGTAGCTTCAGGTAAAAAGAAATTATTGAAATGTGGCTGGATATAAATAGGTATCAAAAACTGGCTACAGTTTTATAGTTTATGAAAGGGGTATTCGAAAAGCAGGTAATTTCTCCCTCTTTTAGAATTTTCTTAATGAAAAGTTAGTATTAACCAAAATTTAAAATTCCAAATTATAACATAATTGAGCCAGTAACTACTCTGCCCTACTCTGTCTTTATTGCTAGATTAATATTTACTGTTGCGAATATCTAAATCTAAGATGATATGGTTTAAAACTGGAAGTGCTAATAGCCTTAATTTATTATTGTTATTTTTTTGCTAATAGCTTTTATATTTGAGAATATTATGGAGGACATAAATATTTGGTTAGATAGTAACTGAAGATGACAACTACATCCGAACTTTCAAAGTATCTTGCAACTCTCTTTGTTACCAGAGAAAATGGCTGAGAGAGAAAAACAAAACAAAACAAAAATTTAAATTTAACAACACAAACAAACTTTTACTATTTAGACAAGCAAACTAAGCTAATAAATTTACAAGTCTGTTTGATATGGATAAGTTTTTAAGAAACTATAGATCATCAAAATTGTCTCAAGAAAAACTAAATAAACCAATAACAGTGGAAGAAATTTAAAAAGTTGTCAACCATATCTCAGAGTATTTTGGCAAATATAATTCTTTTAAGTCTATAAAGGAAATTTTTAATTACTTATAAAGTTTTTATACCAAAGCCTTATAAAAATAACTAAACAAGTGATTCAGAAAATTTAATTATAGTGTCAAAGTTCTTAAACGAAATAATAGCATACATAATTTAACAATATATTGAAATATAATCCAAAATGAATAAAAAAAAATTCCAGTAATTTGAAGACCATTCATTCCTCAACAGGTCAGAGAATAACACTATATGATAATCTTGAAAGAGGTCTAAAATGTAATGGCTAAAATTCAAGATCCATTCTGGAATTTAAAAAAAAATTTTTTTGATGTTACTTAAAAAGCAACAAGATTTAGTTATGCTGAATCTATCATAACTAAGAATAAGAAAAAAATTATACTTTCATATTATTTTATACAAAGCTATCAAAACAATTCAACATGAATATAAAAGCAACAACACGACATAAATATTAGAAATGAGAAGGCCAAATTATCATTAGCAAATAATTATTCATCTATCTAAAAAAAAACTAAGTGGCAAAAAACATTAAAAGAATTAGAGATTTTATGATCATCGAACTAATAGTTGACAGATGCTGACTTTCTTACATAACAGTGAATGCCAATTATAAAATATAAAATGAAAATAATGCTTCTCATTGGCCACAAATATGTAAAAATATTAAATTTCTCAAAATAAATTATATATATAATTTATATACATATATGTATATATACACACACATTTCTCAAATACCTTGCAACTTTCCAGGGTTATTTTAAATATCACTTTAGACTTTGGTAGTAAAAGCTGCAAAGCACTTAGTAAGTGTAAAGTATTAACTACAAATTCAAAACCTGAGAACTATAATTACAAATAAAATATATTTAATGAATATTTCAGATGAATAAAACAGTCCAAAAAAATTCTTCAAATTTTAACTCAGATTAGAAGCAGAAAACTGAAAATAATGTTTGTGATTTTTTTCTCCAAAATTTTAATGAAAATTTTATGTTTAGAAATATGTAAAGAAATAACATAAAATTAACTTAGGGGCATAAAATAGTATAAATGGAGATATAAATTTTTGTTTTTAAACAGTTAATATAAACATCACAAATTGGTAATTCTAATCAAAATTCTAATAGATTTTTAAAATATGTTTTCTCGAGCCAAAAGAAAACCACACAAGCCTGTTAATACTGCTTATTTCTGGGAGGGGGAGCAGATACAATTGGAGAAGTCCCCACTACCAAGTGAGTAATGACTGACATGTCATATATACTTAGTACAAAAACAATGAATTTAATATCTTAAAACCTATTTTAAAATTTTACTGACTCTCATCTGACAAGACATTTCAAGAGCCTTACAAATGCTTGTTTTTCTTGATGCAGTAATTTCTCTACTAAGAATATTTCTTAAGAAGTAATTACAGATACTTTCCAGTACTTATGTATAAGAATGTTAATTGTAGGATTATTTATAGGAGCAAAAAATTTGAGGCAACATTCTACCAACAGGGAGTTAGCCACATATATTATGTAAAATTTTATTTATACATATGTGAGTATAACACAAATATCTAATATATTTCTATGCATATGTATAATGAATAATATATAAAGATATTTCTATGAAGACATTAAAAGCTATGTAGACATGTTTTAGAGAGAATATGAAATCTTTTGTTTGTTCTACATGATGCAAATATTTCCTCATTTTATTATTGCTTTCCATTCTATTTGTGACACATTTATTCTACTTTAAACTATATGAAGAGATACTAGAATTAACAATACCAAATAATTAACAGTGAGCCAGTAGATATAATTTACGTGACTTTACTTTCAGATTGAAATGTTTATATATTCTATATATCCCCTATGATGAAAACAGTTAAATTATAGTAAAATAAATTATTGAAAAATAAAATTTTCAGTTTTAATATGTTTTATCTATGCAGTTTGCACAGAAAATTCTAAATTGACTAGAATAGCATATGTGTAAACATAAAGTATATATTCTTCAAGAAGGCATGCTTCTCAGAATATTGTGACATAAGAGATTATTTATTATTTTTTCAAGTAGGAAATAGAAATAAGAATTTTAGTGATTTCTGCCCTAAACATATTTCTGAAAGTTACTAATTGATATTTTCTTTTCTGATGTGTCACTATAACATATCATATACAAATTAGACTATATATATATATTTTTATAATATGTTCAGAAACTCTAAGTTGTTAAAGAGATAATTATTATTAATCACTTTTCAGTATGGGTTCTCTCCAACATAATTAGACTTCATTGGATAGATATTCTATAAAATAATTTAATTTCTTTTATTTATTTTCACATTTATCTGTCTCAAACACTTCCTTATATCATAAGTTGGAATGAGAGGGTTATTGTTTTCTTTCGTTGTGTTTGGCTGCTTTTTTACATGAGTTGTTTGAAAATAATTCTAAAATAAAACTTTCATTGTGGTCAAGTTATTCCTATTATCTTTTCATAGTGCCAGACATGAAAAAAAATCCATTGCTATTTTAACATTCATATTAAAGAGTAAAAAGACCTTTCCAAAAGGTGAGAGCTTGCCTTTGGTACTGTTAGTTAAATGTCATATTTTCCTCAAGAAATAGGAGTCACCTTTATTAATACAGTTGATGATAGTGGCATCTGCTACCCATTCCAAATTTAGAAAACCACAAAGTTTTTTCTATTTCTCATATAGATAATTTGGCTTGCATATCGAATATAAAAGCTGACTCACTTTTTTTTCTCCACTCAATTAATTTCAAACTTAGTTTAAGATTAGTTATATTAGTTAGAAAACTTTTGGTTGGAAGCGACAGAAACCTAGCTCTTAACAGTTTAAGGTAACAACATAATTTAATAAAGACATGAGATATCTCACTGACCCCAAAGATAACAATGGTGCAGGACCTCAGGAAAAACTAAAACAAGCAATGTTCTCTCTTTCTCTCTGAAGTTCTGCTTCATTTTTCTATCTTTCTGTCATTGCTTCTTCATCTTCTCTGGTCTACATGCCAGGACCCATGGTCATACAACTGATACTAACAGTCCAGACCTCTAATGAGAGCATGACACTCTCAACCCCTAGTTCTAAACTCCTGGATAGGGACTCAATGTTCCATATCTGGCCAGTTTCTCATCACAAACAAGTACACCGGGGTCACATGGTTCATCCGGCTGCTACAATATGGATGGCAGGACTAGGGAAGGCATACACTTAGAAACTAAGTGGAATTTAATAGTCCAACAAAATAAGGATATTCATTGTGTTAGTGCCTACCTAGACTTTGGTAGCAAGACATTTACTTTGAATAGGATGGAAGTAGAATGCTTTGGTTCATTAATCTCATGAGAAGTCAGTTTCTATTCCTAAAAGAAGTATTGATCCTAGCCAGTTTCTTTATTATTTCTCCAGTGCCAATTATGCTGGCCCATGCCTTGTTTAATCCTTCTTCTTTGCTAGTGACTCCTGACATGTGGTTAAACAAAAGATAAATCTTTGACAATTATGACAAGTGATATTATCATTTGAAAGTCTCTCTCAAGCCCTAGAATATCCTGGTTTCCTTATTATTATCAAAACCATTGGCCAGGTCACCTACATAGTAGAGCTAAGCAAACAGAGTCTACCCATGTGTCCTCACACTCTCCTTGGTCTCACTAAACATATAATTAAATTTACAGGATTACTTATTCATATAAATGAAGGTAATTTTGAGTTTGTATGTTCCCACGGTTCTAATTTAGGAAATGACAACTTTAGTATTTCACAGACTAGAAGGAAATCATCAAGAATAATTAGATTTTAGAACCTACTACAATCTATCACCACATCCAAATACCCCACAACATCAGTACGCTATTCACAAGTTTATTTCTTTCACAGGCCCACAGTTAAAGATTTCAATTCCAGTTTTGCTATGTAATGTAATCTTGGCCAAGTTACTTAACCTTTCTGAACCTATAATCTTATCTACAAAAAGAGGCTTATTATATCTAACTCCAAGTGTTGTAAGGATTAAATAGGATAATGTGTACAATGCTATAAGCACAGTTTTCTTTTTAATAAACACTAGTTTTCATCGCACTCAACCCAACAACCCTCAAGGACTAGAGGCCCAGGTTGGCCCTGGGATGATAGATGCAACCAGGCTAACTGATGGGATTCAGAAAGTCAGCCTCCATGAGATCATTTTCATACCAGGAAGAATAGTTCCATCTCTCCTGGCCTGAAGAAGCTGCTGATTATCGCAGCCTCCCTTCACTTCCCCTACACTCCACCCTGATGCAAGTTGGCACTTCTAACACAAGATGCAACTACAGAGGTAAGTGACGGATGCGTCTGAGCTGAGTAACATATAAATTGCCTATCAGATAATTAAAAGTGATTAAAAATTAGGACAAGAAAAGATCCCAAGGAAGTAAGCTAAAATGATGATACATTAAAATAGTTAAAGTATAAATGCTTTATTTAATTTTCTGCTTTCCAAACTTTCTTCATGTAGTTATATTACTTTCAGGATGAAAAACAAATTTTATTCACATTTGAAATAACCAGGAATAAAACAGCAGTTTTAGAGTATTTATTAAAAAAAAAAAACAAAACATAAAAAGCCTAAATGCCTAGCCACGGAAGATGGATAAAATATGTTTTAGTATATTCACCAAATGAAGTACTGTGCACACATTAAAAATGATAATATAGATTTATATTTATTAAAACAAGATAAAATTCTTAAAAACAGATTATGTATCAGTATGACCCAATTAAAAAAATAAAATAAAAGAAGGTATGTGCTGTATATGAGAAGGCAAAGAAAAATTATCAGGGAGTATATTTACCAAATATGTGGAATTCAGGATTTTACTTTGTATGCCTGTCTTTATAGTTTTTACATCATCTATGTATTTCAAAATATGTTTGCAATATTTACAACTAAAATAAAATAAATCTAGTAATAATTTAAAAAGAAAAAAAAGGAAAACTTTGGCCTCACCTCTGTTTTAATCCTCCAAGAGCCCTTCTTTTCAGTACCATTATATGCAGCCTGGCTGCTGCCTTACCTTCCTGCTGCCTTTCTCTTCAGTCCTAACCTAGGATTAAAGCGCATGCTCTCAGCTTACCCCCAGTCCAGACTGCTTCAGTCTCTGGTCTCTGAACCCAAGTGCTCTAGCAGAACATCTCTTGCCTGAATTTCTGCTTCTACCTGCTGGAAGGCGTCCTAGACTTTTCTGCCTTCTTGATCCAGCTCCTCCACCCGACCCCCACCCCGCCTGGCACATCCTCTTACAGGAGTGCTGGCCAGAGCCTTTTATAACATGAAACAAAAATGTTTTTCTAAAGTATCCTTTAATATGCCTGAATTTCTCAAGAAATAACATTATTATAAGATTACTCTCTTTCTTCCTTCCTACAAGCCTTTCTCTTGCAGTGTTTGCAGAACATACATTTATGGCATTAGAAACACAGTTTCTTTTTTTATTTCAAATTAAATGATATTCCTAAGAATGAATAAATCTTCACTAAAATAAGCATCACTGGTAAAGTACACATCATATGGGTATATAATAAAATATATATTTTATAACACTGACAATGACTCTCAATTTTCTTATTCTTTAAAGCATTTAGTTTTGTTATCAGCCACCTTAGTTGAGTTTGCAATGACAGAGCACACCCCTGGGTCTTTGCTGCTGTTCTTGAATCTGCTGGGACAAGCCAACTAAAGTTGCTCCAGGACTTCCAATGAATCTTTGGTTTTGGGGTATAGTCCACCCCTCTTTGATATACCTATCTATAGGGGGGACAGGCTTTAACTCTGTACCCCTCATCTGGCAAGGGAGCCACTCTTGAAGCCTTAGTCAATGCAAGACTGCATTAAAATTTGCTTATATTTTATTAACTTTCTTTTCTTTTGATAGTTTCATTTGTCTGGAGGGGGGGAAAATGTGTCTGTCTCTAATTGTGGAACTTGAAATTGCCCTTCATTTAGTATATAAGGACTAAATTCTAAATTTCCAAAATTATGAAATTTGATGCTAGTCTATTGTACCTTAGGGAAATATCACAGGTACAGTCCTGAATGTTTTATATAATTTATTTTACTAAAGTTCCACAATAAGCCTGTGGAGAAAGCATTATTATACCCATTTTACAGATGAGATCATGTAGTAGGTGAGAAGCAAAAATAGAATTTGAATAACAGCCTGTTTGCTCAGGAATTTATACCCTTTCAAAACACCATTCTCCCTATAGTTACATAAACAATTTGTTCCTATACTTAATACTTTGACCACATTTTTTAATTGTCTGAACTCCTTTTCTTTATTTGAATTTAACTTGGCAAATCAGTTAGCAAACTTCAGGTACTCAGTGGGTGTTATCATAGGCTAATTGAGGACCAGACTGCATTGGTAAACATGTCACCTGATCACCTCTACCATCCCATCATGAGAATGACCACTCTTAGCATACCTGCCATGTATGCTAGCATTTTATTATGAAATTACCACACATTGTTTTATTTAATCATCTCAATAATCCCCAAATCCAGTACTGTAAACCAGAGATTACTACTTGTATCGTTCAGGGTTCTCTAGAGAAACAGAACAATAGAGACAATAGGAAAGGAGAGAGAGAGAGATTTTAAGGAATTGGCTCATGGGAATGTGGAAGCTAGCAAATCCATAGGGTAAACAGGCAGGCTAGAAATTCAGGCATGATTTCTATGTTATAGTCCTGAGAAAGAATACTTTCTCCAGAAAACTTCAGTTTATTGGTCTTAAGGTTTCTAAGTGGTTGGATGAAGCCTAGCACCCACATTATCAAGGGTAATTTTCTTCACTTAAAGTCAACTAATTGTAAATATTAATCACATCTACAGAAACAAACAAACAAACAAAAACAAAAAAACACACAGCATCTAGACTAATGTTTGGCCAAACACTTTAATATCATCGCTTAACCAAGTTGACACATATACTTAATTATCACACTATCCTTTCTAAAATAATGCTCCACTTTTCTTAATAACATACTATAATGAGGCCACACTTACCAGTTTATTTCTCAAGTAAGCCAATTAGCTTTAGCACCCTACCATCTTCACCCTACCTAAATTTCCATCCTTCAAATTCTATCTCATTTCTAAATGTCACCTCTAAATCTGTTTCTATAAATCACTGCCTGGTTTTGATCACAAGATTAACTGATTGTTGTATTACTAGTATTACTAAAACTCACAATAGCGAAAGGTCTGTAGGTTTAACTTGTCTACCAAGACAAACACCTTAACCCAAGTCTAGGTCTCTTTAAACCAGATAATCCAAGGCAAAAATTATTACCTCCACAGAGTTTTCTGAAAACCATTTGATGTTTTAACAGCAATCATTTGCATTTGCCTTTAGAAAACACTTTCAACCATAGTGTTTCATTTAAGCAGCAAAATGCAACAGGCATCATTATTTCTCATGTTTTGTAGATAAGAAAGTAGAATCCAGTAGGCTAAGTGATTTTACTAAGCTCACTGAGAGCTAGTGTGTGAGATGTAAGAGGGATAGATTCCCAATTCATTCATTCAACCTATAGCACTGAATGCCTATGATATTTTAGGCACTGGGATGCAGCATTGAACAAACATACAGATCACCCATCCTCACAGAGTCTAATTTCTAGAAAGTAGATTCAGACGCACACAAATAAAAAGGTAATATATAGGGTATCAGATGATAAATGTTTATGAAGAAAAATAAGGTAGGCAGCACTTAGGGTATATGAGTTATGGGGTACAAATTGCAGCATCAAATAAGGTGGTCAGGAAGTCTTCACTGGGAAGGTAGCATCTGGTAAAGGCCTGAAAGACATGAGTAAGCCACTTCTGTGGAAATACTGAAAAGGAGGTATCATGCAGAAGAAGGTTCTGGTATAGCAGCTGCCTAGTATATTGCGAACCACAGTGGAAGCATTACTGCATGGTGCTAACTTAATTTATGCTAATCTGTTATTCCCATCTTCAGATGCCTTTGCTGTAAGATTGTTTTTGGCAAATCTACACGAAAAGTCAAATACAGTTTGCAATATGAAAGCTATAAAATCTACAATTATTATTTTATTTTCAGACATATCTACCATATTGACATTTCTTCTATGTCATGATATGAATTTATTCTCACTCATTAATGGTGCTACAAATTAACTGAAGTGACTGGCAACTAAGTACACAAAGCATTAATTTGGCTTTTTTGCCAATGGAGAGAGTGATTGTGGTTTCTTTAAATTCTTTTCATTTTAGGAAATAATTTAGGCTTGGCAGTGCTTTGTTTAAGATGTATTAAGAAAACCACTTTTAGAAAACCACTGTCTTAAAAGCCCTTAAGAGAACTTACTTTTTATAATGCAAAGAAAATTTGAACAAAAATTTGCATTTTAAAATTACAATAGCTAACCATATCTACATTACCAGGGTTTCTTGTTTTGAAGGTAGATTTTCAAAACACATTAATCAATATCAATAGTGTCTATGAAAGACAACCTTTCATATCATCTTATGAGCTTTATCATATAATGATCATTTATCTAAAATCTGTATTCATATAATGTTATTTAAGAAATTTTACTTTGATAATAGTAGAAAGTCAAGTTGAGTCTAAGCAATATGTTTTAATAATAACATCTTGGTTATTACATATAAAACATGCAAATTGTCATGTACATTCTGCACCTATAGTATAGTGCTTTCTGCCATCTAAGTCACATAAATATTGCAAATGATGTTCAGGTTTACAGCAGTTTCCTTCACATTTCTCATACATTTCATTTTGCTACTATTTCCTTTAAATCACTCCCAAGAAAATGCCCATTCTCTATTTCTTCCTTTTCAATTCAGCAAGATGTCCAAACATCACATAAAAAACAAAACAAAACAAACAAAACAAAACAAAACAAAAAAACAGGGATTCCAATGACAAAAGTCAACCAATTCTATGCACAGAAATATTTAAAAAGAAACTTCTTAAATTGGGATTTAAATAAAAAAATCTTAACTTTGTTAAAGTACACTTTCAGATTTTTCTATATTTCCAGTGAAAACTATGAAGAAGCTGCATCAAGCACGATAACAATAAATAGCAAAGAGAAACTTTTAAAAATCCTATTGGTCCTGCAGCCTCCTGCCAGAGTCCCACACAATAGCAAATACTTAGGATGAGAAAGGCTCCAGTGGAGCAACACTAATACATTTGACACAGCTTCCACCCCGTCATTATGCAGAGGAGCCTGTGCTTATCCCTTTGTAAACTGGAGACTCTTTTAACCAGGAATCCCAGGATGAAACAGAACCATTTTCCTCATGGCAAAACAAATCCTTCTCCAGTGAATTTTGTTATTGTTTATTGTTACACTGTTTTATCAGCACTAAACTGTATGAAAGCTTCAATTAGTTCTTGATGAATGATCCCATAAAAGCATGTAGTTTCATTTCCCCTGCCACCAGATATTTCACTGACTGTTATTAAATGAAATATAATTGGGATAAGATTCAGGAAACTTAGAGAAGCTTGGCTTTCAGTTCAGCCTAAAATAGTTAGTCATCAGTGTAGCTGAATTACATTAGATGCACTGTACATATAAATTCTCATTGACTGATCCTGGGGAGAACATAGAGGCACTAAATACAGTCTTATGCACAATCTCTGTCCTCCAGTAAGGAAAAGGCCTATGGTGAGGTACTGAGTTCAGTGCTAGGTCAAAGAGTTATCACCACAGAGGGGCAAAAAGCATCTGTATCAATCAGACTTTGCACAATAGAATATGTCCATGTTATGTGTTACATAGCACCTATTGCATTGTTCCAGCCAATAGATGAAAGCCATCAGTTTTCTTCTTTCTCCTTAGCATAGGAATCCTAATTTTTAGCTAGGCATATTGATGTATAGAATAAAAGGCTAACTTCTCTGCCTGCCTTGTATGCGATCGCATTGAAGCCAAGGAAATACAGAATTGGCGTATGAGACTTCTGAGAAACCTGGTTAAAGGGAACTGACTCAGCTGAGGGCAGACTTTTTAAATAAAACTTTCTACTTTTCTTCCTTATTCTGGCCTTCAATGCAGAAGTGAAAAATGGATCTTCAGCAGCTACCTTGGATCAGGATGTGACTTTAAGATGAAAATCATATGGTAGAATATTAGTGCAGAAATACAGAAGCCTGAGTGCCTGAAGACATTCTGGTGCTATCATCTAAGCCTTGCACTGCTGTCCTAGGCCTTAATTTATGAATGACACTCAGTCTTTTGATTAAAACACTGTTATAGGAAACAGAACCTCACTATAACTGAGACAACTGGGGATTGTTAATATATTTTTAAATAATGGGATATCACTAATATGTGTTGGTCATTCTGTGAAGCATTTTAATGCATTATCACATTTCATCTTGAACACAGACCTATAAGGTAGCTATTGATTTTATCTCCACTCTACGGATGAAAAAACTAAATCACAAAGCCATTCAGTACATAGCCTGGTTGGTGGTGAGGGGCTGGAGGAGAAGACAGGGAACAGAATTCATATATTCAATGTTTGTTTCCTTAATGCAATGAGTAATACTTTTGTACTTATATCATGTGCTGAAGATTGTTTAAAGTGCTTGAGATACATAAATGAATAAAACAAAGATCCCTGGCCTCATGAAGCAATTATTCTAGGACAATCTCAAGATTTCTCAACTATAATCTTGAACAGAGGTTTACAAAGTGTGGTCTGTGGACACCCTTGAGAATACTAGATACTTTCAGTGGGTACACAGGTCAAAACTGTTGTCATAATAATACTAAGATATCACTTGATGCTTTCACTGTGTTCACAATTGCACTGATGGGGCAAAAACCAATGATGGATAAATTGCTGGCAGTTTGCACCAAACCACGAGTAGTTATAGTATTTCTTACTATCACAGATCCACAGTTTACAAATACTTTCACTACTTAATTAAATAAATAATTTCCTTGGTAAAGCAGTAAAAAATTGTAATTTTATTAAGTCTTGAATCTTGAGTACACATCATTTTTCTATCCCATGTGATGAAATGGGAAGTATTCAGAACATACTTCTGCTGTACACCGAAGTATGATGGTTATCTGGAAGAAAAGCACTTGTGCAATTGAATCATAAGCTGAACTAGCCAGTCTTTCATAGAATATTATTTTACTTGAAAGAATTACTGACGAACTATGGTTATTCAGACATGAATATTTGGTAGATATTATCAAAAATGATTGTACTAAATTTGTCAGAGGAAGAAACCGACAATATTGCCTGCAAGTGATAAAATTTGAGCTTCACAATACTTAAGATGTTTCTGATGAAATTAGTGATGATATTGAAAAAATGTGATGTTTTGACATTTGGAAAATTGTATAACTCAGCGAAATAATATTTTCTGAATTCCCAATATATGGCGTTACATATATGCATGGTTTAAACAATGCATGGTTAAAAGAGCCATTCAAAGTGTATAATAGACTAATGGATTTTAACGTAATAAAGTATGAAAAGTTCATTGATATGACTTCAGATTCCACACTGTAACCTATAAAAAACAACTACTTGGTGAGTTTTGGTATAGTATCAAAGAAGAATACCTACTATTGGGTGTGATGATGACTATCTATGTGAGGCCATATTTTTTCATGTACTTCAATCATAAAAATGTATTACAGCAGATGAAGATGCAGATAAGAAGTGACTACTGTCTATTAATTTAGATAAAGAGATTTGTAAAAGTGTAAAAAAGTCTTTTTGTTTGGGAGTTATTTTCCACAAAAATGTTATCTATGTTAGCATTGTTATTTTTAAATGAATTATTTTTAAATATTTAATTTTTTTTCTCAGTTTTAACTTCTAAAATGTAAAAAGAGACAGATAGCCCTGATATCAAAATGTCTGAGAGCTGCTGGGCTAGCACACGGCCCTTCGTCTTCATTAGTGGGACACTATTCTTGACAATGGAAGACATCTCACTTCAATGGTAAGCGATTTATTTTGAAACAGAAAATCAGGGCTCTACAGACTGGTTATTTTATTTCTATGGTGCTCATTGCATCTCCATGTGCTTCCCTCAAATCTTTCTTTAAGCCAGAAAGACTCAATAGCAGAAGAAATTTATTAGTGTAAATTTTGTGACCTGACTATGACCACAAAAGGACACCCGGTTCCTCTTATTTGGAATAAGAAAATTAAGGTTCAACGCATGTAGCTTTTGACATTGCAATTAAGCCAACCCTATGGAATCTGTAGAATAGGCAGATATGTCCATGGTCAATTATTCTAAATGCTGCAACAGTTGTTTTCTCTAAATTCCTAAGAATCAGAATGCTTGCTGCACCTTGTAATACACTGAATAAAAAAAAGATTGCCGTGCGATTTCTGATTCTCATGTCATTTTCTTCAAGACAAACCATTTTCCATAACCCAACCAAGGTTACCATTTAAGGACTGAGTATAATAGAGTATCATTCACTATTCAAGTATCTCCTTAAAAGTAACATGATGTTAGTCACCTAAACTTCTATTTTTACATATTTAATACAAGAATAAAAAGATTTACTTCTTAGGTACATTGTGAGATTTAAAAGAGATAACAATCAGGAAAACACCCCAAATACCTAGAACATAAGAGGTACTTAATTATTTTGGATTCTTTTGATACTTTCATTTTCTTGGCTCCAGGAATTTCTCTAATAATAAAATAGCTCTCGTCTACTGTGGTGCCATGAAACCACGCCTCTCAGATCTCTTATATCTGTGACTAAGTATAATTGAACTTTGTCCTCAGCTTCCATCTCAGGTACAGTGTTTGGCTGAAGTTCTGCTTCCCACAGGCTGCTCACATTCAATGACTGACATGGCAAGGACACTAACACAGGCCTGTTCTGGGGAAATGATAATTCTCAAGATTCTAGTCAGAAAAGTGTCGAGAGTTCAGAAAATCAGGTTGTTCAAAATTATAGAGCTAAAGACCTGAGAATGGTTAAGTGAATTTGTTACTGGATAGAAGGTTGTCTCAATATGGAACTACAAAGATTTGAGAAGTGGCTTTAGTGATTATGTATAAGACACAGATTAACAGGCAGAAAAATATATCAGTTAACTAAAAACTTTGTAACTACAATTTCAATTCAGAAATTCAAATCCTTTCTATTTTGTACATTGTACCTTCTAACCATATGTGCATTTTAATTAGCAATATAAACTATTATTATATATTATACTGAGTTCTATTTTATCATATATTTAAGTCTTACAGACACACACACATACACACACACACAAAGACCATATTTTAGTGCTCTTTCAAATGCAGAATGGAATGACCACCTTGCAAAAGGTAAGAGAAAAGAGGATTAAACTTCCCACTTTCTGCTCCTGATCCCTATAACCTTAAATTTAATTTATTCTGCATCAGCTTTCCCTATCTTTCTAGAAATAGAATACTATGAATAGGATTTAAATTATATTTTCTAGTATACACTGTACTTAGATTATATGGATAACAAAAATTAACTATATAAATAATACATGATAAATTGTAAACATTACTATAAATGTTTTCTGTACTCTGCCCTATTTTCTATGCATTTCTGTAGCTTTTCTGAGATATTCAATTTATTTGTAATCATAATAACAGTTTATATTCAAAATTCTCATAACCCAATCAAATGTCAAATTTAGACAAAAAAAAATATTCTTCAGTTACATACGAGTTTCTGGAGTAGAAAACAGTAGCAATTACATAATTGACAATAATGACCATGATGATGATGATGGCTTAGCGCTCATCCTATTTCCCAGAGTTTTCCCTAATATTAACTCAGTCCCACAACATCTTTATCAGAACCTGGTAAAACAGATTAAGCTTTTTTCTTAAAGAGAAAAAAAAACAGTAGTCCCGATGACATTTTCGTCATTGAAAAACTTGTTCTCTTGACTTATATGCTCCTCCCATAGATCACAAATAACAAAGTGAAGGAAAACCATTCACAAATTATTTTTCCCAGATTCTTCTATTAGAGTGAAAGGAATATAGACCCTAAGCTTTTGACATTAATCTTAATTTCTTGATAACTAGCTCTTACTATATTTCACATGTCAGTTAAAATGATTTAAGTCAAATGAGAACATTTCAAAAGTAGATTATGTGTAAAGATGTTGGTTCTTCTTAATTTGATCTGTAGATTCAATTCAGTCTCAATCAAAATCTCAGCAAGTAATTTTGTAGATATCAACAAACTGATCCTATATTTTAAATGGAAAGGCAAAAGACCCAGAAAAGCCAACACAATATTGGAGAAGAACAAAGTTGGAGGACTGAAACTACTCAACCTCAAGATTTACAATAAAACTACAATAATCAAGACAGTGATGCTGGCGAAAAGATAGACAAATATATCAACGGAACAGAAAGCCCAGAAATAGGTCCACATAAATATAGTCAACTAAACTTTGACACGGAAACAAAGATAATTCAATAGAGGAAAGATAATCTTTTTAATAAATAGTGTGGGAATAACTGGACCTCCATATGCAAAAAAACAAAACACAGACTTTACACTCTTCAAAAACATTAACTCAAAATGGATCATGGACTTAAATGTGAAATGCAAAACTATAAAACTCCTAGAAAATAATACAAAAGAAAAGATAGATGACCTTGGGTATGATAATGACTTTTTCCATATGACACCAAAGGTATGATCCATAGAATAAAGAATTGATAAACTGGACTTCATTAAAATAAAAAATTTCTGCTCTACAAAAGATACTGTCAAGAAAGTGGAAAAAAAAAAAAGCCACAGATTGGGAGGAAAATATGTGCAAAAGCAATTTCTGATAAAGGAATGTTAAAAAAAACATACAAATTCTTTCAACTCAACAATAAGAAAACAAACAACTCAGTTAAAAAGTAGACCAAAGGCCTAAGCAGACGCCATATCAAAGAAGACATACAGATGCAAATAAGCTCCACATCATATGTCATCATTGAAATGCAAATTAAAATAACAATGAGATACTACTATACACCTAACAGAATGGTGAAAGGCTATACACTGACAATAACAAATGCTATAGAGGAAGTGAAATACCAGGAATTCTCATTCAGTGCTGGAGGGAATACAAAATGATAGAACTACTTTGGAAGTTAGTATGACATTTTCTTACAAAACTAAATGTACTCTTACCGTACTATTCAGCTATTGCCTTCTTTGGTATTTACCTAAAAGAGTTGAAAACTTATGTCCTGCATTTGAATGTTTATAGCAGCATTATTCATAATTGCCAAAACTTAGAAGCAACTATGCTGCCTTCATTATATGAATGGATGAACTGTGGTACATCTAGATAATGAAATATTATTCAGTGCTAAAAAGAATTGAGTAATCAAACCATAAAAAGATATGAGGAAAACTTATATGCATACTACTAATTTAAAGAAGCATTGTATGATTCCAACTATACAATATTCTGGAAAAGGCAAAACTATGTGGATAGTAAAAAGATCAGTGGTTACCAGAGGTAACTCTAATACTACAATTGTCAATACATACTCTTCACATCTGTCCAAACTCTAAGAATGTACAACACCAAAAGTGAATCCTATTGTAAATCGGTGATATGTCAACATAAGTTCATCAGTTGTAACAAAAGTACCACTCTGGGTGAAGGATGTTGATAGCTGGGGAGATTGTGCATGTGTTGGGACAGGGAATATATGAAATCTCTTTGTACTTTGTGCTCTTTGTTGTGAACTTAAAACTTCTCTAAAAAAGTTTTTTTTTTCAAAAGTAAACGGCATACCATCTGCATAACATTTTAAAATTATAATCTGAGAGTTGGGTACTGAAAGCAGTATTTTGTAGAGCTTTGAGAGTTTTCCTTCAGAGCCTTTAAAATGCTGTTGGGCTTCTACTTTAAGGGACTTTGTGTTTCCCACTTTGAAGATTCTGACATATTTAAGAATCTCATCTTTGAAGAAATGAATATTTGTGGGATTCCCTGATGAGAAAGTTTCCTGTTCAGGGAGAAAAAAGTCCTATTGAAATTATTTACCAGATTATGGTTTTAACCCTGGAGACAGTCTAATCCCTGACAGGGTTCTTATCTTTGAAAATATTAATATGTTAGAAAAGGTTCTACTTCTGAAGAAATTCTTATTGCTGGAAGGAGGCTATCTTTAAAATTTTAGCAAGTTGTTTCAAGGATGTTCTGTACCATAAGATGACATAACGGGAAGAACATTAAAGTAAGAGCTAATTTCTTCTATCAGCATTTTCTTATAGAATTCCATGAAAATCTGAATATACCTAGTATCTCATGAAATGTGTAAATCAACATTTTCATTAATTAAATTAAAATGTTAAATAAAATTTGTTGAACTTAAAATTATGGATATACCTCTATTGGTCATCTTTTATATATTAGCTGTTTAGATATATGAAAGATATTGACATAAGCAATGATAAATATTAGGTTTGGTATTATTCTACCAATAAAAGAAAATCATGCTGTTTATCAATTGTCCTTTTTCATTCTATTTCTGACACCAAACATTTCAAAGACAACATGAATATTCTTCATTTGCAGAATTCACATGAGTGAACTGAAGGAAGATGAAAGGAATAGAAGATTTGTAATTATAAACATCTTAATGGTTTTCGTTAAGAAAAAAAATGAAATGAGAGAGGGAAAAGAGAAGAAATTACTTAGGTAATTATAAAAATATCATCTCACTTATTTCTCTGTAGGATGTGAAACACAATGAGGAAAGGGCCACAAAACAGATGTGAAAAAGGATAATGAACTTAATGATGAATCTAGTTTTACTAAAAAACAGTTGACTGAAACCCAAGGGTTGTTTCAGTAAAGTTTAAAAAATGTTTTCTTTATTTTTATGATTTACCATATGTTTTCTATAAGAAACTATCTAATTTGAAAATAATTTTTATGCAACTTGAAAATTTTAAAAAGAGACATTCTAGGTGTACTTATATAAAAAGTGTGAAATTATAATAGTTTCAACAAGTAAAATCTGATGTTACGCTTAGCAGTAAAAGCATTCAGTCTATAATTTGGCACCATACTACTAGCAATTGTATGTCCTCTGATCACTTTACACTATCTCCAGCTTAACTGCAGCCCTCATTATCTTAGCACACCTCCATTTATTTTTGTTCATTTTGTCTCCCTCTCCTAGAATATCGAGCCAAATTCTATCCTAGTTTTAAGGATTATTTTAGTTCATTTGGGCTACTATAACAAAATACCAGAGACTGGGTGGATTATAAGCAATAGAACTTTATTTCTTGCAGTTTTAGTGGCTGGGAATTTCAAGACCAAGGTGCTGGCATATTGGGTCTTTGGTGAAGGTCCACTGGTATTCATAGATGGTGTTTTTTCTCTGTGCTCTCACATAAAATGAGAAGAAAACTAGCTCTCTGGGATATCTTTTATAAAGGTACTAATGCCATTCATGAGACCTCCACTATTAAGACCTAAGCTCCTCCCAAAGTCCCCACCCCCTAATACTATTATACTGGGCATTAGGTTTCAATCTATGAAGGAGACGCAAGCATTCAATCTACAGCAAGGATGAAGACAAGTTCTGCTTCCTCCCTGAAGCCATCAATGGTGTCAAAGCCTACTGGACCTCTATGTTCTCTGAACTGTAACAATATGTCTTTGTATATCCCTTGGTCAAGGTCCAACATTGAGTTAATTGTAGAAAAAGTTAGGCACAGGCCCAGTTCTATACAGTTGATCCTTGAATAACATAGATTTGAACTTCAGGGGTCCACTTATATGCAGATTTTTTTTAAAATAATAATGTGAGTATATTTTCTGTTCTTTATGATTTTCTTAATAACATTTTCTTTTCTGTAGCTTATTTTATTGCAAGCATACAGTATATAAATACATATAACATACAAAATATATATTGATCAATTATTTATGCTATCAGTAAGGCTTCTTGTCAACAGTAGGCTATTAGTAGTTAAGTTTTGGGGATGTTAAAAGCTATACATGAATTTTTGACTGTGTGTTTGGGCGGGGGTGGTTAGTGCCCCTAAATACATACATTATTCAAGGTCAACTCTACATAATATGACTTTGCATTTTGAGTTTAATATTTTAATGCAGAGAATCCCTGTTCACATAAAATGTTGTACAAAGTGAGATTTACTAGTGGCTTCAGTGTTTTGCTAGTTCAAGGGAATCAAATCTCATACTTAACTATAATACTGCCAATTTTGATAAAGTATTGTTCAATGACTCTTTAAAGTCGCATTTTCCCTTGAATAAATGTTCATATTGTTGTTATTAAACAGTACATTAGATATTCAATATAGAGCTAGACATTAGAATAAGAAATAAATTTTTCACTGTTTATTACTTGCTATTTTTAAAATGTGGTACATATACAGATGGATTTACTTATTGATATCTGTTATTTAACTGAATGTGAGTCTGTTAACACAGAGCAGCCTTCTCTAATCCAGAGGTTTGCACTCCATGAACATATATGTGTTCAGTTTCCCTTAACATTCTTTCATTTGCATCAATGTAGAATTTGTTCATATAGTGAACCATGAATTCATATGCAAAAAAAGAAATGAAAATTATAAATGCAAATTTGGGTGATAAAATTTCATGGCAGAACTTGGTATTCAATCAGATAACCTAAAACATGGTTAATTATTACTTTAAGATTATTGTTTGAATGAAAACACAAAATTAAATGAAATTCTGATCATTTCTGACCACAGTAGCATAACTGCTTTATACATAATATATATGCAACAAATAGTTGATGACAAATTCATCAACATGTGTATGTGAATACTGCATTAAAAGAAGATTATGAATAGATATAAAATAATTAGATTCATGATTCTGTCCTTTTAAGGATCTTTTTTTTTTCTAACTAGCATGCGATATGTGGTAGTATATTTTACATTTCATAGGAACTAAATATTTACAAAATAGAGTGATAAAATGGTAACTTCTATTATTTGACAAGAAATTAGCTAAAAGTCTTTGTGATCCCATGTAGGAAAACCTCATTCTTTGTTTCCTCAGTTCCAGTTCAGATAAAAATAGAATCAAAACTAGTTAAAAATATGAGAGTAGTTAAATAAAGATATGAAAATTATTGTATCAAAAAACTCTACATTCTCAAATTATTTCAAGCATGGAATAGTTTTCAAAAGGTATTAAGAAAAAAGGGAAAACAAACTGTGACTTCTGAAATCTTCTGGAATCTTCACTCCAAACAGCTCTTGGTAAGGTCAGCAATGCTCTTCAGTCACTAAGTCTGATGGACAATTTCAGTGCACATTTTAATAGTATATGATGCTATTTACCCTCCCTCCTTATAAATCTTTCTTCTGTTTCCTTCATTTTCCTTCACATATTTTATGGCTTCTTATTTTCTCTCTGTCGTCCCTTTCCCAAGACTACTCACTCCTCCTATCCAGTTGTCAATGTTGCAGCTCTTTACAACTTGGTTCTTTTACTCTTTTTATTATTTTATATTTTCTTTTGTCTCACACATGCACATTCAATCATTTAACATTTTACCTCCTCATCCCTTCCTAGATCAACATGGTTTCTACCTAATACGAAAGGCAGAAACCTCTGAGTCATCATAAAACCTCCTATCCTCTAATCCATATACCAAATCCATCAAAGAATCCTACCATTTTATTCTCTAAATGTTTTTCAGAATCACATCACCTTAATACACCGTCTTAATTGTACTACTAGCCCACCCATATTCACTCTGGTCTCAATACCATCTTTCTAGTGTGTAAATCACATCCTGGCACTCCTCAGTTAAAGGCCTTCGGTGATTTAACAATGCTCATACAATTGAAAACTAACCTGATTAATATGGCCTATAATGCTGGACATATTCAAATTTCTCCCTACCCCTCCAGCCTTATTTCATAAAAGCCCACTGTTCACTCTTTGTCTCTATGCATACTAGCTCTGTTTCAGTACATTGGATTCATTTGTATCCATCTCTCTCCTTTATTGCCCCAAATTTCTTGGATATGAGCTTCAAATAGTTTTGTAGTGGAAAATGTGGTTTCTGGAATTAAAAAGGTCTAGATTTGAATCCCAGATTTACTTGTTATTAGCACTGTGACCTCTGAGTATTATGTAAACTTTCTCAACCTTAGTTTCCTGCTCTTTGAAAATAGATAATATTCCCCTAATAGGTGTGTTGTGAGGATAATTGTCATGTTAAGTTTCTTACTTCCCTGACTTAAAGTGGTATTATGTTGATCTATCGTCTAGCTTCCTAGGTACCTAAACAAAGCAGATATCTAATCAATGAAAGAGACAGAAAAAGGAGATAGAAAAAAAGAAAGGGAAGGATTGGGGAAGAGAGGGAAAGGGAGGGGAGGGAAGGGGAAGGGAGGGGAGGGAAGGAAAGGGAAAGAAAGGGAAGGAAAGGGAAGGGGAAAAAAATGGGAAAAGCTGAGAATTTCTCCTTTCTAATTTCTAATTTCTCTGCAAGCAACAAATTACTTTGACTTGAATGAACTGTTCACAAAGTATGCTAAGAAAAATATAGTTGATAAGATAAAAAGGACAGAATGGAAGAGAATGGAAGAGTGTCATTCTTATACAGTAAAGAGAAAGGAAACATTGTAGATATATGAGAAATTATTTTGGTCTTTGTATCTAAAATAGATTGCAGCATAAAAACTATGAATGGAGAAACTTGATGTGAAGTAATGGACCTGGAACTGAGTTCAGTGTGGTTGTAAGAATGAAAATGGGGAGTTAAGTGTAGACACATTACAGGGAAAATTGACAAATATTATCTATAGGCTGACTATGAGGGATCGTGTTGAGTGAACAGATCAGATAACTTCTGAGTATCATCACACAAGCATATTTACCCCTTTACCACCTTCAGGCCTCTGCTTATGTTGCACAGGCTAGCCAGTAGTGAAAGTTGTAATGACAGTAATAAGAACTGTTTCTACAGTGAATGAATTATTGTTTCAGAGTAGAAGATATATATATGGCTTAACACATTTGTCTGATTTCTAAGGACAGGTGATCTCAATGTAGCTGTGAAGATTTGACTAGGCCAGAGATGGATATAAGCTTTGGGAGCAAGTTATATATACTTGGTAGTTGAAATTACTTAAAGACCTTTGACAATTAGTTTTGTCAATAGTGAGAAGGCCTTGCAATAATTATCTCAGAGAAATGAAAGTATGGCTGTGAGGGAGGACAAGAGTGAAGGCATACAGATGATAAAAAAAGAGGGAAAATCAAGAAACAGAAAACATTAATGAAATTCTGAGTATGGGTAGGGTTCCTGTAATAAATACTGAATTACAGTAAGGTTAGAGGTATTTTAGTTCTTACTTCCATAATGGGGAAAGATGAGGAAAACACATGTGCCAGTCTGATCCCTGGTAGTTCTTACTCTTATGACCTGAATTTGAATGGAAGAAAAAAATAGTACTCAACTTCAAAGATTTTAAATGTTGAAATACCATAGGAAAGACAGGATAAACTTATATGGAAAAAACTTGAGAATGCTTAATATACCTCATAGAGTGGAGAGAAATATAAGCTGCCTTTTTTAAAGCATATGTGGCAATTCTGCCTCAAAGAGTTTCTAAAATCTTATCCAAATCGAAGGTCTTCTATACAAGTGAATATGTTTTTACTTGATTCTATTTTCATTTATTCTCCTTAAAACAAATCTGAAGTGATTTGATACTTGAAGTTCTTATGAACAACATGCTTTAAATTATTTTTAATTTAATCGGCTTTAAATGGCAGATAGCAGCTTACTTCGGTCCTAATAGTCATATATTTATTTATAATCAAAATGCATACATTGTGGAATATTTAATGGTCCTCCAGTGAGGAAAAATGGAATAAAGGAACATATATAATACAACTTATTTAACAATTTTCAACCAAATTGAATTTGCTTTGGTTTTTTTAGAGGATAATTCTCTAAGGACTATCATGTATGAAGCAACATGAATGGTCACTAAGGCTATTTTTGTTCTGTGTTTCAGACTTAAAATATAGCAAGCAAATAGAGTAAGATGCTGGAAAAAAAACATGTACTCTACCCTGACTAATGGATGCTATAGATATCTTTCTGCTCTGTCTGCTTGGTTAGCTTTATTTCAAATGTGATACAGATCTCATGCTGCACGGCAGATCCAGAAATAGTCCATGTTCCTTTAAATCCAGGCAATGAATCATATTCTATTACACTGTGTCACATCAGTCTATGACAGTAAAGCATGAGTTATGTGGATATGGACCAGTTCATGAACTGGTCTCAATAAATGGAAAACTTGAAGATCAATTAAAATACTCTCATGAAAAAAATATT
The DNA here is from genome assembly GCF_000325575.1 of Pteropus alecto. Lineage (NCBI taxonomy): Eukaryota > Metazoa > Chordata > Mammalia > Chiroptera > Pteropodidae > Pteropus > Pteropus alecto. The sequence goes on from NW_006494614.1 coordinate 3,365,922, forward strand.
TTTTAAAATAAAATCATAAATAATATATAAGGACAGTGTTTCTTATTTACTTACAAAATCAACATTTCAAATAATCTTTCCAAAAACTCTGAAAAACGCATCTTAACCACATTAATTTACATAATCTGGCTCTTAGATAAAAGTTGCCTATGTCAAATTTCGCCATTTTTTTTTTGGGTATTAGTTATGGAAAAGATAAATAACACATCAGAGTTTCCTTTCACATTATCTATGTCTAACAAAACAATAATGAGAAACATTAAAATGGAGATCAAAAAAAAGTCATTCAAAGATAAAAATATTATGCTTGTTGTAAAAATCAACATTATTCTAGTTGGGTCTTAAGGAAGGACACGTGATATCAAATCAGTGAAAAAGTTAAAATGTTACATTATTACTACTATGATAATTATCATTAATATTTATTGTGCCCTGATCAGCTAGGTATTCCAGAGTTTTAAGATGTAGTTTTAAGATATATATAGTTCCAAACAAGAAAAGATACAAAATAAATTAAAAACAAACTCAAGAATTACATATTTAAAATTCTCCAATACTGATATCAGATTATAGAATGTTTAACCAAATTGAGTATGAAAAGCATGTTATAAGTCAGGTTGAGAAGAAACTGAGGAAGAATCCAGGGTATAGAGGTAGTAAAGGAAGTGGGGGAAAAAAAAAAACAATTCCTGCAGTTTTGGTAAGCTATTATTATAAAATGTTTTACCCAGTAGATTATTTATGAGATTTTTACAACAGACTTCTTAAAGCACACAATGTCCCTAATCATGGCCCTCGAACTGCCCTTGCGACTTTGAGGAAGAATGTCAGCTAGGGAAGGTCATAAATAATGCAGCAATAAGAAAAAAAAATGAGCTGGAAAAGACACAAAATCTTAGTAATAAATATTTGGAGAGGGGAATGACCACACTAATTCATTTAATAATTCTTTCATTCAATAAACATCAATTATCAGCTATATATTAGGAACAGTGTTCAGCAGTCCTAGGCTGAGTCATATTGGAGCCTGAGGCAAAAAGAAAAAATGTACACCCCCGTATACAATTATCAAATATCTTCCCATATTTTGAACCCAGTGGAAAAAAGTCAACAAAACTCAACAATACAGACCATGATGATAAAGGAAAAGCTCCCTCATTGCCCAATCTGTGTGCGTGCCATGTTCAATCCTTATAAACCTAACCAGTACAGGTTGCAGCATTAATGGGGCTGGGCAATCATGGGCTGATTGGAAACACTGTACCAGTCTTTTTAAACACCGCATTCAAATAATTATCTTGATTGTTGAGTATCTGCTGACCCTTTATGTTTTGCATATCGCTAGTTCACCCTAATTCAGGCTTTGGGTTTAAACATGGATTATAAAGTAAAATACAGTAGAGTGTTGGCTCTCAAAGAACTAAAACTTCAATATGAACTTTGTTGCTGAATCCATATTCTGTAGTCTTTACTCTTTCTCTCCACATAGATGTATGCACCCAAAATTGGATCTTCATCTTTGCTTAGAGAATTCTATAGTTCCTTGAGTATTTTTCAGAATATTTATTTCTCAAAGTTTTAATCATTTTTCAAATTTTTAAATTTTTTCACTGCTCTGTAAGTTTCACCAACAATTTTAATGGAGTCCGGGTTGCTCAGTACTTTGGGCTTTGAGACATTACTTCACTTTTCCTCATAATGGGAGGTCTCTTCTGTTGGTCTCTCCAGTGTCACTCTCCACTGTGCCCTCTGCCATCAAAGGCTGAGTCCCATGGACTCTTTCAACAAGCTGCCTCGCCTTCCAGCTTACAGTTGAGCTCAGCCAATGGGGAGCACCAGCAACAGATCGAAAGGATGAAGGAGAGTAAGATCAAGACATGTGTTGGCCTGTCTCTCCCTTGCCAGGTCTCCTCATTTGGCTATGTTCTTCAACCACTCCTCTCAAGGTAACCTCTCTCTTTCTGGATTTTGGAAACTTCTCCCTCTCTTCTTTTGAGACTAAAGTGATAATGGCTCTGTTTTTCACCAACTCCACTTTTTTTTTTGGTTTCCCCATCACCTTATCCACACCTTTGTAAATGTTCTCTTTGTAAATATAATTCTCAATTTATCTAAACAGATGTGCCATCTATTTCCTGTTGGGACCTTGATTGATACTCTGTCTTAGTGTAGTGATTCTTTCGTTTCTCAACATCATTGTGTCACTAATCACTATTTATTTTGAGGTTCATTTTTATCTTTTTATTTTGTTTTCTATCTTTTGTTAGATTTTTAAAATTTTGTGCAATTTTTTAAAATATTAAGATATTTTATTAAAATATTTTTAAATAATTCGATATATTACTCTGATGATTTAATCATAGTATTCAGAACATGAGTTAACCTTAATTGGTAAGGAAATCTCATTATTATAAGCATGAAATACTGTAAAGTAATACCTTATAGTAATGCACTGGCTATGACAGAGTCTTGTGCAGTCCTATTTCTCTATTGACTTTTGCAATATGATTTCTCTTTCTCTACTGTCATTTTATTCACCACATATTTACAGGACATCAACTACTATAGGAGACAGAGCTAAGGATTATTGGCGGTGTACAGGACTCTGTAGTGTCACCTATGTATCCCTAAGAGTCTTCTTTTTTCTTTCTCATTTGATATTTTGAATTTGCAATCACCTTGGAAATATAACTAAACAATAACCAGTCCTGAGTAGGGATATAGGAACCACCTTAGAGTAGCATATTGATTTTTAATAAATGAGTTTTGTGATTGTCTCAACTGTTTTGTAGATTTGGGTAGCCAATCTCTGAATTTACAACTATTTTTCAGAAAGTTGAAAAATAAGTCAGATATTAAGATGAGTAAAAATTCATAAGCATAGATCCTATGAATAGGTGATAAATATTAGGTGATTAAATATTAATTAATCATTTATGTCATTTCTAGTGTGTATACAGTACCAAATTTTCAGATAGTGTCTATTGAGCTTAAATTCAAAGATTTTTCTATAAAGTATTTATTAGTAATTATAAGCAAATATAATACCTTTCAGCCAGATAGCTCATGAGATTTTTTATTTGTATTATATAGCCCAACGATAACTTTACTAAAATTATCAATTCAGAATAATATCAAATTATTTTCTATTGATTTTATGTAAACTTATTTTTCCATGCTTTTTAAGATGCTTATGAATAAAGACTCTGAGATATCTAAACTTACTCTGCATGATCAAAATAGATAGTTTGGTATTAGAGACGTGGCAAATGTTGACGATTATTGAACCAAAATACTCTGATGCAATTTATTATTTTAAAGAAAAGGGTAAAAACAGGCATGCTTTGGTCTAATAACTTAATTAGACCTTAAACTTAAATATATAGGTTTCTCTCATAGTTTGAATGCTTTAATATCCAAATCACAGGAGATTATCATACATATTTTGGTCAGTAGATCATACTTCAATGAAGGGAAACAGTGGGGTCCCTACACTTACTGAAAGCACAGTGTGCACCTAGCATAGAAGATCACAGTACACAGGTTAAGAGCACAACAGGCTCCTTGGCTCGATTACCAGCTCTGCCACTTATTAGCAGATAAATTAATTAAACTCTCTGTGCTGCTGTTTCCGCGACTATTGAGATTATTAATGTAACGTATATCCTGTAAAATTCTTGTGAGGTTTACGTAAGTAAATATATATAAATAGTGACTACACGAGCAAGCGCTTAAAAATCTTTAGCTACTGTTATTATATGTATTATCTCATTTATTCTTATAACAATACTTCAAGATTAGTGTCATGCCTATTTTTGTTTTTTGAAAAAGAAAAACAAAATATAGATATATATCATTTATATGTTCCAGAATCCCTAAAATTAAAGTCTACACTTGATTACTGTAAAGAGTCACTGTGGCTAAACCATGGATATTTAAACAACATCTCTTTTTTATAGTTTTACATTATTCCAAGTTCTAAATAAAGGGAACTGTCAAAATAACTAAATTATAGTTTATCCATTAATTCCGACCTAACACCAATCAACTTTAAATGTTATGAGGGAAAAAAATGAAAAGGTTTTAAAAATAGTAATAGGATAGAAGAAGTTGATCAAATAGGCTTGCCCCTGCTCCAAAACAGTCAGGCAGAATAAAAGTTAAAGAAAGAAGGGGGAATATGGCTTTTTTTTTTTTTTTACATTCCCTAGTCATCTTCCTAATCTCATTTCTATCTTTCCCAGTGTTTTTATTGAGACTTCTCATGAGATATTTGCTAAATCACCTCCCACCTCTATTTTTCAGTATACTTTCATTTCTGGTCCTATGCATTTTATTGGTTTTCATCATAATTTTAATGAGTTTGCATAATATGCATAAAGGTTTTGTGTACAATGAAAAAATAAACCCCTTCAAAACTGCTTCTTTACTGTGTTGATCAACATTCATATCAGTAACAACTGCACATTCATGTATGTTGAGAGAGCAACCGTCTCCTGGTTTGCTTGCTTGTCAGATTTACAGATTATTCTGCATAACTTTTCACCCTGAAACCACACTCTACGTGACACAGGTAAGAAAGCATACAGCCAAGTGCAACACTCTTTAAAAAAAAAATGCAGTGCAAATTCATGCTGTGAGGATCTGCAAAGCTTCTTGAGCCTGTGAACAGGTGTGAAAAATGTTACAGCAATCTGGAATAGCAAATCTTAGACGTACTACTATTGTATTATTTAGGTACCAATGTAATTGTTTACTCACAAAAGAGCAGTGTATAATACTGACTCTTTTAATATGAGGATATAACTTTGGGAATCTAAATTTAAAAACAGTCCCCATTAGAGAATTCACAGGTAAATAATTAAAAAGTCAAAACCAAAATACTAACAATAGCCACGTATTTTATACACAAAAAAGATCTGTTTTCTCAAGTTTGCATCACAAAAAGAAATATTTCTTTGCAAAAGCTGAAAGAGTAAAATCCAGATCTTGAATATTTAATAGAAAATAAAATGATATTTATTTTTAAGTGCATTCTACATTCAACACAACTGCATACTCACAACAAATCTATTGCATTGCCCTGACATAGTTACTGCAAAGGTTTTTCCTTTGCTGTCCCAAGGGCCCAATTGATTTATCTGCCAGAAGCCTAAAGCCCCAAAATAAGATAGCTTTGAGTTTACAGAGGTCATTTTTCATTGTCTAAATAAAAATTTCTAAACAAAAATCTCTCATCCTGTTAACCGCAGGGTCCTTATCTCCCCAGAGGCTAAAGCAACCTGAAAGAAGCCATTTCAATTCTTTCATGAAGAAAGATAAAAGCAAGTTTTCGATTAGAAAGCCCTGCAAAGCCTTCTTATTAAATGTTGGTAACAGTAACTAGTTGAAAAGGCAAAACTGTCCTAGAAGGCGGGGGTGGGGGGTAGGGGGGTAGGAGGGGGCGAATTATTATGCATGAGACAAACCTTACACAGGGACTGTGAAGACAATTGGAAACAGTGACATTCCAGGAGGCAAAAGGAAGTTTATGAATCTTTGTAACTCTGCATAGTTGTTTTATCCAGGTCCTTAATAAACTGCCTAGTTTTATCAAGCATGTTCTCTTAATTGTGTGCGCTACTTTTATCAACTAATATTAACTACATGTCACAATAATTATGCATTCAGGCCCATCTTCTCTGATCTGTCACCATTCAAAGTGCTTATGCAGTACAGGCAGAGGTAGAATGTGGCATGCTATTCTAGCTTCAGAATAATAGATTTTGTGAGGCTAAGCTAAAAGAAAATTATCAAAAATGATTTCATAGACTAAGTTTTGATAAAGAAGATAAACATAGACACTAATGGTGATGCCCTGGGAAACAAATCAGAACTGTAGAAGAGAAGAGGGATTTTACTCTTTGGAGAAACATGCTATAAGTGAAGAAGAATAAAAGACACAGCTCATACTTTAACTTAATTCTTTCAGTACAATGTAATAGAAAAAAAATGTAATAATTTGAGAGCATGTTTACACTAAAACATAAACTAGTTTATCTACCAGTTAAAGTGCCAAGGTACCATTTCTAACATCTCTGAAAAATAGAAAAAGCCAAGGATAGGGGGTAGGGGAAACTTAATTCAGTAAGAATAATTTTTTAAATCTCTTTTCTCAGTTTATTCTCTAAATGTATATCCTATTAATATTTTAGATTTTTATTAATTTTAAATTTTGATGTAAAAAGAGATACCCCCAGACAAGAATGAACACTTGGGCGCAGTCTATAAAAAGAGTGGCTTACCTTATCTACCCGCTCTTAGCCTTAAGGTAGTGCCCACAAATGAATATAAGTTTATTCCTCTCAGTCAGGAACATATTCAGAAAAGCACCTGAAGGTGCTCTTTATTATGTACCTCATAAAAAAAATCCTTTTCCTCCTTTCTCCCAAGAAAATATGAAAATAAGATTTCTATACATTGATTGTAAAATTTAATTGTCACAAACTGGAGGTTACTCAATACATCACTGTCAGAATACATGGCTTCATATTAAATATTTTAATACTAAAATTATTATATCTGATAGGGAATATCTAAATTTTCTAGTAGCTTATTCTGCAGAGAATTCATCCTAGAGGATTCAGTGGAAGCCATGTTGCTCAAAACCAGATAAAGCATGAAAATGTAACTAAGGGTGTTGTGTGTGTGTGTGTGTGTGTGGCGTGTAATATAGCTATGATGAGTTAAGTGGTAATACCTGCTTTGAACACTTCTCAACCAAAATCATATTGACTATTTTCTGTGGGGGCAGATATATTTATGAATAGTTCATGTGTTACAAGGAACCCAGTAATGCCTCATAGTAAAAGATGTACCCATGAGGCCACCTTCAGGCAAAGTTTGATGGTTTTTTATCCAGTGATGAGTCTTCATTGTATACCTCAAGTATTGCTTATAGGGTACTGAACATATGATCAGTTTTACTGTTTCCTAGACATATGGATCTGACTTGAACTAGAAATACAAAATTTCTCCTCCCTGGCCCTCCATCAGAGAGTAAATGTTAGTCAGCCAGACCTCATATGTTCTTCAAAATCCAAACTGAAGGAACAATGATGCTTGGGGGGAAATTCCAAGCCATTATCTACCCTATCAATTAAAAATTCTGCTTTGAATTATAATATTCCACTATAGAAAATCACATATGTCTTCTATTGGCCCCATACATAATTGATGTCTTTGAGTTTATGAATGTCCCTGACTCACTCCACAGAAGGATGCATCCAAGTAGCTCTATAAAATTCCTAATTGTAGTTCATGTAGCAAGGTTGCAGAAGACATTACCCCATGAATCACTCAGTGTTCTTCATATCAAGATCCACATAAGAAATGTTATTTAGAAATCAGTGCTCAAAAAAAAAAAAAAAAAAAATCGATGCTACCCAGAAAAACTATTAGAGCTTATATTTGTTGATACTGTTTTAGATAACTGATTTTATCTGTGTTATTCTTATTTTGTCCTGTATTACAATTATAAGTCATTACTAATATTTTGGAAAACAGAGTATGGCAAAATAATAAAACGAATGGTAAAATGATTGAACTTACATTACAAACACCCTATAAATTAAAAGGATCCACTGACACACATTGGCTTGAGTAACAAACAGAGTTAAGCAAGTTGTAAGAAGTCTGGAGGGAGGTCCATGGCTAGTGTAGCTGCTCAGCAATGTCAGCAGGGGCTAAATTGTTTCATCCTTCCACATTGCTGTAATCAGACTTACTTTTTCATCCCTGTACTTTTTGGCTCTTAGTTGTAAGACTGTTGCCACTATTACAAATAATAAGACCATATTCAAAAATAATAGGCAAAAGGAAGGAAAGGAAGCAGCCATGCTTATGTCAGAAAGAATCACCAGATGCCTCCAACATACTTTTTCTCGTGCCTTATTGGATACAACAAGAACGCATGAGTCCCTCTTATGGCAAGGGTGGCTGGGAAAGAGAGCACTTGGCTCTCTGGGACTTCCAGTGGGGTGGCAAGAAAAAAGATAGTTGTACATGGCAGGTAGGTTATCGAAAACAATATAAAACAAAACAAAAAACAGGCTCTGCCATGGTTATTAAGAAACCTTAAAAGAGGCTTCTAAAATACTCATCATGTTCAGAAAATAATAGTATTATACTGAGTATGACAGTATTATAAAACAGCTGAGGAAAGTTGCTGAGTTTTGTCTTCATAATCTAGACAGTTATTTTTAAATGTGATGGTATTGTATTATCATTACCTGAGATTTCAAGGCTCAGAATAAATTTAGTATGAAGTTTAATCTTATGACAGTAAATATAAATCACACATCAAATAGATTTCTTAATAATGTCTAATTTCTCTGGCTGACTTCTTGTCAGACCTGATAGGTTATCTGCTTGTACTTTTTTTTGTATAATTTTCCTGCTTTCTTTATTAGTATTATATTTTATTATTGTTTTCTTTACAAGGATCTTTTCAAGTCACACTTTCCTTTTATAAGGACTCATTTAGTTTAAATGAGTAATGAAATTCATAAGACTATTTTCCTAGGTACATGAAACTATAATATTTGATATTAAGCTTAGTATATGTCAGACACAGTTCAAAAGGTTTTAGTTACTTTTTCTGATTTTAACATCACAACAGCCAAATAAAATAGGTACTATTAGTATCTCCATTTTATGGATTATAATAGCGAGGCTTACTGAAGATTTAGAAGCTACTCAGCTAGTAAATCACTGGGTTTGAATTCAAAACCAGACCGGTTTGATCCCAAAGCCTCCATTCTTAACCACATTACCAATAAATCAGTTAATTGAGTAACCAATTATATCACCAAGTACAACCATCAGTAAAATGGAATTTTAAGGCATATTCATAGTCTTAGAAAATAAGAAATCAAGACAAAACCAATACAATGTTATGAATTTATTAAAGGTAAACCTCTGTGAAAATTCGATTCAATATTACATTTCTATCTATGATAGAATACAACAAAGGTTTATCTCTAGAATTTAAATCCTGGCATCAGAATGTTCTTAATTACTATAATTTCTAAGAAAAAAATATGAGTATATTTTATGAAAGATGCAAACCAAAAGAACTTTCTAGGAAACATTCAACTAATAAGAAAATTCAATAGATTTTAAAGCCTTATTCAATTAATCTAAAGGCCTTAGTAAATGTAAGAAAAATCATTTCTATCCCTAAATCTTCCATCAATGCAGAGAAGAGATAGACAAATGTGGACTTTCATTAAATAAATAAAGTAGTGAACTCAATGAACATTTAATTTCCTGGTGACAACCCCACTAGAATCCATGAATGAAGACACCATGTGCACAATGGGTGCCAGAGAATTGCTCTACATTTAATAGAAGCATTTTGATTCTCACTAACCGGACTTCAGTTTATACCATAATCCGACTAAAGCAGTATAATCTCTCCCCAGTTCCTCAGCTTCTTTTCATGGCTTTTATTCTGAAATATTTAGGCTAGAATTTAAAATATTCATTTACCTGTTCTTAAATTCTGGTTCCAAACAATAGCAGGTTTTTGTTTTAATTCTCAGATGTGTTAATAAAAAATTAATTAAAATGCTACTATCCAATAAAATCAAACTTTCATTCAGTCTATAGTCATGTGTATGTGTACTCTATTGCAAATGGATATTTTGTAGACATCATCCTCCCTTTCAGGATCATGTTATGGGGGATACATTGTTTGGTTCTTGCCAGCCTCCTCCTCTCTGAGAAATTACATATTTTGCCCTGCTTTAAAATCCGTCTCTAAAGTGATAAAATTGCTTTCTAATTACTTAGGTAGATTTATGTGCAGAATCTGATATAAATAAGATTTAAACTTGTTTGATTAAAGAGTAACAGTGGAGAAGTTCCTGGAGACCTGAACTGATGGCTTAGTACAGTCGCTATGAACTGTCTGTGATAGATGTAGTTTAACTCCTCTTTTCCCAAAGAAGTCTGTTTCTTATCCTTCAAATCACTTCCCAAAATGTAAGAAGTCTTACTGAGCTCTTTTGTGTTAAACAGGTCTTTTTTCCAGCAAGACGTCATCAATTATCAAAAACTTATTTATCTCATTCCCGAGGATTGTGAGATATGTTACCGAAAAATTTATGCTCAGAATAACACATTCAATACTAATTGAGATATATTTGAAAATTTTTTTTTAGCCATTCATCCAACCAATATCCATTAGGAACATTAAATAGGTGACGTACTCTGCTAAGCAGCTTCACCTTCAGTTTCATTTTACATATAAGAGGATTCGCTTGGTTCAGAAAGTGAACAAATAAGCAAATAAAGCATCTTTTTGAACATAAATAAAAGCATCTTATAGAAAAGTGATTATTTCAATTCAGATTGATATTGTTCCTGAATTTTTGCAATTTTAAGCCTTTTCAAGAAATTCAACTTTTTCCATGATTTATTTGCCACCCATCTGGTTCCAAACAATAGCAGGCTGCTTCTCAGTTAAGGCTTTTGTAGACAAACGATAGAACTGGTTAAATCATACAGGCCATTTTAATATAGATTCTGACCCCAAGGAGCTTATAGTCTCATGGGAAGACAGAAAAACAAAAATACTATCTAATATAATTTTTAAGCCATTTCAAGTGGGAATATAGTGATTTAGGTACAGTACTCTGAGTAGTAGTTTTCATGAAAGGCTTTCGAAGTAGGTAATGTTCTAGTCTTACAGGATTAGTTTTATTTGACCAGAAAAAGATAGGTAAAAAATCAATCAGGCAGAGAGCAGCACCTGTACAGGTATGACGAGTAGGCAAGAAACAATGACCAGTTTAATAGGACTGAGTATAAGGTAGGAGGTATATTGGTGGAACCTGAGGAGTAGAGACTGTACACTGAGTTCAGGTTAGGTGATTAAAGAAACCCAAGATGTAACAGATCAAAGGAAGTCAGTGAAGGGATTTAAAGGAGAAAACAAAATAATTAGGTTTTAGTTTTGCATTTTAGAGTGATTGCTCTGACTGCAATCATTGCTGCAGGTTGACTAAGGAATTAAAACAAGAGGCAAGGTCTCTCAGGAGGAAGAGGAGAGTCTGTGAAGAGCCCTGTCTCCTAGGTGCAGTGCAGTGAACCCTTAAAACTGTGGGTTGCCTGTTCACTCTGGATTTTGGACTCACATTCCCTCCCTCTCTTCTCCTCCCCTTTATGAGCACCATTCACTTCCTTACACCTCTCTTCTTTAAGACCCCAGGCAACTCCTACCAACTTTCTTCTCCAGAGGAGGAGAAAGAATAAAAAGAAGCAAATTAGTTGCATTCTTCAAAAAACCAGTATTGTAAATTTATTTAATCATATGTGTATGTATTTCACATACCTAACTATTCTAAAAAGAAAACATACCAGTGATACCTACATTTTAGGATAAAAATAATTTTAGTAACTATGTATGCAACACCAGCCAATGACATAAAAAATACATAATAAATTAATTATATTTCAAGAGAAAAATCAGATGATTAATTTCCAAGTGTTTCAAGTAGAACATTAAAAGAGAAACAAATAACACAACTACACATATGGGTGAGCACACACATACACACAAACTATGCAAAGAATTATTTTTCTGCTACATGTTATTGAACTTACTTGGTTACTAGAAAAATATTTATAAAAAGCACCCTGAAACAGCACTGTGGAGACTTAAGATCCCGCTGAAAATAATTTCCCCTACCTTTCCATGTAGAACCCATAATGCCCTTGATATAGACCATCATGTATTGGGATACATATGCTGTTTTCAACTATTTTTTTTGATTAGCCCTCATTCTTGCTCTTAAGAGTTTCTATCATAATACAAGAAAATAAAACTTTAAGCCCAGAAGGATTTTTACAGTAATGTAAGTTATTGTCAGTGCATATTTTTTTTTCAACCAAAGCTTACTATTGCATCCAGATTCCTTCCAGCTCCAATATGCCCAGCAGGTTAATATTAGGTAAGGTACAAGCTGTTAAAAAACTACTAGTAATTTTTTTCCCTTCCCCTCAATGTTGCTACAATGTTTCAAACTCCTATGGGACAGTAACAAAAACTTTCTTTGCTTTTATTCAAACCTCAGACTTTGAATTTATTATGAGTAATGAAGATTAATCATAAAATACTAATTCCAACCATAATTTTCCTGTGTTGGTAACCCTAAAAAATTTATTTTAATGAGCATATCCATGCCTGTTGCCCAGTCCAGAAAGACATCTTAAATACCTGCAATCTCTCTTACCCCTCAGAAGACCATGAGTGAACTATAGTCATTGCTACTGCCTTCTCTAATTGGTCATCTTATCTTTCTACTATTTGCCTCTCCCAGTCTCTGCTTTGAATCTTCTTCTGGCTCCTGGTCTCAAGTTCTTTGGCTTTCCGCTAGATCCATCCTATATTTAATCTCTAGAAACTATCTTCTACTTCATAGGAGGTTTAAGCCTCAAGGCCCCACATTTGCACAGGCTCCTGTGGCCTTGAGTGGGAAACTAGCAATATGTCCATAAAATCTTTTTTCATATACTTTGAAAAGTCCGATTTTTGGGGGGTATGTTTGTGTGTGTGTGTGTGTGTGTGTGTGAAAGAGGACTCTTCATATCTGTTTAAGCTGCACCTAACTTCATCCCTAAGCTGGCTTTTTGGTTGAGGTTCTCCTTGAAGAGCTCTTTCTCTCCATCTCCAATAGCTGGGTCCCACTTGCTGAGACTCACAGACACGTTCTGGCTTGACCTGGGCTCTTCTACATTTCTGAGCACAATGCCCTGCTGCACTCAGCTCCAGATCCTGCTTATAAATATAGAAGAATGGGCTCCTCAAGTACAATAAATAGTAGGGAACAAATATTGCCCTAAAAGCATGTACGTGTATAAAATGCAAAATTAAGACCCCCCCCCAACACAAGATAAAAAAGTTTACTTTCATCATCTGCAGTCTATTTCTCTGAGACATACCCTAGATATATGAAAACTGAAAAAGGAAAACCACTTCTAATGCCAGGCACATCTAAATATCTCTGAGTGACAAGGTTTAGCCACAGATCTGGGATCTTGAAAGTATGTTTGTTTCCACCTAAATGCTTGGCACCATCAGACTGCACCCGGAGTTGATTAAGCTGTGCATGCGGGGCTGTCCACCTGCAGAATGGCAGGTGGAAAATTATTCAGAAGAAAGAGTTTAATTGGTGACCTTTAAAATAATGATTCATTACCTTAAAACACTTTTATTGTGTCAGCATGAGTGCTTCAATTGAAACTAATATATTTAAATCAAAAACAGTAGGTCTTACTTAACCTATCTTTAACCAAAAAAGTACATTTTAAAGAATTTGTTAGAATTCTTTCTTTCCTTTCCCTTCCCCCACTCCCCTTTCCTCTTTTTTCTTTGCTTCTTTCTATCTTCTGACTCCCCTTTGCCACTTTTTCCTGCCTTCCTTTTTTCCCTCCCTCCATTAAGCACTGCTTTTGTTACTTGGGCAGTCTTCATTTGTTCATTTGCAAATGAAGGGGTTGTATCTGTAGAGTAAACACTAGCCCCAAATAGTAAAAGTCCTGTCTATATTTCCTGGAAGCAATGGGCCAAAAGTGACTTCAGGAATAACTCTTCCAACCAGGCAAAGAAGTCAGGCAGACCAGCATTCAGTTTTTGATCTGACTCTTATTAGCTACTGCATGGAGTTACTTATGTATGGAAATAAGATGATATACGTAAAGCACCTGGTAAGGTTCTGGACCCTTAATAAAAGTTAGTTCATTGCATTCTTCCTCAATCTAATACTGGGTCCTCCATTATGAATCAAGAGCAAAATCATAGCACATATATGCCCAGGCAAAGGCAACCCTTTTAGGTCTTACATTTGGCCCAGAATTTGCACAGAAAAAAAGAATGACTGAGAAAGTTGGCAGCCCATTAACCAGTATGCTGAATGTATCTCATGACCCACAAAAATCAGATTCCCACATGGAGCTGAACCTAGTACAGATATATGCAAATAGGCTGTTACTCTAGTACCAAGAAAATAAATAGTCAAGCAGAAGCTATATTTACTAGGACATGTTTGTGATTTTCAAAGCAAAATTTTGTGACCAGTTTTCATTATATTCTGGGCTATGTAACTTTTACAGCATACACATTTATAAATAAAAGCATGAGAGCCTCTAAATCACTGACTTAGGCTGAAATGATGCCTCTAGGGTTGGGGATTATAAAAAAATAAAAGGAGACAAAGCAGGGATCATAAGGCAATATCCGACAGGAAGCAAATTGATACCTGGGATTACAGTAGCGATTCCTTTCTGGCATTCATGAAGGAACATATTTTAGATAAACAAATAGGCAGAACACTTTGGATCTCTGTAAATAGTTCTGAAAAGTCAGGCAAGAGCCTTTCCCTATATGGGTGCAACTGACATCATTCATAACCTTTTGAGCAATTGGTGCATTTGGAAGAGCTATAATTTGCAGATATGATACTAAAGTTGAATTATTCACTCTATTTCACATTATGGTCCTATTGGCACAGCATGAGAAAGGCACACGATGACTAAATTTTTTAAGACTGCTTTTTTAAAATAATAGAATTTCACCTGTAATACTTCCATATTAATGTAGATATATAGCTTTCTGGATTTGAAAACAGTAATAGGTGCTGATTTATTCCCATGTCAGTCTTTTATGATAAATGCCACAATTGCTGTTTTTCTAATAAATATATGGATTAGGAAGTTAAGTGAAACACAGAGGATCCTAAACCATAGTGATTTTCTATTTTTAAGTCAAATGTTCAACAAGTATCAGTAAGGAGTTGAAAAGAGCTTGAAATGAAAAAGGACACATCATGTTAGTCTTTAAAGAATTTAGAAACAATAGGAGGCAATGTCATACAAATATTTATGATACAAGAAGCAGTTTAACATGCACCATTAGAAATATATAAACACTGAGTCATAGAGTTTCAAAAGAAGGCAGAAGTATGTCCAAAATAACTGAAAAAAGCTTTGTGGAAAAATGTCCTTTAACCTAGACTTTGAATTATAAATGGAATCTTGAAAAGAAGAATGTTCATGAGATGTATTCTAAGAACCTGATTTTAGGTAAACTTGCATTTGTTCCCATTGGATAAAAACTCTGAGAAGTAAAATTAAAAGTTAACAAAAAGAAGAAAATCCTTTGCCTTTCATGCTCATACATTTCACCAATTATTTCTAATCTGGTACAAAGATGAAAGTATACTATGGATAAGAAATGGTAAAAACAAAGAATAAAAAAATCTCTAATTCCCTACTGATTACTATATTTGAGGCCTGATAACTAGAGCTGGAGGGATGGAGTTGCATAACTGACATCGTCTGAGGAACTCTGTGGCATAACCAGGGAGCACTGTAGCTTCAAATAACACATATACCCTTCTCCTATTTAGCTGAGTACTTATTTTAAAAGACATCAGAATAAGAAACTTCAATAACAAATTACTACATGTTTGTTACATTTTCTTTTTTAGTGCATTTTCCCATTTACCTAACAATGAAAAACACTATATTATTTTGATTTTATTTGAATATATATTCATCGGGATTGGGTGCAGGATATAAACTGGTTGTGTTACTTTGATAAAGTGCATAAATTGCTCTCCCCTTTATTCATGCCATTCCCTTTCATTATTTATAGTTACTCTTACCAAAGAGAACAAATAAATCCTATGATGACACTATACGAACCCCTGTTGGAAATATTATTTGTTCGAATACACTAATCCCTTTCACAGGGTGAAGGCAATGCAAACAGCTCCTCATGTCCTGAGTTTCCACTGTGCACGTAGGGTCGCTCTTTGGACATGTACATAAACAAATGTTACTACTGGTGAAAAGCAGAGACTCAGGACCCAAAGAAATCGGAGGGCAGGAGTGTTTTTTTTCCATGAATAAGTAAAAACAAGAATTCCCACCTACTTAAAAATTAGTTACAAGGTTATCACTAAAGCAACTTTCCCATTAACTCATGTTAATAACTCCTGGGTTTGAAAACATTATCTTGGGTCATTGCTGGTATATTTCACATTCCTGAAGGTAGTAATTTAAATATCAGTGAATATAAGATATATCTGAGTACAATCCTTTGCATAAGCAGTGCAAAAATATTCAGAATCAACAGAAAAAAATGCATTTGTACACTCAATTTGAATAGAATTAGTAAATCAGGACCATGCAAACTAAATTTGGATATGAAGGAAACACATCCAGAGATACAAGGAGCAGGATGAGCAGGGGTTGCCAGAGCAGGGAGGGAAGGAGAAGATGTGGGAGGACCAAGCAAATAGCCTCTTTATACATTGAGAGTTTTGAGAATAATAATGTGCTAGTTTCTTCTTCTCTTTTAATCCAAGTAGCTATTGAAGATTGTAATGATTTCAGTCTAAAAAGCAATGCTGGAAAGCCTCTTCGGAGATTGCCAACTCCCACTGTGCGGAAACACTGTGTCCCTGCACGCTGGTGTAATGGAGACAAACAAAAGAAACACTTCAAGGAAAGGGGAGGCAGAAAGGGAGGGTGAAAAAGCAAGGAGGATGTGGTTCCCAGAAAAACAGTAAGAGTTTTAGCAATGTCCAAAAGTAAGCATAACAATCCGTAAATCTGAAACTGACGTAAATTAAAAAGAGAGCCCAACGATTTAAGTAATATATTACATAATGATAGTCTCAGTCGTAGTATATTACATAATGATATTCTCAGTCGACAGTAACTTATCATCAATAATAATGCACTAGTCCCACTTGCAGAGATACTCTCTCCCCTTTTTAAACCGACCCAATTTGATCGCACCTTTTTATGTATCCCTATGGACTCCCATTGGGAGCAAATATATTTGAAAGATTATTAGTTATGGAAATACGTTGTTCTGTTGCTTTTGTCTGCTTGCATGTATCTCTCTATTTTCTCCCTTTCTTTTGATAATATAAATGCTTTAAAATCAACATATGTAACTACACAATTAAAATATCCTAATTAAGATGATTCTCCTTAGTTACTTTAGTTCCTATAAAGATTTAAACACAGCTTATTACCTCCGGATTTTGACCATTATAAAAAGGTCAATACTAATTACTGTTTATTTGCTTTCAAATGCTATTAATGTAAAACTTTTATGAAATGGTGAAAAACAGTATTGTGTGCAGGTTCTAGAAAAACCTACTCAGATCAGCATTTTAGAAAAGTATATTTAAATTTGTTTTTAATCTCATATAAAGACACTGTTTTTAATCAGTGGCTATTTTTAAAATAAAATATGAAGGACTAACTTTGCTTAATGACATTATTTTATACTAGGAACTGATGCTTCATTATTTACCTTCGTATTCTAAGCCAACTTATAATTTCTAGGTTATTCATTGTTGTATAAGGCTTATCTGTAGGTTTTATTAGCGTAGTTTGGTATTTCTATATTCCATAAGTGGTACAGTGAAAATGAGGTATCTATTTCCTCACCCCAGATATGATCACACCGGATCCTTCTGATGGAAGATCCTCACATCTCAATTTGGAAAGCAATTCACTGTATCTGAAAATTTTGAAGAAAGGAACTTCAGGCAAAAAAAAAAAAAAAAAAGGAGAAGAAAAAACATGGTAGCAAAAAAATGCCAAACAAGTAGTGCTGCCAAAATTATTTTTAGGGTCATGAAATATTCTGAGAATAAACTATTATTTAAAATTCTTTGTTTTTTTAAGAGACATAATCTTGAGTATGCTAACATATTATCACTAAGTGTTACAAAGCCTAATTCTAAAATTTACCAGTGTATAGAACTTTCATTAATTATTATGCAAAATGTTTTACCAACAGACACAAAGTATCATTGAATAATACTCTTTCATATAGTCTCCTTAAATATAATATTATTACACTTAATAGCTGAGTAGCTATTAAACATACCTGGCTATATGAATGAGGAATAACAAAGAACAATATAGGAATTCTGCTCTCCCTGACAGTCATGTATCCCTGACTGTTTATATTCTTGGATTCAAAAAACAAAACAAAACAAAACAAAACAAAACAAAAACCTCTTTTGTTTAATAGCATTCAAAAAACGTGAAAGATCTAGCTGTTAACTACAGGCAGATCCATTTTTATTCATAACACTCAAATGTTTCATTTTGATATCTCTTGTCCCCTTTGTTTTAAATTATTTATTATTAGTGCACGCATATTATATACAATATGATAGGTATTATTACATAATGGCTAATATGTATGAAACATTTACCATATGCCAGGCACTATTATGAGCTTTATATATACTGACACATTTAATTCTCACAACAAGAGCAACCTGAAAGATATATTTTATTATTCCAATTATATAGATGAAAGGTTAAATCACTTGCCCAAGAGCAAATGCATTTTAAGTGGAAGTCAGAATTAAACCTAGGCAGTCTGACTTGTGCATAATACTTCCAGTATTGATAAATCAATGTTTTCAATGCTTAACTATATCTATATTCATTTGAATATACTCAAATTGCCATATAATTTTATGTAGTATTCCCAAACAATAAAATACATATGATTTTCCAATAAATTGCACCTTTCAGAGGAAACACTATGATTATCAGATATGTCCATTTATCCCCTGGAATAGAAATTTAGATGGTAGAATGTAGGGTAAAAAAGGCAAAAGCACCTTTGATTGACCTCAAAAAGGGAGAAAAAAGATGAAGGCTACCTAAGACTCCAGGGAAGAACAATGAATTTCAACCACTTCCTTTTCCTTTTATTTTGATGATATTAGTAAGGCTACAGTTTGTTATTCTTCTTGCTTACTTTTTATTTAAAAAAAAAAAAGAAAGGAAGTAAAAGGAGTACTTGTCAATCAACAATGAATGAGGGGCATCGGCCTTTATTTTACTCTTTCCTTGCAAGATCCAGACAATTATTTTTCTAGAATACAAGTTTTTTAGAAGACACTTTAATGTAAACTGTCTCTTTTTAAATTATGATGCTTAACAAGACAGTCTGGGTGAGTAGTTGCTCATCCCCAACTCAGCAGTAGGATGCTGGCTAAGCAATTAGTAAGTCAGTCTGAAGAAACAACTCTGATAATATTAGGGAGCTCCATATGATGATGGTCTGTGGTAGTCTCATCCTTATAGTCTGCTATGACCTTTCACACCTGAAACTGAGTTTCTGTTTGCATTTTAGATTTACATTCAGAAGCAATGGTGTATAAATTAAGCAATCTGGAACAGTAATGTACAAATTTGGAAAAAACGTAGAGTATACTCTTTAGAAGCTCACAACCTAGTGAAGAAAGGAGTGGGAGAGAGTTTACTGTAGCTCTGAGGTATTCTGCAAATTGTTAAGGAGGACAATGCTACATAATCCAAGGGGCAGAGGCTGAAGCAGGGTAATCAGGAAGGCTTCACAGGAGAGATGACTTGTATCTGGGCCTTGCAGGACATTTTGTCATCAAGTCAACCAACAAGAACAGGGAGAAGGTTATGCAGGGATGACAACATTTCTTGCCAGAAGGAAAATAAAACAATCCAGTCATTTTCACTTGTGCAGCAATCA
The DNA here is from genome assembly GCF_000325575.1 of Pteropus alecto. Taxonomy (NCBI): domain Eukaryota; kingdom Metazoa; phylum Chordata; class Mammalia; order Chiroptera; family Pteropodidae; genus Pteropus; species Pteropus alecto. The sequence goes on from NW_006494614.1 coordinate 3,385,522, forward strand.
GTTCTCAGAACTACTTACAAACTCCAGTGGAGCAGGTTTCTTACCCATTCCCAGCAAGTTTGTAATTCCACATGGGACTCACTTCATTCATTTGCCAAGAGTATGAATATAGGGCAGCAGTGGTGAAATCATCCAGCAATGATTTTAACCCCTCAGTTCTCTTTCATTTAGTTTCAGTACCTTCCTCCTATTTTGCTGCTCCTCTGTTTGGAGTTCTGTTAAGCAGGGTGCTTGTGGCTTTAAAAATGCAAAATGGTTGCCAAAAAGAACAGTTTTGCCATGAAGCAAATGTTCATACTCTGCAATGCTAATTTATGTCCTTTCCTATAGTTATACAGGTTGCTATGTGCAATGAATTAAACATTAATGAAAATTATTTGATGATGCTATTAGGGAATATACCGGGGAAAATAGATGTTTGAGTACAGGTGTTGCCATTCTAAAGAGGTAGTTTTTTTCCCCCCCAACATTTGAAAAGCCACACAAATGAAAGCATTTGGAAAATGTGCTATTGAAAAACTTAGCATGAGTAATTTTCTCTTTCTTAATCTGGCTACCAGTTTCACGGATGTGTGCAGTTTGAAAAAATTCACCAGCTCTGTACGTATGATAGGCATAATTTCATATATGTACATTATATATTAGTAAAAGCTTTAAGAAACTTTAGCATTAGTAATGAAATGTTTAATACATTCAAAATGCAGAAGTATAAACATATTTTTAGTTACAAATCAAAAATGAAAACACTAGACAAATAGGAGAAAACCCTTCCCCACATAGAAATGAATTGTTTCACTTCTTGAAGAAATTTGGTCAAATGTAGTAGACATTTTGGCTATGTAATAGTCAGGGGAAATCCTCAAAAAATATATACTTATGAATAAAGTATGAAGTGCTATTTTTCTAAATTTTACTTGAGCTCAATTCATTGCTGCTTTTGTTTCCACCTTTGTGTTTCTTTCTGTATAAGAGAACTGAACAGCCCTCGAGGGTGACAGTTTATGCAGCATTTAACAACAGAGAAGGAGGTTCCATCAGCTACGAGTGGCCAATTAGCTGACTGGCTTCGTAGAATACTATAGGTGGGAAAATTACCTTGATGCTTTCTACTTGTGCTGATTTTTCCTTCTGCTGACACTTTTGATGCTCTGAAAGTTGCTTTGCTCACATCCTCTGCTACTGGTGTCAAAGCACACTCTCAATCTTCACATGCCAAAAGAAGAGGAAAACCTATTTCAATGCCCAAAAGACTTAGCTCCTGTCAAAGATATTCATTTAACACTCACAGTTGGTCTATGGCAACTTGAAGACGTTGTCTTAAAAAGTAGGACTGGTAGCGGGTGGGGTAGAGAAGAAAAGGACTAGCTTTCTAGGGAAAACTTGTGCTTTCTATATCCTTAAGGCATGTAATATGAAATTATCCTCTTCATCTACACCTGTAAATGAAGAGGATAATTTCAACTGTTATTTACAAGATATATGCTTCTTCAGAAGAAGAGAGTAAGGTTAGCCAACATAAAAAAATCATTACTATTCACTAAAAAAGGAAATTTTTCAAAAACAATAAAAAATTTATCCTTTGCAAAACTTTCTCCTATAAAAATAGCTGCCACTCAATCTCATTTCTTTTTTAGTTTTGGCCTGTTACAGTTAATAAATTTTATATTAAAAAAAAATCACCAGCATTAATTGCAAACTCTGAATTTTTAAAATTTTTCAGGCACTCTAAATACCATACCAAAAACATGGTCATTCCTAAATATATGTAGTGCTTACTTCAAATTTACATGAAATAAACATATAAAACTCCAAGACAATTATAAAAAGGTAATCATATATTTTAGTAGAGATTTGCTATCTGGCCAAATGGCAGACAGATAACAATCCATTCTCCTATTTAGTCTGACTACATACACATTTATATTATATGTTCACTTAAGACCATTTATTTATGTCACACCCCTACCCACACCCCAGTATTCCTCTCCAGTGGTTTTACTTGTACTGTCCTGAAATCCACCCAGCACAAAGCAAAGTACACAAACTTAGTTCATTGAGTCCTCTTTTTTTCCTTTGGCTATTTTTAAAAACCGTGTATTTTACACAATAAATCCTAATTCAGCCAATACCAGTTCATTCAAACAGCATCTGAATTTTAAAATTGGCTCCTTTTCAGACAATTAGTTGGGGTGCCAATTTCCCAGTCAAATAAAATCATTTTCCCATTAACATTTTTAGTTACATAATCTGCTATACAAATATAATACTATTAAAACTCAATGTGCAAATTAAGTCCCTAGAATATCTCAGTTGCTAATTTGGTCAGATAATTCCAAGCATACATTTTGCTGTCATTTAAATTGGAGATTTTTCTGCTGGCTGATTGCTTTCCAAGGGTGAGAATGTGGCTGAAGAGCCCAGTGCACGTCTCAGATTTTCCACACTTTGTACACAAGGAAACTGTCTTTGGGCTGGGACTCTCTCCTCTGTCTGTAGAGCATATTGTACTTGCAGCCCTGCCTTTCCTCCTTCTAGGCTGCCAGACACATTTGCCCAAAACGAGTCACTCAGTCTTTGATTTTTTACATGTAAGTTTGGCCTGTCTGATGTTGTTTGCACAGCCATGCCACATTGTTAGAAGTTGTGATTCAATGTGTCCTTGGAGCTCTTCTTTTGCCAGCCCTGCTTACTTGTAGTGCCCCATTTCAGCTCAATGTTGAGCAGCCGACTCGGGGCCTTAAAGTGAACCATCTCCCGTGTTTGCCCAGTTCTCATACTTGCTGCTGTGCTGATCTTCAGTTCACAGTCACAAACCCAGCTGGGGGCTCACTTTTAGTAATCTTGCTTCCCCACTTATGTCACATATGTTTTGCAGGTGATGAGGGAAGCTGCCTGCGACATCTGTGACAGATCCAGACCTCCCAACCATATGGGAGATTGGACAGTACCACACATTTGATTGGATCCAGAGTTTGGTGCCACATTTACTGCCAACCAAAAGGCACACTTGAGCCATCTTGAGTTGGTTACTATTTCTTTGTTTCCCAGAGCTACAGTTCAGAGTACTTTGATTTTCAACATCAGTAAAACACACTACTGTCTGTCATCTACAGACTACTGGATACTCGTTATATTACTTTTCAGGTCCATTCTTGGACAAATACTTAACCTCTTTAAGTATCAATTTCCTTATTTGTAAAGTTACAATAATAATTTCTTCTTATTAATATTAATAATATATTCATATGAGACAAATAAAGAAAGTTGATACATGTAAATTGCTTAATATAAACAAATAATAAATGTCAGCTATTGGAGTACATATGACAAAACTAAGTTCTTCAGGCATTACTGTAGCCTAGGTAGCTTGCAAAAGGTATATGTTAATTTACTTGATCAGCTCTCATTTTATACTTCATTTATTGTAATTCTCATTAACTCTATCTTTAAAAACGTAAGTCTCCAATACTTGATTCAGTACCAGGACCAAAGAAAATATTTCAGTCCATTTCATATTTCCTTCTCAAATAGCATTAACACTAACACTCCATCCTCTCTATGAAGAAAGGCAGGGGTTCACTCTTGAATGTCCCAATTCAGCAAGAGTTCTTGAAGCTATTTGGACTTCTGCTCACTATTGATTTTTCCATTATGTGTCCATCCTTCTGTTACTCAGTTCTGAAAATTGGAGTCTAAGATTGGTTATCTACACCCTCATGCAGTCCCACAAGTTTGACTTTGAGTTTAGTTAATTAAACCATAATCTCTGGCTTTGTTTCTCAGATTGACTTATCACACTGATATCATCTAACTTCACAATATCTTCAAATGAGAGAAATGAAAGGGAACTTAACAGGCACCTTGTCTTCTGAGGAGAGAATCATTTTCTGCCTGTTGAGTAGTCTGCTGAAAGACTTTTGGTGAAGGAGAATGTACTTCTTTAGATGCAAATCTTTTTCAATGTTAATAAATCATTGCCTTGTATATAGTCAAAAATCTGCCTAATTGGCAGTCTGTTTTATATATAGGTATATATAATTATATATGTATAATTATTATAAGTAAATAGACTACATTTTTGCATGCCTGATCTCCAAAGTGTGTAAATAACTATAAATGCCATCCTCAACTTTTACTTTTTCCAATTTAAGCATCTTCAATTCTATCAGACTTCATACTTTCTATTCCTCTTCTAATTTGAGTGGCTCTCTTCATTTAGTTTAAACATATATAAACTACAATTTCTTTTGTAGTAAGAACTTTCTTTGAAAAAGCACACTGAAACAACAAGAAATTGAGTCATTTGGTTTTTTCCCCTTCTTTCTGTCATAACAATACATTTTCCCAAAGGCAGTGGACTTCTTCCTCTTCTTGCCCTAAATTATAGTTCACAGGGCCCTTTTTCCTTAACTACTTTCCTGTAAAGATTAAGATATGCAGGATTAGTTTTAGCATTGCCATCACAAATGTGCTATCCACTTGAACTCATCCTTGGTTACAGACTCCTTGTTCTACCTCTTGTGTTTATATGCTTTCTGGATGTGCATAATACATGGAGTTACACACTGGTCCCATGCCTCTTGCCTTTCTCACTATAACTATTTTAAATTATAAAATCAAGTTCCTTTTCTTTAACCTTCTATCATTTTTAACTGTATTCATCTTTAGAGTCCATGAACATGGAATTTTAACTATATTTCTCTGAACTCTTTGAATATTACTGGCTGGATTTGTAAGGTGATCATATCTGGCTATGCATTCATTTGACTATTGAAAATTCTAATATAAAAATATGATTTTCTCTCAAGGTTGATATAACTTCTATTTTATGTATACGCTCTTGTATAAAAACAATAGAATTTATCACACTGCTTTCTCACTCTCATGAGAGACTATGAGAATAAAAATATACCAAATATATTTTAGATTACTGGTATATAACAACAGTGCTGTTCTTCATCATTGATTCTGCCACCAGATAAGTCCTGTTATTGAAAATAGGAAAGTTTAAGGCACACCTTCTTTTGGTAGGCTGTGGATTCATACACCCATGTACAAACATATTTTCTCAACATCAAATGCTACAAATTAGATGTTTCTTATGAACAAGTTTTAGTCATCCATTTAATCATAAGTCTAATCCAATAAATTTCAGTGATATCAATCATGTTATTACTTTTTCTAACATTTCAAATAAAATATGTGCATATGCATGTGCTTGATTCACATATGTAAATATATTTGTGATTGTATATATATTATATATATAACATATATATATATATTTGTTAAAATATTCATTATTCTGTCTCCTTATCCTTTCCTCTGTTATTTCTTCCTTAGAATTATTGGGCACTTCCTTAACGTAGTTTCATATTTTTTCCTAGGCTATACAACTTGTTCATGCTGCTTCCATGACTCCATTATTATGTATGTGTTATAATTATTAAACTATGTTGAACCCAGTCTTTAAAATATTGATTGGAATTATTTATCTTGCCCAAATATTATTTTAAATTCTTTTTAATTGGATCAGCGAAACTATTGTAAAATATACTCTTTCTGATGTTTTAAGTAGAATGCCATCATCAATCAGATGGCAAGTTGTCTGAAATTGTCAACCATGGGCCATGAAAATAATATTACAGACTTTTTTTCTTGATAGTATATTCTCCTTACCTATCCAAAATAATGGCCTTGCAATGAAAGAAGACATAAAAACATCTGTGTACTCAAAGCTTTCAGTTTCCTTCCCTGGAAGACATATTCCATGATCTTTCTACCACACTCGTTCAATGATTTAACAAACCTTTCACTGAGTACCTTCTCTGTGACAGTCATTCTCCTGGCTAGACAGGCAGGTGAATCTGCCATAATGGGACAGACTTAGTCATCTGGTAAACTGGCTATAATTAACATGTTGTGAATAATTCATTGTTGCAGGGGGGCCAAGACTTTAGGTCTGAAGCCAAACTCTACTTATAATGGTATGATCCATTCAATGCCTACAACAGACTTCTGATTCAAGTCATGCTACAGAATTTTCTCAGAAGTATGCTAAGAATGTTGTTATACATGATTAGAAAGATTTATTTCGACTCTCTACCCATGCATAGAAAGACTCACAATTGGCTCCTCAAAGAATGTATGGGTCCTTACTCTGATAAGGTAGATGCACTGGCTGTTGTGTACTTTCATGCAGGGAACTTGAGAATCAGGAAAGCAACACCTCCTACTAGCAGATTGCTATCATTCTCCTGCTTTCAGGCATTCTTTATAACTTTTTATAGTCTTGTCATTAAAAAAATCATGAATCATCTAACTTCATCTGCTGATATCTTGCCATCAATGATCTTCATTGCTGTGACAGCCACAGAAATACTTTCAGAAGTCAACATACCTCTATCTTAGCCATATCAAGTCAACGTTCCACCAATAGAGTTCTACCTCCAGGCAGCTTTGATAGAACTTTGACAGGATTCCTGGTATCCCTAAATTTACCTACTCTGTAACAAATCTATCTTTTCGTATCTCCTAGTTCTTATTTTTCCTCTGCTGTCTGCTTGCACACACAAGGGACAATGGCAATAATCACGGCAATTAAATCTTCATGAGAGATGGCTGCTTCAAAAACTATCTAGTTGCTACTAGCAATGGAATTTCCAGCTATGGTCTTAAGATCTTAGACATTAGCTATGTTCTTGTGGGTGGTTTTTTAATTTCTTAATTCTCAAAGAAATGTCCACTATATCAAGAAGATAACACCATTAGAAAGTACTTTTGGATTATTAAAAACAACACAGAGCCAGGGTGAAAGTGATTTCTTAAAACAAACACCAAAGACCTTCAAAGAACATAAATCGATGAATGTCTACACACATTAAACTCAGCATAATCAACATTTCAAATCTGTGTTTAAACTATTATAGCAGTGTTCTATAAGATTTCCTCATCTCCAGTGTGTACAGTCTTCCTTCATGGACTACTCTTATTCACGCATAATAATCTTTAATAATTTTATATTCTCATGCATATCAAATTCAATTTTCAGGTTGGCATCCCTAGCCTTGTACCATCACTGATCTCTAACATACCTCAAGCTCAGTCTCTGCTGCTGACTTTTTGTGTTCTTTCTTCAAGAACTATTCAAAGCATCATTTCTATGATGTTATTGCCACTTTACAATATGTGTACTTTCTACCATTCCTAAAACTTAACAAAATACGTTTTTCTATTTATAACTAAATGTTTTTATAGAAGTAAAATATCTGTCTCAGTCATCTCAGGCAGCCATAACAAAATACTGTAAACTGAGGCGCTAAACAAAAGGAATTTATTTTCTCATAGTTCTAGAGGCTGGAATTCTGTGATGAGGGTGCCAGCATGGTCAGGTTCTGAATAGCTCTCTTCCTGGCTTTCATATGATCACCTCACTGCGTCTGTGCATGGTGTGGGTGGAGAGAGAGTGAAAGAGAGAGAGAGAGAGAGAGTGAGTGAGAGAGAGAGACAGACAGACAGACAGACACAGCAAGCTCTCTCTGGTGCCTCTTCTTATGAAGATACCAAAGCTCATTCTGAGGGCCTCACTCTTATGATCTCATTAAACTTATTTATTTCCCATCTCCAAATATAATCATGTTGAGGGTTAGTACTTCAACATATAAATTTCGGGAGACATAATTCCGTTCATAGCAAATATGTATTCAGGGAAGTATACAAATCCTAAGAATATACTTTTATTAACTATTTCAAAGTGCATATACCCATGAATCCATTCCATAGATCAAGAAATAATTGCTAGAGGCCTGAAGTCATCCCTGTGCTACTTCTTCATCATTACTCTCTGCAAATAAACCTATTATTTTTACTTCCATCAACATACATAGTTTCTCTCATTTTAAACAAAATTACTTTTACTCTATGTGCCTGACTTCTTTTGTTCAATATTATGTTTGTGAGGTTCATCAACATTTTCACATGGAGCAGTAGTTTACCAGTTTTTATGGTTGTACAAAATTATATTGTTTAAACACACCATAATTTATCTATTCTATTGCAGATAGACATTTGTGCTGTTTCGGTTATAAGCTATTACAAATAATTTTTATGAACATTCTTTTACATGTTTTTGGTACACATATCTATGCACTGTAGAAGCATATATATTTAGGAGTGGAGCTGCTAGAACTAGCAGAGTATGTTGAAGCTTAGTACGCAATTCAATATTCACAATATTATAAGATTTGTCAAAGCCTTTGTTAGATTAAGAAAGTGCTTTTCTGTTCCTAGATTGCTAAGAGTTGTTATCATGAATCAGTGAGGAATTTTATCAAATGCTTTTCTGCTTCTTTTGAAATGGTAATATGATTTTTTCCTTTATTTGCTTAATGGAGTAAAAGACACTGATTAATTTTTTGAATACTAAAATAACTAAAAATTCCTGAAATAAATTTAACTTTTTTGTATATATTAAAATTTCATGTGCTGTTGGACTTTATATGCTGACATTGAGTTTAAGATTTTTCTTCTCTGTGTTCATATAAGATTGGTTTGTAATTTTCTTTTCTTGTAAAGTCCTTGTCAGGTTTGAGTATATGCTAGTCTCCTAAAATACATATTTATGAGATGGAAACTATTCCATCTTTTTTCTCCATGAAAAAGTTTGTGTAAGATTGTTTTTATGTCCTCTTTTAAGGTTAAGGTTATCTAGGCTTGGAGGATTTTTGTAGGAGGGTTTTAAATTACAGGTTCGATTTCTTTAATAGATATGGTACTATACATAATTATATTACTTTTTATATCTAGTTTGACAAGTTGTAGTTTTCCAGAAATTTGAATTTTATATGCAATTTCAAATATAATGTCACACTGTTTATATTACCAAAATTGATAATTGTTTATATTATGAGGATCTCTGATGATGTACCTTTTTTTATTCCTGATACATTGGTACATTAACCTTCTTTCTTCTTTCTTTTTTTTCCTTGACCAATCTTGGAAGGTTATCAGTCCTATTACTCTTTAGACAGAACAAACTCCTAGCTATGTTGATTTCTTCAATTTTTCTTTTGTTTCTTATATTATTAATTTATCTTCATGTTGTCATTATTTCTCCACTGCTACTTTCTTAGGGTTTAGTTCTTGTTATTTTCCTAGTCTCTTGAAATGGATACTAAGACCATTAATAGTCAACCTTTTTTCTACATATGTATTTGTGACTATATATTTCCCTCTAAGCAGGCTTTAGCTGCATCCCATAGGTTTCAATATATTATTGTCATTATTATTCAATTCATAATATTTCCTTATTTCCATCACATTTTCTCTGACTCATGGATAATTTAAAAGCACAGTGCTTAGTTTCCAAACATTTGAGCATTTTCTAGTTATATCTTTTGTTAATAAATTCAACTTTGAATCCATTGTGGTCAGAGAACATATACTAAGTTCGGTTCTTTGAAATGCATTAAGACCTGCTTTATGGAAAAAAACATATATTTTGCTGTTTGGGAATCAGCATTCTAAGTAGATCGAGTGGATAAAATTTGTAAATTGTGGTTTTCCTAACTTCTATCATTATATTTAATTTCTGTCTCCTTATGTTATCAGTTAGTCAGAGAAGTATGTTTAGTCTCCAGATAGGATTTTGGAATATCCTATTTTGCCTTACAATCCTTTCAGTTTTGCTTTGTCTATATTGATGCAATATTATCTGTATATAAATTTAGAAATGTTTTATTTTCCTAGTGGATCCTTTAACCATTATGAAATCTTCATCTTTAGAAACAATCTTTGCCTTAATTGCCACTATCTTTTTATTGGAATAGTTAAAAAAGGTTTTAAATGTGTGCCTTCTGCTTTTTGTGTTCTTTGATTTACAGCGCATCTTTTAAGAATTACATATTAGAGCGTATTTATTTTTATCCTATCTGACATTTGTCTTTTAATTAAGTCTGTTTATATTAAATAAAACTACTGATATATTTGAATATAAATCTACCATCTTACTATTTGCCTTGTATTTATCCAATTGGTTCTTGATATTTGTTCTCCTTTCTTGTTTTATTTTGCAGAGTTATTTTTCTTTTTAATATTCCATTTTCCCCTCTATTAGCTTAATATTAGTTAGTTATAAATTTTTAAAACTCCTCTTTAAGAGGTTAATATAGATGTTTCCAACATGCATTTTGACTATAAATTAGTAGTTCTCTGCCTTCTGGAAATGAAAATATTCATGGAACACATTATATAGTCTCCTCCATGTGTCCTATAATTTTAATGTATTTTATTTTTACATATGTTTGTTCTTGTATACAATCAAAATTTTAAAATAACCACATTTTTATCATTTTCTCTATATCTTAATCTTTTGTGTATTTTTGTATTTCCCTCTGGGAATATTTACCTGCCTAAAGAATCCCTTTAGAAGAAAGAAATCTTGCATGTAATTTCACTTACATGTGGAATCTATGAAACAAAACAAATGAACAAACAAAACCAAACCAAAATAAAAGCATAGGTACAGAGAACAAACTGATGGTTTGTTTGGAGAAGGAAGTGGTGGAATGGGCGAAAAAGGTGAAGGGGATTAGGAAGTACAAACTTCCAGTTATAAAATCAGTAAGTCATGGAAATGAAATGTACAGCATAGAGAATATAATCATTAATACTGTAATAACTAAGGACAGTGACATATGGACTAGGCTTATCACACTGATCACTTCATAAGGTATATAAATGTCAAATCACTATGTCAAACACCTGAAACTAAATGTTGAATACATTTTTAAAAATAAGATTAAAAATAGAATTCCTTTAATATTTCTTTTAATATAGGTCTGCTTGTGACAAATTCCCCTTTTTATCTGAAAACGTCTTCATTTGTCTTTATCATGGTATCCAGCAGTATAATTGTAGTGTGGCTAGGTACCGATTTCTTTTTATTATTCTGCTGTGCTTTTTAAAGGCTTTTGCATCTGTGGCTTTATATTTTTTTAACAGTTTTGGAAAATTCTTGGCAAAGTGCTTTCAAGTACTGCTTTCTCCAATCTGTCTTCTCTTTCTGCAGCTCCAATTCCACATGTTATAGCATTAATTTTTTTCCCACATACTATCTAATACTCTTTTCTGAATTGTCTCTATATGCTTGAGCATGGATATTTTTGAAAGGAGCAACACTTTGATTTCTTTGATATTTCTTTATTTGTATTTTTCTATTTCAGTGATTTATTATCTCTTCTTTATAATTTAACCCATTTATTTGTTCTAGGTTTAACTTTTTTCTTGTTTCGTAAGGTGAATGTTTAATTAAGACTTTCCTCACTTAAGCATTTAAAGCTATAAATTTCCCTCTAAGGGCTGCTTGAGCCTGCACATACTGATAATGTGTTTTCAATTCTATTCAATACAAAATATTTTTTAACTTCTCTTGTGATTATATTTTGGACTTATGGTTTATTTATAAGTGTGTGTTTAATTCCTAAATATTTGGAGAATTCTTAGATATCTTTCCACTATTGGTTTTCATTTAACTATATTGTGGAAGAGATTGTACTGTTTTATTTCAATGAAACTT
>NW_006494614.1:3397169-3510602 GCF_000325575.1 Pteropus alecto
ATTGATTTCCTTTCAAATTTTCTTTATACTCATGCATTTTCTGTCTAATTATTCTTATCAATTAATCATGAATTTGTATATTTCTTCTTTTAATTCTGTCAATTTTTGTTTCATGTATTTGAAGTTCTAATATTGGTTGCATGCATCATTCAGATTGTTATGTCTTGAGGACTCAACTATTTATAATGATAAAATAATTCTCTTTGTTCCCAATAATTTACATTGTCTATTTTAATTTTTTAATTTTTAACACAGCAATCTTGCTTTCTTATAGTTTTCTTGTAGGCAATTTATGGATGGGTCTTGGTTTTATATTTGGTCTGAAATATCACTGCTTTTTAATTGAGTTGTTTAGCCATCCACATTTAATATGATAATCAATATGGTTGGGTACAATGTAACATCTTGCTGTTCATCTTTTATTTGTTCCATGTGGTTTTGTCTCTTTTTTCTTTCACTTCCTTTGACTTTTTTTGTGATTTAATTTTATCTCCACTATTGGCTAGTTTTTAGCTATATTTCTTTATTTAAAGTGGCTGCTTTGCGGTTGAAAAGTATGCAGCCTTCAGTGTTCCTTTCAATAATATTATAAAACTTCTTGAAAAATAAGAGAAGCTCACAGAAGAATACTTCCAATTCTTCTCTCCTTGTATTTGTCTATTATTGTCATGCATAATGTACATATGTTATAAAACCCACAATACATTGTCATTATTTTTCCTTTGAAAACTCAATTATCTTTTAAACATTTTAAATGAGAAAAGTTCTTTTCATTTTCTACATATATACTGTTCTAGTGCTCTTCATTGCTTCATATAGTCAAGTTTCCATTTATTTATAATTTTAGTTCTGTCTGAACTTCCTTTTACATGTCTTACAGTGCAGGTGTGCTAATGATAAATTCTCTCTGCTTTCATTTGTATTAAAAAAAGTGTTCTTTCACTTTTAAAAGATGCTTTCACTAGGTATTAAGTTACTAGCTGACAGTGTTTTTTATTTTTCTTGTAGTATTTTAAAGATATTATTCTTTTGTCTTTTGGCTTCTATTATTTCTGATGGGAAGTTATTAATAATTATTATCTGGGCTCCTCTGTAGTTTTTCTTTGGCTGTTTATCACCTGTTTTCAGCAATTTGATTATAATGTTCTTTATGTATTTTTAAATAAAAATATTTTCAGTTTTTTAAAAATTTTCTGTCCTTCCTTCTGTCTAGAAATGAAACTACACTTATGCTAGACTATTTAATAATGTCTCACAAGTACTGAGTCCCCATTCATTTTGTTTTGTCTTCTTGTCTTCTGTGCTTTATTTTAGCAACTTTTTATTGCTATGTCATTAAATTCACTGATTTTTTTCCCCCTGCAATGGTTATTCTTCTGTTCATCCCATCCCTTGAAAATTCTGTTCAGATTTTGTATTTTTTCTTTCTAGTCTTTCTATTTGGTTCTTTTATATTGTCTACATTTCCTCTTTCTTCTTATGTCTAGCAAATTATATTAGATGTCACATATCACAAGCTTTATATTGTTGAGTTCTGGATTTTGTTTTATTCCCTTTAAATATTTTGGATTTTGTTCTAGAAAGCAGTTCAGTTAATCATGAACCAATATGATCATTTTGAAGCTTGATTTATTTATTTATTTTTTAGAGTGGATCTAGATTCGCTGTGACTTTGATTCCACGATTTCAATAATGTCCCTCTGTGCTGGCTGGTATAAACAAATTACAGCCCTCTATGAGCTCCGAAAATGTTTTGGCTTAAAGTTGCCCAGGAAATTTTCTTTCCTCAGGATTTGTTTTTAGCTAGATTATGTAGTTTTGCCCTATTCATATAAAGATTTTTATTAGACTATACAGATTTCTTAAGTTCTTCCTTGCATAGCTCTGAAATGTGACATTTTGCCCTGCAAATTCTAGCAAGCTCAGCCTCCACATTCTCTCATCTCTGTCCCTTCACTAAAGACACCGCTGAGTTATGTTTTATTTCTCCATCTGTTGTTATGAACAAGAAATACCTGCATGCAGAAAGCAGAGTGATTGCAAGGCTTATCTCATTTGTTTCCATTCTCTCAGTGGTCATAGTTCTATATGTTTTTTCTGTCTGTAAATAGTTTCATATTTTTTTCTGTTTTTTAGGTTAGGTGGTAAATCCAGATCCTATCACTTTACCATGGCTTAATATTTTGTATTGTTCTATCTTCCAGTTCATTAGTCTTCTTTTAGCTGTATCTATAAACTACTAAAACCATCTATTGAATTATTAACTTCAGTGATTGTATTTTATGGTCACAAAGTATTCATGTGATTTCTATTTATTGATTCAATTTTGTGTGAAGTACTTCAGAAAATTTTTATTTTCTTAAGGATATTAATCACAGACCTTTTTAAGTTATATGTCTTAAATTTCAGTATTTCATATTTTGTAGGCCTCTTTCATTTGTTTGTTTTTTCTTTCTGAGATTTTCTGTTTTATCCTCTCTCCTAGGATGCATTTTCCAATTGAATTCCACATGTAGAACATAAAGATTTAAATTTTCTGAATGATGCTATATTTCCTCTTGGTAGGCAATTTGATTAGGAAAGTTCATTTTGTTCATAGTAGGAGTTGAGATTATTTGGGACTGGGTTTCAAAATCTGTGAGGTCTGGTTTCTTTATTCCTAGAACATAGATTTTCTGGGCTCTCAACCCTAAATCTAGGTTATTCTCAGGGTTCCTTCTCCTTGGCAGGACTAAATCTCTTATTTTTATCTCCCCAGAACTGTGAATCTGCCAAAAATTTTGTTTATTCTTCCTGACTTTCTGGCTCCCATCCCATAAAGGTTAGAAATCTTCAAATGCCTCAAGGGGATAGTGTCACAGAACGTCACTTTCACCTCAACATGTGTTCCTTTTCTCTAAGACTTTAGTCCTTTAAAACCTGCCCACTTTGGTTTCTACAATGCCTGTGATAGGTTGCTTTTTGTATTTCCTCCAGCTTTTATATTGTTCTCCATTCAAAGGTTGTTCAGATAACAAGGTACTTTATCATAGTTTAAGAAAAAAATAGTTTATTTTATAGTTTTTGGGGCTATAAAATAATGATTTACATATTTGTCTCATATCCATTGCTAGATTATAAGTTTCTTGTAGGCAAGGAATCTGACCCATCATCTTTGGTTGTTGAGAGATTGATATAGAGCCAGCTGCTCAATAATTATTAAGGTTTTCAGTTATATCTCTTATTTCTCTCTCTCAAAAAAAGAGTCCTGCATACTTCTGCTTATCCCTCTGCTTATCTGTTTATCCCTCTGCCTACTACTTTCCCAATTGCTAGGATTCTCCTATCATTCTGTCCCCTGATCTTCTTAAAACATGTTTTAAAATACTTCAGAATTTTTTCTTTCCTAACCACGTGTGATCAGAGTATAATCTATCATCTCTCAGCAAACATATTCTCAATGTCCTGTGCCATACTCGATGCTTTAGTGAAAAGACAGTATTCTCTTTCCTTTAAACAGACTGTGAGCCCCTTGACAGCAGAAGCTGTCCCTTTTGCTTAGTATATATCCCCTTAGGAAGTTATTTCATCACCATGTACAACAGTGGCAATTTGAGACATGTGGACTTGAGCATCTGTAAACATCAGATAGGGAGCTAATTTATATTTGAGTTGAATGGGTATAACAAGCCATAACTATAACAGAATAAAATTTCTCTAATAATGTAATCAAAATATTAACATAATATCTCATAAATGCTTGCTTTTATCTTCATATCTCTAGAATCTGTTCTCTAGTCTAAAGATACCTACTTTTTAATAGAACTTGATGGTAAACTCTGTGGTGAAGTGGTATGTGGAAATGCTGACCTTTATGTTTAAGTATTTGTATGCATTGAAATTAACAGTAAGTAAGCCTTTAATCAGCAATTATATTTAATAAAAAATATAGACATATGGAGAGTAAAATATCAGTATCACTGTTTACTGAAGTGCAAATACCAAATGAAGCATTTCCTACCTCTTCACTTAACATTTAGTATTATATTGGATATACTCCAATTCTACCTTTACATATCAGAACGAATACATATGAAATCTTAAAAAATTATATTGGCAATTGAACATCAGCAAACATTCTCTTCTGAGTGTCACTTTTATCTAATTCAGCATCACTTGCCTGTTACACATTTTTAAATAGTAAAAAAATATGAAAACACATGCACAAAAGAATGCTCAATTCAACTATTAGACAGAAAAAAAGAAAAAAGAAAAATACGTAAACATGGCACAGTAGGAGAATAAAGCTTCTGGAGAAAGAAAGCAAAGCTGTGTGACAGATGGAAAGGTCTCAATGGATGAATGGTACTACTACAAATAAGTAGCAGGCAGCCAGAGGGAATCAAATAATGATTATGGAAGAAAAATGAGGGTTAAAAAAGATGAAAAGAATGTTTTGACTCAAGCTAAAGATTCTATATTAATAAAATTTCCTATTTTTAAAATATATTTAATTACACATCCACAAAAGGTAGAAAATAATTCATGTCAGATAGAGTAGACAGCTGACAAGTGAACCAGTATAGACAATATAAAAAGCTCAACATGTCCTTGGAGAGGAAGGAATGCATTCCACAATTTGTACTGGCATGCCCCCAAACCTGAACAGATTACTTTCTGACGATCAATATCTGTAACCACCAGAGGCCTGTTAGAGAGTTTTTTAAAAATCAGCTTCAAAGAGACCTAGTCCCCAGCTTACATTTTATTTTTGCCAGTGGGTGCTGAGGTAAGGCTTTTGGACAAGGCTCATTTTTCTTCTCTTTATAGGGCTCTGTATTGAATATGAAGTGCCCTAGCATGTTCTTGGGCTCTAGTTAGCTGGATTCAGGCCTTGTGTATAGATACTGTGATAGAGGACCAATGCCTTCAATGAGAATTGCTGGCCACACTTTAGCTAGATTTCCAATAGCAGGTGCTTATTTGTCAATTTAATTCATCAATATAATGTGGAGTATAATCAGAGTATTTCCTTTTGAATTAGGTGTTATAGTTACATGACTTGAAAACTTAGAACATTTCCTCCCTTCCCATTTCTGTAGCATGTACAAATACTAATGAATCAAAGTAATAGTTTTCCCTAGTAATATCTTTCTACTCAAAATAATCAAAAATCTATTTTTAACAGTCCATCAAATTAAAAATAAACAACAAAAACCCTACCCAATTTCCCCATGCTTAACCAACTGTTCACTTCAATCTACAACTCTTTCTAAAATGTAGCTTGAAACATTCTAGTTTGAGACATTCACCTATGAAATTTTACATCATTAGGTATATTTGGACATCATGCACCTTCTACTCTTCTCTCAGGATTTGATAATGCATACTATCATAAACAGCTCTGAGAGGGCCCACTGCAAATGAATCTATTTAGTTTTTTTAAATTAAAAAATTAGAAGTTACTTAAAATATTAAAAAACTTTAGGGCATATCCATCTGGAGTTAATTGCCAAAATTCTGCCTACTCAACTACATTTGGTCATCTCTCCCTTAACTAAAATAGTTTTTTTTCTAAGTAGTAAAGATGAAAACTACTTAGAAGGCAGAGAATGATATTTCTGCTACATCTCATTTAACCTATATACCTGAATAAATGTTCACAAGGAAGAGAATAATGAAAGGAGAAGAGAAAAGCCTCCCTTATTGTAAGGATGCATCCTATTCCTCTATGCTCAATGCACCTCCACCTCGAAGTAATTGTATTATCAAAAGCAAACTCAAGAATGATGGACAAAAAGAACAACTATATCCTTTAATCACAATGCTCTAGCTTTTCAACAGTGTCAGTGGGTATAGGGAATAGTGAAATCATTGGAGACTTAAACAAATGGATTAGAAAAGGTCCTGAAATAAGGTGCTGGAGAGATTTCAAAACAGAAACCTCACTAACCAATACAATGCAAGTGAAAATGCAAGTGAACTCTTCCAATCAGTAGGCAAAAATGATTAAGTATGATATCTGGATTGCGATAATTAAGCAAAGGAAGCAAATAATCAATCTTAGGGCTCTATATTTGAAAAACAAAGTGGAAACATCATATAAATTTCAGATTTTATACCATAATTCCCACAAGATGTTCTGCAAAACTTCAGTGAAGTAATGTAAATGTTAAGAACATTGAATGTGATATTTCATACTTGATCATTTCTAATACAATTCATCTTTATAAAGGACCTGAGAAGTCTTGCAATGCAGAAGGGCTTTAAGTTTAACTTTAGTTTTTCTTCAATTTAATTGACTAGGTAGACTTAATTAACTTATTTACATAGTAAGCCCATTAATTCACTTTAGGAAATTGTTTTCTGACATTTCTTACAATAGATTATGCTCATAACGCTATGGAAATGTAGAAAAGATTACAATGCTTGAGAAAGTGTCGAGTGGTATATATATTTAAAAAGTATTTCTCAAAATGTTATCAAGAAAGTCCTACACTTTCTCAAGACCCTTTCAGAGATGAGAACACATGAGGTCAGAGTTCTTTTAATAATACTAAAATGTCATTTGCCTTCGCATTCTCAATGTCTCACAGGTATACAGAGAAATTTTCCAGACCCTATATGACATGTGATGATATCACCACTTTGACAGCTAATAAAAAGAGTACTTGGATATTTTACATTTTAAACATTTTTATTCTAATTTTTAGTGGAAATAAATATTGCTAGATATAATCTACATAAACAAAAGCTTTTTAGGGTAGTCAATAGATTTTTAGAGTTAAAGAGGGTCCTAATACCAAAAATTTTAAGAACTACTATTTTAAAGTAAACATAGGCGTGGGTACTTTCTTAAAAAGGTAGATAGCCTACCATAGAATTTGAAAGATTACTGCAAAGGTTACTTTTTCATATTTTAATAGGCTTCAGATCAGAGGGGGTATTTTATGTACATATTTTACTGACCAATGTAGCCTGCATCACTTCCAATATGACCATGAATTCTGTTAGTAAAGACTTAAAAATGGCATTGGCATGAGCAAAGAGAAACACATTTTAACTACCTATTTTTTAAGTACTTTATTTTGTGCCTGGCACTAAACTGGGTAAATCTGTATGCACTAGGCAGTTTGTAGTTTGCCCTTTTGGTGATAAAATATCTATGACTTTAAGCAGAGATGCAAAACATATATCTGATTCCATACTTATAATTCTTAAAAATAAAACTCACTTAAAAATGAGTAAGAAAGTACCCAAAAAGTAGTCTAATTTTTCTTATATTGTTTCTCATGAGTCCTACTGGAGATGGTCGAGTAAGGTTTTTTGAATATTATGAAATTTTTTAGTCAGTGGGCACAAATACAGAGCAACATACAAAATGATGAGAAACAAGACACGTTTTGCTGTTCATCATTCTAAATAACCTACCTGAATCCTTGGTAGACACATCTTCTTTATAGACAGGTCATTTGTTTGCTAAAAATTAAATAAAATAGGAACTATGCTAAGACTATTATCCATAATTTTCTTAAACATATACCAAATAAATAAAGTCTAGAAACAATCAGACAACACATGTAAAACCATGGAAAGAGCAATATTACAAAAGAATTCTATTTACTTTGCCAATGCTGAGAAATATTAACTGCCTATTATATACCAGGCACCAGGCTAGGCTCTAGGGATATACTGATGAATCACATGGATAAGGGCCTTGCCTAAACTGGGTTTTAATTAGGGATACATATACAAATAAAATTAAATTTCAAGAACATTACCAATAAAGGTAGTATCTAATCTTGGGACATTAGAGCAGCATTCACCCCTAAAATGTGACATCCAATTGAAACATGGAGAATCAAGAGGAGTTAATGAGGCACAAAGTATGTTAAATAGTGTTCAAAACCCTGGAGGTCAGAGAGAACAGGACATGGTCAAAGAACTAAGAGAAGTAACTACAGGGGGATTGTGAAGTGTGTGTGTAAGGGCAGAGGTGGGGGCTAAAAAGGGAGGTAGACTTAAAGACAAATCTCGCCCTGTAGGCCATGTTAAGAAGGCTGGATTTCATTCTAACAATCACTAAAGTCACTGTAGGGTTTTAAGTAAGATTGAGTTTCAGAAAATCACTCTGGCTACCTTTTGAAGAATAATTAGGAAGAGGGCCTGATTAGAAGGCAGAAAAGTCAGAAGGACATTGTATCATCCTTGAAAGAGACAATAATCATGACCTAAACTGAGGTAAGGATAGAGACAAGATGATCACTTTAACATTTATTTAGGATGTTGACTCAATAGACATTTGTGATGAGATATTAAAGGGAGAGAGAAAATTGAAGAACAGAGAGGTTTGGGGGCTTAAACCAATGAAAGTAAGAAAACAAGTGGCAGAAAATATATTCACAGTGTGTTCCAGCTGATTAAAATTAATAAATGTAGCCACCTCAGAATCATTATATTAAAGAAATAGTGGAGATGCAAAGCCATTTTTATTTTAAAAAGAGAGGTAATACCTAAATATCAACATCTTATTAACAAAAGCTGCAATTGAAAGAAGGGAGCCATTAATTGCATGTTAAAACTCTTTTATCTCTTAAGGTGGACATGTAGGGATAAGCAATAAATATGTTTCCAACTAACAGAAGGAGAAATTGTTATGTCAATAAAATTTTTAAAAACAAGAAAATAGTGAAAGAGCAAAGATGGATTAAAAAACAGAAAAGAAAGCCTGAAACGTCATAAATTAAGATAAACATATCAGATATGACATTTAATGACAAAAATTTCCCTCAGGAGGAAAAAAGCTCAGTTACATTATATTTATCACTGAAACATCTAAAAGAAAAATAGAAGGATTAAATAAATAAAAGATTAAATAAATAAAAGATTAAATAAAAGAAAAACATAGAAAGATTAAATAAAGAAAAAGTATATACATAAATGCAAACAACAGAAAAATTAAAAGTAGAAAAGAAAAATAGAGCTGCATTTTATATTTAAGAAAAAAATCACTGTGTAAACACTTTTGTTTTCTTATTCTGGAGCGCTGAGTTCATGGCAAGGAGAACAGGTAAATCTGAAGAAGCCAAGGAGACAGAACAACCAGTATCAACATCCATCAGTTGGATCTACATGGATCTCCTAGAGAAGCTTAGGACAGCTCTATGGACTATAGTAAAGAAAATGACAACTGAGAATCCTTTACCTTTCACCCTGATGTTTCTTTTCCCAAATTAGATTCCTAAGGGAGAGAAAGAGAGAAATCTTGAGTAGAATTCCCACTTCCTCAGAGGATGTCAGCCTTTTTATCTTAAGGCTTTCAACACACTAAAGGAGGCTCATCCACATTAAGGAGGGTAATCTGCTTTACTCAAAGTCTATTGATCTAAATGTTAATCTCATCAAAATAATACTTTCAAAGCAACATCTAGACTACTGTTTGACCAAATATCTGAGTACCATGGCCTATTCAGTTTGACACATAAAATTAACCATCATGGAAGGTAAAAAGATTTTTGTGAAAGGATTGGAAATTAAAATAATAAAACCTAACATAAAGGCCAGTTCAACAGAAACCGAACATTAGAAAGTATAGAAAAGTAATAATAAATCATACAGTAATATCAATAACTCCTTATAATTCTAAAGGATTTTTTTTTTAACTTTCAAAGCATTTTCACAAATTGGTTTAAAGATGTATGACAATTAAACATTTAAGGCAGAAGGTCTCAACTTTCCTCTACATATAAACACAGGCTATGCGTTTTCATTCAACTCATTGCAAGAACACTTCCCACTTTATTCTGGTAGCATGCATTAGGGAGAAAAAGGTATATTTAATTTATCAGAAAATAGAAATATAATATCTCCAATATCTCCTAACAGAGAGAATTTAAGCACAAATTCTTTGACTACTAAAGAACTCATTGTTCAACTCTACCTCCCTACTCGGTCCCTGCTCATTCCATGAAAACATCCAGACATAAAGCAAGGTAGCATGGCTGCTGAAGGAATCAAGTCAACAAATATTTTTTGAACAAGTACTGTGCATTGGGAGTCCGCAGAGCAAGAAGAAGGTCATGATCCTTCATCTTGGGTTCTATGCAGTCTACTAATGGAGATAAGCTAGTAACTGGATACTGGGGCTTTGAAGAGGAAAGAATGTGACTTGGCCTGAATGGGAAGGAAGGAAAGAGAGAGAGAAAGAAGGAGAAGAAAAAGGGAAAAGGAAAAAAAGGAGGCACTTTGTTATCACCCAGGTCCTGATTGACAGCTCCAATAAGAAATATTGAAATTAGACTAATTACTAACTGAAAGAATTCTGCTGTATAAAGTCATTATCATTACCGTGGTTGTAATCAACATCACCATCATAATCTCTTTATGTAATGTTACTTGTGAGTCCAACTCCTCACATATCATTAGACACTAGATACAACAGCTGGCTGCTGACTCCTACAAGTTAGTTTTTTCCTCCAGTTTGTCACATCTAAGGGAAACTCACATTCCCATAAAAAAAAAAATGGCTTTGTATAGCAAAGAGTCTTGTGTTTTCTTGATCTTAAAGGCAGTGCTTTCAATTGTTTTCTCATTAATTTTAACATATGAAGTTTTGTAGACACTTCAGGAAGTCCTTTTTGTTCCTAGTTTACCAGCAGTTTCTACTTTATTGAATTTTATCAAATGCTTTTTTGTATTTGAAGGTATGACCAAATGATTTCTCTCTTTTAAGCTGTTAATGATGCAATTATAGTAACTGATTTTCTAATGTTAAACGATGTTGTATTTCTGGAATAAATTCAACATAACTGCAATATATAGTTTTTATACATTACTGGATTTGGTTTTCTTAGGAATTTTTCCAATTATTTTCATGGATAATCAGTCTGTAATTTTCCTTTCTTATACTGATTTTTCATTAATTTGTTTTAATAAATGTATTTTAAGAATTTACTCATTTTATATATTTTAAGTTTCTTGATATACAATTTTTATTAGTATCTTATATATCCTTTATCTAGTTATAGTCTATTTTCATTCTTAATATTGTTTACAAGAATTTTCTCTGTGTTTTTTGATTACTTTTTCCTAGAGTTTTATTTATTTTAATAGTGTTTTGAAAGTGCTTTATCAATTCTCTCTAATATTTGTTTTTTATAACACTGATTTCTGTTATTTCAATTCTTTCTCTAATTTTTTTCTTGTTCTTTTTTCCCCTAACTTCTTTATTTTCTTCATTTCTAATGTAGGCATTTAGGGCTATACATTTCTGTCTACATTCTATTTTAGCTGCATTCCAAAGATTTTGATATGTAGTATTTTTTAAATGATTCAGTTCTAAGTATTATTTAATGTCTATTATAAATTGTAGTTTTTGTTTGTTTTTAACTGCTAATTCAATTGTACTGTAGACAAAGAGTGTGGTCTATATAATACTAATCTTTGAAATTTGTCAAGGAATTTTTTGTCACAGCACATGTCCAACTTTCTTATGTGTTCCAGATGTCTTTAAAAAAATTCATAGTTCACAGTTGTTGGATAAAGTACTTCAATGTCTATCTTTTAGATGAATTTGTAATTGGGTTATTTGAATTTCAATATCCTACTCTTACATCTGCCTGATTTATCCTTTACTTAGTTATTTACATTATTCAGTAATAAGGTAGACTTGTCAATTTTACTTTACAGTTTTGTCAATTAAAAAATATTTTGAGGTTATAGTTTTAAATTTATAACAATTAGAATTACTGATTTCCTGAGATTTGAAACTTTTAACATCATGAAATAATCTTTTTTATCTGCTGTAATGCTTTTTTGCCTTTCTGTCCATTTTGTTTGAAATTAATTAAACCAGATTTCATTTGGTTAGACTTTATCCGGCATATATTTTACCCTCCTTTGAAATTCACAGTTCTCTATATGTAAATTCCCAATGTGTCTCTTGTAATTCACATTTGAAATTCACATTTCTCCATGTCTCCAATGTTTCTCTTGCAAATAGTACACAACTAGATTTTAAGAGTCTAAAATCTTTGTTTTTTTATCTTGAGAGTTTAGTCCATTTACATTTATTTTATAATAGCTTCTATTTATTCCACTATTTCCATATTTCTTGCACCCCCACCATTCTACTACCTTTGGAGAGGTTTTTCCCCTCTTTTGTAAAAAAAAGCAGGAATATCATGATATATAAAAGTATGTTTTATAAAATAATTATAACTGGTACTCTACATTGGGCACTTTATGTAAATTATTTCATTTAATCTTTACAAAAATCCAAGGATATACTCGCTGTTATTCCTACTTTATAGTTAACAAAATGAAGTCAGAGTTACATTAATTTGTGCAAATTCAAATGGAAAAATCAGGATTTGTATCAGTTCTATGTTACTGTAAAGCATAAATATTTAACTACCTTTATAAAATAGTCAATGAAGACATCACCTAATTGGA
Source organism: Pteropus alecto (assembly GCF_000325575.1). NCBI lineage: Eukaryota > Metazoa > Chordata > Mammalia > Chiroptera > Pteropodidae > Pteropus > Pteropus alecto. The sequence goes on from NW_006494614.1 coordinate 3,409,602, forward strand.
AGGGCAGAACTAGAATCAACAATAGATAAAATAGGAAGAGACAAATTCAAATCAACAGTATAATTTTCAATTATTTTCACTCTTGTTTTCAAAATGAAACATCTTAAAAATTCTTTCCTGATTTGACCATAGGCAAATGTCTTCCTTTAAGACTTAAATGAATGAACATGTAGACCAGGTTGGCTGTGGATATTTCATTTGGTTTCTAGACCCAATTCCAACATGTGTGTTTGTTGCAGGGGTGGGGGTGGGAGGGCACTTTCCCACACCAACAGTTCAATTCTGAGGAAATAGGTTCAGATTTCAGATTCTACAGGTTCAGTCCCATGAGTCTGACCCCACTTCAAATACCAACTGCAAGCCCAATTTCTGACTCACCAGCTAAAGATTAGAGGTTCCCACAACCTTCACCTGTACTTCAGATGCCACTTGCAAGTCCAAGTTGTTATATCTGACCAACTGACTATAAATCAGAGGTTCCCAGGAACTCCTCCTCAGGTTCCATTAATTGGCTAGAATGGCTCACTGAACTCAGAAAACCCATTTATTGACTAAACCACCAGTTTATTATAAAAGTATATAACACAGGAATGGCCAGATGAAAGAAATGCATAGGGCAAGGTATGGAGAAAGGGCACGGAGCTTCATACCCTCTCCAGGCACTCCATTCTCTGGAATCTCCACGTGTTCATAAACCTGGAAGCTCTCTGAATTCCATCCTTTTGGGGTTTTTATGCAGGCTTCATTATAGGCATAATTGATTAAATCACTGACTAATGGTGACTGAACTCAATCTCCTGCCCCTCTGCCCTCCATGGAGGTGTATTAAGGGGTGGGGGTGTGGAGGTGGGACTAAAAGTTGTCAGCCTCACATCATATGGTTGGCTCCACTGGCAACCAGCCCCCACCCTTAGGTACTTTTCAGAAGTCACCTCATTAACAACAAAGGACACCTTTATAACTCACAATACTTAAGAAATTCCAAGGGTTTTAGAAGCTGTGAGCCAAAAACCATACTGAATGACCAAATATATATTTTTCTTATAAATCATAATATTGCAATGTTATATTTTAATCCTTATTTGGGGCTATTATTTGAAATATACTGAAAATGTGAATTGAATTCAGACCCCACTTTCCCTCAAATTTTCTTTTGGTAAGCATAGCCTGTGCATCTGTGCCTGTAATCATTCTTTTCCAAAGTACACTGTAATTTTATGCAATAATCTTGTTAAATCATGATATGTGTGTTCAAGCAATAGAGTATCTATGATTTGAATTTGCATCTTATTTCTTTCTCAGATAAAATCTTTTCACTCTAAGAATGTTTCAAAAGGCAAAAATACCTGGTTTCTAGATTCTTGGCTTAATCACCTAACACGTGTAAAACTGTTAAATAACAAGAATGGCATTCTCATCTAGCAATGGAACCAATATTTCACCTTGGAGTGTGCAAGCAGATTTGAAGTAATCTGAAATGGTAATCATCTTTATTTTGCGAATTTAACTATAGCATTCCAAAATCGCACTAGAATCTATGTAATTATAAAGAAATAAAACTGTTCTAATTTTAAGTGATTAATATTGACAAATATTATAACTTCAACATTTGTCAGATTCTATATTTATGCAGTTTTGCAATAAATAGATGCCATTCTCTCACCTACAATATTTTTTTATCTTGATTTTTCCCCTGATAATTATAAAACCCCAAAAATCTTCTTCAGTAAACTCTCCAACTCTGATCCCTCTTTTACTCTATCTTTCTTGAACTTTTGGTTTTCAATTCTATATTTTGCACTTTTTCATATATGATGTTTTAAATATTCTTACACTGTAGCATGTACTTCATCTCCTCAGATGAATTGTAAACTCCTCTAGGGCAGAAGCCTGTTCTATTTTACTATCTAGTTTGAACTAGTAGTACAACTAGAGAGTTTCAGTGTTTTCCTACCATTTTGTGCTTATGGCATGCTCTGGAGTATTTTGGATGTTATCTTAAAGGATGAAATGAATCAAAATTATCCTCTATTACCCAACAGTATTTAGGAAACAGTGATGACTACAACATAATAGTTGCTTGTCTAGGCTACAGAAAGACTTTATTACTACATCATTGGCTTGGACACTTTAACTTGTGTTGCTACTCGAGAACTGTTTATTGAATGGATTCTATTTTTTCACATGTGAATGGGGTCCCCCATGTGAACATAAATACGAAATCCTTCTTGGTGCTGGCTTAACTTTTCTGCCTTGCCTCTCCTCTCCTATTCTAGGATTTGGCACATCGTCTGCCCTGTAGAGTGATGGGCCCACCTCAATAGACTATGTAAGGAAAGGTCAATTCTTTTTTGTAGAAAAATAACCTTTCCATATTGATTCAAACATGGTAAAACACAGCACATCTTTAAGTCTCACACATACAGTGAGAAGTACCATCAACTGACTCTAAAAAGCATAAATCAGAGCAAAATTTTTGCACTTAAGAACATTAAAACCTCAAATAAAACTGTAAAACACTCCAACCAACACACAGCTTTACTCTGAGTAATATAAGAGTAGAGGTGTTTTAGACCTAATACACAGAATTCTAGGTGTAATTCTGTTAAGCAGCTTTACATTTTGCCATTAGAACTATTTCCCCTCTATGCTAAGCTTTAATATCTTTTCAAATGCATTAATGTGTCCACAGAACAGACTCTCACAGACTCCTGCCTGCTTTGAATATTTCCATTTTAATAACAGCTTCAGATCTTCACTCAGAGCTTTATATGCCCCTTACTATCACAGAGGCTTGTGAAAGACAGAAGGAAACAGCTCGTCATCCACAAAAGTCATCCAATGTACAGTTGTTTGCTTTAGAATACAACCCAGAGGAAAATTAAAGGGGGACATCATTTACATTTGATTTTCTCTATCCTTTGTGCTCATCTTTGAATAATTCTAGAGAAATTTTCAAGTCCTTGTAAGGACTGCTTAAATCTTTTCCTTTCTGAGAGTGACTATAGTTCCATGCTGAAAGAACTAAGGTCTCTCTCTTAGACTTCAGAAAGGCAGAGCAAAGGCAAGTATCATTTAGACCTTCGTGGTGTGAGGTCTTATTATCAGAGTTGCTATTCAGTGGCACAGTAGCTCAGAGATAAGGAATACCATTTCTCCAAAGCAGTAGGAATGAACCTTTTGTGACAGTGATGATGGTTCTACAGGCTTATCTAAAAGGCAAAGTGAGCATTTTATGTTTTGTAAAACTAATCATATCAATAACCACCATCACGTTTAAGAGAAAGTCTGAAGAGTTTAGGGCAATAATAATTTTGAAGTAGAGGGAGAGGAATAACTTAAAGCAAACTGGAAGAATAGTCTAGGTACAATTTTGGAAACCTATGAGATTTTTTGTGAAGAAAATGATGAAATTGGAACAGGCAGGAATGATTGTAAAGATACCAAGAATGATTGTGCGGGGTAAGGAGGGACAATAAACTATAAGAGGACAGAGGAGCCTGGAAACAGTTTGTATTTTGTTCATATTGCTTATGTATAAGTACCATCTCACTTCATATTTCACCTTCAAATACGTGATTTGTCAAAGATGGTAAACTCTCTGTTCCCTTACCACATCTTGGTTCATTTAAAATTGCTAAAGAAAATACAAGAAGGCAAAACTGCATGCTCTTAGCTGACGGCTCACTCTCACAATACTCTCGAGAACAGGAATGAGGTTCAACATTATAGAACTGACATCCAATCTAAGTGGTGGTTTGAAATAAACTTAGTGTTATCACTTATCTTGATGAGAATCATCCATTTAAAGCCTTCAGCTTTCTATCACACACACTAAATGATTCCAAAAGGTCTTAACTTATCTGATTGGTTTTATTTTATAAGCTAAAAACAACACTGAATAACTATTCATCTCACTTTAATTTGTGCCTTTGAACAGTTGATCATATTTTTAAATAAACACTATTGGGCTTGGGGTTGTCATATCTAAACAACCAAATCAACAACTATTTCCTAAATTCTGAATGTTAATATCTAGTTGCTTACCATCTTTCACACTGATATAACACCACAAGCTCCAACTCAATAATTCTAAATAAAATTTAACATTTTTATTCCTAATTCTCTTTTTTTCTTGTGTCTTTCTATTAACAATTCTTTATTCTCCTTGTATTGCAGGCTCAAGTCATGGAGTTTCCTTTGATTCTTCTCTCTCAAACAAATCTCACATTTTAAGTTTATATTCTCTGTTATATTCTAATTATTTTGTGTTCTTACTACAATAACCACTATAGCAATGGTCTTCAAAGAACACAAAATGATCTACTGAGGGAGGAAAAAAGGATTTCTACCTTAAAAAAAAACCTCCTTTTTTCTATTTTTGCGTATAAATCTATCAATCTATCTATGGGAGCGAGAGGGGGTGGGGTGGGCGGAGAGAGAGAGAGAGAGAGAGAGAATTTTTTCCTGCTAAGGATATCCATTCTAGTATGTCTCTCAACGAGGGTATAAGCTCTCTCTGCTTTTCATCTAGTTTGTTGGAATAGTCTGTGACAGGTTTTCAGTCTTAAGTCTCAACTCTAATTGGACCAGGCAAGACAGTATTGATTGGTTGGACATTAGAGAGAGAGAGAGAGAGAGAGAGAGAGAGAGAGAATTTTTTCCTGCTAAGGATATCCATTCTAGTATGTCTCTCAACGAGGGTATAAGCTCTCTCTGCTTTTCATCTAGTTTGTTGGAATAGTCTGTGACAGGTTTTCAGTCTTAAGTCTCAACTCTAATTGGACCAGGCAAGACAGTATTGATTGGTTGGACATTTGGTACTCTTTGACTCCAGTGCTTTGCTCTTCCAATTTTCCCTACCTAAAGTATCCTTCCATTCCACTAACACCTGTCCCATCTTACCTACCCCATCCTTTTGGACTCAGTTTAGACGACCCCTTCTTAATTCTCTACCTGAAGTAAAATTTGCTTCCCTGAACATCCATGGCAGGAATGTCCATACTTCTGTCATGGTAGGCTTCACAGTCATTGTAGTTATTTATTTTTAGGCATTTGCCAAGTAGTCAATCGTAAGCTTCTTAAGGAGAAAGTTCATGTTTATCTACTTCCATACACTTGGTACAGCCAACACAGTGCCTTACACATAGTAGGTACTCAAAATTAAGTAATTAAAATTATGAATAGCAATTTCCTTAACTTCCTCCACATTGCGCTACAATTTGTATTTTCTTAATGCTACTTCTATTTTTAACTACAGTATATACTCAGTAAAGGATTTTACAACTCTCTAAATTAGTCCATGGTGATTACCCCTACTGTGCAATTTACCACTATTTTATTAAAGCAAGATTAAAGATAATACTTCATTGGAAGAAGTAACAGCAGCATTAACCTCTATTTACCTTGACATAATAAAGCTTTAATAAAACACGGGCAAATTACATTGGAGGGGATAATTATTCTAACATAAAATTTAAAGGCGACTTAATTTCTTATTCTGCATGTTTAGTGCTTTAAGATTAGTGTCATTAATGTCCTTTTTCTCATTTATAGAGGATACATAAAAATATTCAACCTTCTCCAATTTGTTTTCTTATTAAATAATTCTGAATTTATATTCGAGTTCATAAACATAAGAACACAACTTTAAAAAGCAACAGTTTTTCAGAAGTAAATATTCTTAAGGAGTGTCAAGGCAGGGAAAGTTTTATGGGAGGGATTTTACCCCAAGACAAAAAAGAAAAGTCAGACTTGTCTAAATTTTTGAGAGTTGAATCAAAGAAGATTTTTGTTTGTTTTATATCCTCTGGCTTTATTACATCAGACAAGCTTCAAAGGGGCAGAGCATATAGGATTGAAAAATAACACAGCTGCATTTTGCAATGGAGTGTTCTGCCTCTGCTTGTGTTTTGTTGTTCATGTAATACTTTTCAATAAACAAAGATGTCAATCAACTCTCTTTGCAGCACATCACATTTCAGATTTAAACCACTTCAGACACTTCACTGCCCCAAGCTCACAAATTTAACAGATAAAAATTCAGCTTTCTGTCAACGCAGAATGCTGTATTGATTGTAGGTGGTATTTAGGCAAGAGAGTGGCAGAACAATATTACCTGCAGAGTAACATAGAGTTCACTACAGAGGCATAACATGAAGTGCATTATACTCCATATATATTTTTTTTAATGCTCAGCATTGATTAATACCCATTTCTAAACACATTCTTAAGAAAGACTTCTGCATGCAGCAAATTGTGAGGGTAGCAGAGGGGGGTTAGGAACACATGATAGTAATCATGAAAACTTTGATCACTTGATTTGATTCTAGTGCTTTGTAAATTAGCATAATTATTCAAACATGCTTCATTAAAAATCATGACTGTACAAGTCCTTTGGTTTAATGATCCAAGTATATACCACGTGAGCTAAGCTTTAAATAAGAATACCAACTTGGTGCTAGGAGGCTATGAGATATTTCTCTTAAAATCAACAGAGTGTGCAAATACAAAGTCTAAAAACCAAATCAGGAAAAAAATCTAAAAGGTAAGTCAGTAGTTGATGTGTTGGGTTATAGTTTTCTATTTATCTTCACATCTATCAGAATGTCTCTTGGGGCCACCAAAGGTTAGATACCACATCACTTCTAAGCTACCAGAAGATTGGCATACAATCCCTGTAAATCTCAAACTAATTACATTTAAATTTTAGGTGTCACAGCTAGTTTTGACCTTTGAAGGTTGGCAGAAGAAAAGTTTGACAGTTCTTGAAATGTTCCTAGATATTAAAAGAAGTTGTTTAAAATTAATCAAAGAAGAGGAGCATAACTAAATTTATTATGCCAAAGATATTAATAAGACTACTGTTATTGGCACACATTTAATTATGTATCAGATCTCATTTAATAATGATGTCAACTTCACTTATATTGCAGGCTACATAAGGAAAATAGAAACAACATATAAGAAACTCCATTATTTTGGTTGTTCTGTTAACATTAAGTACTAACTCACATGCAAATGAATCGTGTTTACGGGGTTAAAATATACGGTATGAGGGGGATGAGTTTTAAATTAAATTAATCTGCTTCTAAATCACTGAAATTCCGAGGTATAATGGATTACCAAGACTCCTGACTTTATACAGTATTCAGGCTACGTGGAGTTGGTTTAAGAATGAATTGTCACTTTCTATATCACTTTTTTTTTCACTTTTGACAATTTATGTAGCGTCATCAAAGAGACATTTAAAGACGTTTATAACAGTTTTAAAGTAGATTAAAATTTTGAGCCTAACATGTTTGCAAAATATATCTTTTTAAATCTACAGTTTTATTGCTAAATATATTAAGTGCTACAGAATTAAAATGCAAACTCTCACTAATGGCCTTTTAACATCAAGAAAATAGTCATTAATCTTAGAAACGTTAAATTGATTATTTGCTCTCATGCAACGAAATAGCATCAACATCAGGTCCCTGGTCACTCTTCAAGTTCACTGATAGTCTGTTGAATCTTGGCCAGGTGCCTGGATCAAATATTAACAGTACCCATCTAGGAGTAATTCGTGAGAGGAAAAGATGACAGATAACTTGCTTTAGCCCTATTGAAAAATTGTAAAAGTCACCAAAAACAACTAATCAAGTGATATGATATGCTAGAAAAATAACTGAATGTGTAGTTCTGGGCAGCCTCAGTAATTCTTACATCAGGTGGCAAATGTGGGTAGAAATATGTACTCAACTCTTTTTCTATCAATGATCATATTATGAGATGTTAATAATTAGCCATGAGACCCACAGCCCTCAGGGAACCCTACTGCAGAGCCACAGCCATTTGCCTGGAGTGCTTCAATCTTAAAAGATTAACTCACATTTCTCCTGTTATTAATACTATAGTAGTAGACCTGAAAGAAACAAATGAATATTTCTACAAAATAAGTCTGGGAAGAGAAATTTAAAAATTAAGTTCAAACTAATAGTAGATAAATAATAATAAGCAGGGAAAAAATGAGATTTTAAATTCTTCAAAGGCAGAGGTCATTATCACAGAACTATCATAACAGTTGCCTTTATACAAACTAAATATTTGATAAATATTTTAATTGCATAACATTCATTTTATCCTCTTCATTTTTTCCAGTTTTCTGTGAATAAAATTTAATGGTGAATTCAGATAATAACAAGTGGTTAAGCAAATCTAGAGTATAAGCTGTAGAAGGAGTATGAGTAAGCGATAAAAATAATAATGTCTGTAGATAAATTATTTTCTCTGGTTTTTTAAGCCATGTCAAGGAATTCAGACTAACTCCTATAAGCAATATAAACTTTTGAAGAATTTTAAATTGGAGAGTGACATGATCAATACTATGCTTTAGAAACAGTATCCTATAGTGAGTATATAGATGAATTTAAGGAGAGCAAGCCTGATCATTTATGAAATTATAATATTACTTAAGAAAAAAGATATGAAATAAAGTATCAACAATGAAGGTAATTAAAAAACAAGGAAGGAGGAGTTGGTCTGGAAGACTAAGTAAATGATATTTATTGAGCACTACTAGGTATCAAGCACTATTCTAAACATGTGGCCAGAATTAAATCATTTGATCCTCACTACAATTCTGTGAGGAAGGGATTATTATAATCCCCTTTAAAGATGAGGAAATTCTACATGTTGGGTAACTCGCCAAAAGTCACACAACTGGTAAGTGGCAGTGATGAGATTCCAACACAGGATATCTGCCTTTGAGGCTTCCTTTTTAACTACTGTCTTATGACTTGCAGATTTCTACTCTATGTGACATGTCAGGTAATCATGCTATTCCCACACACAAAGAGAGTCTGTGAAACAGGTTTTATTCGAAATAGTTAATATCAAGTTTTTGTAATCTTAACACTATTGACACTTTGGGCTATTCTTTGTTCTGGGAGACTGTCTCGTGCATTGTAGAATGTTTAGCACCATCCCTAACCTCTATGCATTAGATGCCAGTAACACACCCCTTACTCTTGCCTCAATGGTGGGCAACATCTCTAGATATTGCCTAATATCCCTGGGGGCCAAATCATTCTCTATTGATAACCACTGGTTTATGGAAAAGATAAAAAGTACAGTTTTTGTTAATGTCTTATATTGAATTAAGGTTTTTGTATCTAAACAGTACTGACAGTCAACAGCTAAATTTATGGAACCGGAACTCAAAAGATATTCTGACTCAAACTATAGATGCAGCAAATCATCATCATATGGTTATAACTGAATGTGATTTACAGGGGCAATGTGACACCAACAAGAATGTCAAGGGCAAGTCTAAGGACACAAGAATTTGAGTTGAAAAGAAGAGGAATCCTAAAATGAGAATGAGAAAATCCAAAAGAAGAAAATCAAGGTAAGAAGACTTCTTTAACAATGTCAAATTTTGCAGAGTATAAAAAAATAAATTGGATTTAGCAGTTGATATGTTACTAGTGACTACTGGTGGGTCCATTTATAATTGTTTTTTGAAATTTTATTTTTTTTCTCACTTCTTCAAGTATTCTTTCTCTGGTTTCATTATTATATATCCAAGGTAAGAAGAAGAAAATCAAGGTAAGAAGACTTCTTTAACAATGTCAAATTTTGCAGAGTATAAAAAAATAAATTGGATTTAGCAGTTGATATGTTACTAGTGACTACTGGTGGGTCCATTTATAATTGTTTTTTGAAATTTTATTTTTTTTCTCACTTCTTCAAGTATTCTTTCTCTGGTTTCATTATTATATATCCATCACCTTAATCGGTCAGGTCTCAAAGTCTTCAAGAAACAGCTGGTTACAACCACCAATTGGTCCCTCTTTCTTAGTAAAGAAAAGCAGCTTCAGGGTAATGTTTATCACCAGCAAAGTCATGTGCTTTCAAGAATACCACTTTTGCTGAACAGGGGATCCATGTCTAGCACAAATGCTAATGAAAATTAGTACTCCATATCAGATGGTGATTACCCTGGATGATCATGCCCTCCTTGTATCGTTGTATATGGAGTTTGAAGGTGTAATTCAGATAAAAAGATCTGGAGACCAAGGGAGAAAATCAGACAGGGAAGCATTGGAATAGTTGAGCATGAAAGCAGAGCTGTTGTCTCATTCTTAGAAAAAGTCTCTATCACATGACATTACCAGGAGCCTATTTTTCTGACAACCTAAAAGATGAACACACAGAAACTGGTTCCAGAAACAGGGCTGCAAGAAAGGATTTTCAGGTAGAATGTGGAACTGGAGGTGGCACAAAGGCAGGACTGAGGTGGGAAGCAGGGAGAGCAATCACTGTCTCTAAAAAGTGGTTCACATGACAGCTAAGATTGGTACAAATGTTAGTGGATGCCACATAAAAGAAAACCAAGACATCAAGTGAAGTTAGGAGGGTCACATCTGCTCAATGAGCCAGTATCCCATGCCTGACCTTACCCAGCAGCTTCACTGCCCTCACGACAGAATTTAGCCATGGCTCTGCCATGGCACTTAGGGTACAGTTAGGGTCAGTGAAGATCATATAGTCCTAGAATCATATGAGCTCATGATTAGCGGTAAAAAAAGCAGGTAAATAAGTTTTTCCTTATTATTTTCATGCATATTTCAAGAAAGGTGCTTAATAATTGCAGCATAAGAGTTGTTTCGAAGGGTTAAGCATATATAGATAGGGAAGATATTTTATGCATGCATGTGCATATGTAAGCATTTATCTATGTTGGTGGGACGTTTTTTTGGCTTTGAGTGACCTATATTGAGACAGGGCCAGCTCTGGTTCTAGATTCCATAGCTAAAGAAAATGCAGGGTGTTATGTGATTGTGGCTTGTAGTCAGCATGCTAAGACCTGTTGTTGAAATGACATATGTGAGCTAATTTTAGAACAACCTGTACATCCCATTACATCTTATCTCCACAAAGTTGAATCTTTCATACACACACACACACACACACACACACACACATAGGATATCAGGGAACTATCTGAGAAAACTTGGGTGAGAGTAGACTGCTCCACCAAACCCCAGTGATTGGTCTTGTATATAAGGGACTCCCAGTCCACTGAGAAAAGAGGAGATTAGGCAGTGAAAAAGGAAAGTAGGAAAAAAGGTCAGACGCGTGTAACTTTTAGAAGTTGAGATGGAGTTGTTGCCACTGTAAATCAGGAAATAAAAGTGTGTATAAACAGCATTAGCTGCAGGTTGCCTGAGCTGGATAGGGTCACTGGGGAGAGGCCAACCTTCACACAATGTCTAATTTCCAAACAATTAGCTCTAGATAAATTTGAAAGTCTTGACAATTTGAATTGTCAAAATATGAGAAGGGGAAGCATCTTCAGTGTCAATTTGGTCTTAAAAATATTTATAAGTACATATTTATTTCAATAATACTAATATATAAAATTAATATGTTTATCAGGTAACATATGGGAGAGAAGAAAACTTCACATAGAGCCTGGCATACAGTAGCTCCTCAGTAAATGTCAATTTCTGATTTGCATTTTACTTTATACCAGGTCCATTAAAAAGTCCAATTATATCCAACCCAATTTATGTATTTCTCCAGATTTGCTTGGCCTCACCTGCCTCCTGGAGCTTGGTGTCTTGCTTGACTGAGAACCTAGCTAGCTATCTACCTCAGCTTCTCCAGGGTGAGGACTGGGCTCAGGGGTGGCTTTCCAAGGTGCCTTCCATAGTCAATGGGAGATGCTAACCCTCGAGTGGCCTGGCACCTGGTCTCAGGTAAAGCTCAGTGCCCAAAGGCATGAGGCCAGGCTTCCCTGGTGATTACTAGGAGGGGCTAGACTTGGAGGAGACTCAAGATTCCCAGTTCCCTCTTCTCTCTCTGGTTTCTGTTGGGGACTGTGGAGTTCCAATGTCAATAATGAAGGAGGGGCCTTGGTTTTATAGCTTATCTCCTATATTGTCTTTTGGATCTATTTAGTAAAACTGTGTTTCACTTTATTTTGGTCACTTTAAAATAAAATTAGATGCTTAAAAAAAACTAAAACCTATCATGAGAAGTGAGAGAGTAATAAATGTGTACAGCTTCTCAGTGTCTCCACAATAGCTTAGCACTAACCAGTTGGTTTTCTTGATTGAACTGGGACTAATGAGAGTAAGAGAATATAAAGATAGCATAGAAATTCTTCTCCCCTTGCACACCATCCTCTAACTCTTCCCAATGGTATGGTGGTTTTCTATAGACGGCCGTGAGCAGGTCTCAGCACCAAGCAAGCACCTATGGATATTTATGAGGCTGTTCCATCTGGCAATACAGAACATATACAGTGTTTGCTTTCCTCCTTCCCTGCTCCACTTCTCTTTTCTTCCTCTTCATGTTATTCTGAGATTTCATACTAGCCTTCCCGGCCCCCTTAGAGGATTAAAAAGTGAGCATGTCCTCAACAGGCTCTGTTTTCTAGGGAACCCCAGTGCAGTGTCAACAAACAGCTGGATTGCTGACCTATTCAGTATACACATCAGAGTGTGAAACAATAAGGCTCTCAGCCAATACCCAAATGCACAAGTCCAGCTGATGAAAACTGCTCAAATAGCCAACCAACCTGAGTTCTTAAAAGAATAATCCAAACTTAAAATAAATAATGTAATCATTTCAAAACAATCCATAAAAAATACCTAACATAGGTCTGGCACTCAGTAAATATTTATTAGGGTGTTTGTTCATTGATTTCCACTGATTTTACGGGAGAACAAAGGACAACATGAAGGGATATTTTTGTGTTCAGTATTGGATCACATGGGAGGACTCAATGCAGCAATCGTAATTTGAGCTTATTGATACACATTCAAACCTCACAGAGAACAGCCTAATTAATCCTTGATCATTTGGGTGGGAAACAGCATAGACCACAGGAGAGCAGCAATGAGCCAGACTATAACTGGCAACTGTTAGGTGAAAGGCAGGTGTGCCAAGGATGAGGCACTGTAATGTCATCCAGTACTTGTCAACTCACAGACAAGTCATCCATAGGTCCATGCCCACTTTCAGTTCTACGGTTGTATTGTGAGTACATACCTAAGAATGCCATAATGGCTATCCTGTATTTAATTTTATTAATTGTGAGATTAAATCCTCAGTGTTGTAATAAATGTTATATTCAGAACCATTTGCAGTATGAAGTTGAGATATATATACAATTCTATCTTACTCTAGAATTCTCAGAATGTAAGTCATTTGCATACAATTTCTAATATAGTCATGCTCACTTACTAATGAGGATATGTTCAGAGAAATGCATATTTAGGCAATTTTGTCATTGTGTGAACATCATAGAGTGCACATACACAAACCTGAATGGTATAGCCTACTACACACCAAGGCTACATAGCATAGTCTATTGCTCCTAGGCTACAAACTTGTATAGCATATTATACTGCACTGAATACTGTAGGCAACTATAACATAATGGTATTTGTGTATCTAAACATATCCAAACATAGAAAGGGTACTGTAAAAGATATAGTATAAAAGACAAAAAATGGTACACCTGTATATGGCACTTACCATGAAAGGAGCTTGCAGGAATGGAAGTTGCTCTGAGTGAGACAGTGAATGAGTGGTGAATAAATGTGAAGGCCTAGGACATTACTTTAGACTATTGTAAATTTTATAAACACTGTCACACAAGCCCTCACCCGGCTTTCTTGCCACAAGGTCAGAAATAGAACATTAGAGATGTCAATGCTGCTCCAACCACAGAGATGTGAGCTGAACTAATTTGAAATACTGAGGAAAAGTTGGCTGGGTACAGCATAGATCACCTTACTAGGGACCATCAGGAGGGAACGAAAGGTGGCCTGATGATGTGGAGGAATAAGAAATCAAGATGGAAAAACAAAGGAATAAGGGCATTGTCATGGCAATGTGGTTTTGGCTATTGCATGTTGGAACATTGGTCATATTAAGAAACTTTGTGGTATTCATAAAAAAGAGAGTTTTAGCATGGAGAGGGCATAGAACTGAGTACTCGATATTTTGACTCTGGAAATTTATTTTTGGTTCCATTGACCCTATCTGGCACAAAGGGCTCTCTCTGGCATTGAACTAATGGAAAATAAAATAAAACTTATCTATGCTTTACATTATTACAATCTGAAAATATTTCCAAAGTACAAGAACAGGCTGGCTTCGCACTACCACAGAAAGCTTTTACAAAAGTGACACTGGCACTTCATACTTATCAAGGTAGCTCCTGCGGACCTGTATTCTTGTACACAGGATCTTAAGTCTTCAACAAAGAATTTACAGTACTGTACTCTGAAGAACATCAAGCTAGATCTGGGAGGGCTGTAGCACCCTCTGTAGCACTGGGGGGCCAGGCTCTTCTGCATTGAAACAGGTCAGTGGCCAACTAGTTGGGACAGGACTCAAAACTGAGGTGTTGTGAATGAGAGGAATCCACCGCCAAGCCCCACAGAGATTGCTCCTGCCAGATGAAAAGAAAAAAATTCCTCCTGAACCACATATCCCTCCTTTTCTTACAGGAAATTCAGCTTCATTAAAATATTATGGGATAACTGTCATAGCGTGGTCCATCATTGACTGAGACATCATTATGCAATGCATGACTGCACTTCAGAATAGGCTACACTTAACTGTATTCTCCTTAAAAATGCTTTAATTACAAATTTGCCTATTAGTCTAATTCTAAACCTTTATAAAACTTGAAAAACTTAATAAATAATTCTACCCTAATAATGTTTACTATTTTTAAAAAATAGTTTAAACACATCCAACTGCTATTAGCAATTTTCCCAGAAAAGCTGTGAATAATTTAATGTTATAATATCCAAAACAATAATCTCAAAAAGTGTACTATTATAAGCATTCAGAAAAGGAAACGGAGTCTTAGAGAATGTCACTTTTTTTCCTCAATTCATACATTAGGTGCTGAATTAAGATTTTTAATGCTTTAACAATTACTATTACCCCTTAACATATTCTGAACAAATAAGGTGAATACTGTCCAATTTTTAGCGTATTTGATTTTTATTCATTTATCAAATATTTATTTAGCACCTTCTATCCGAGCACTTTTTTGGTACATACCATCTCACTATTACATGTTTTATACAATTCTCAATTCTACCCATTTAACTTGGAAAGTAAGATGAGCATCTGTTACTATTATTATTGTATCTTTTCATTGAGCGCCTATTATGTATTATTAAATGTGCTACATTAGGCCATTTACACTTAAACCTTTATAGACAATGTAATTACTCTTTAGAGGTGTGAATCAGGGCTCTCGGACTCCAAGCCTATGATCTTATCTAGAGCCTATTTTATAGCGGGAAGACTTAGAGCTCAGAAGGGGTATTATTTTATTGAGAATCACAACTTAGAAGAGTAAGACTCAAACTTAAGTTTGTTTAGCTCCAGAATTTAATATTAAATCTACAAAAATTAGATTTCAAATCCTTTAAATTTAGGACTAATGCACAATATGTAAACAGCAGTAAAAGAAAATAAAAAGCACTGCTATGGTAAACACAAGGTAAGCAGTTACAATCTTTTATCTCAGTTGAAGGAATAAAGACTTCACTTTATTATATCTTTTGTACATGAACTTTATTATTGAAAAGCTGATTCAGTGTATATAAGTTTGGAATTAAAATATAATCCTTCCAGTGCATTACTTCCCAGTCTCAGTAAGAAAGGCTATGCGAGTCAAGGAAGGAGAAAGAATAAATACTAAGTATGGACATAGAGATCATTTACTGACCCCATTTGCATCCTTTACTATTTCAGCTATAGTCCATTCATACCATTGTCAAGGTCATGAACAGTTTCTTCTAATAATGTATTCATTCAAAAAAAGGTATGATAGTATACAAAAATCCTCAAAAGGATAAGATTAATATCACTTTTTTTACTTGCTTTCATTCCCAAAGTTTAAAGAACTCATAATCACTTGTGAGATGGAAACCCACTGCTTTAAATTTTGATGCCATCTTAAAGGGATTCAAAGAATGTCCTAGGATCCAAAGCCTCCTTTTGAAGTAAAAGAAAAAAATAAAAACCTCAAGAAGATTGGTTTTTGTCTTGCATTAATGATCTTTCTTAAAAATCACTAATGTCTAGCACATAACTATATGCTGCAGAAGATTCAGATCCATGTCATGTGAAAACCTTCTTGAAGGGACTTTACCAAATGATATCATTTATGTTTGGAAAAAGTAACATTCATAAACAAAACAAAACTGAAGATAATATCAAACGTAAATTATTTTAGTTATTGGGAAAAAATAATCTCTTGATCTACTAAGCATATTGATGAGGTGCTTCTTTGCTTCTTTGAGTATACTGTATGTTGGTTTGGGTGAAGAATCGGCATAGCTATTCCATTTTAATTTACTAGCCACTTTACATTTATTGTCATATTTACTAAAATCTTTCCAAGTACATAGAACAATGTGGTAGGTGCTTAGAACAAGTTTACATTTTAATTATCATTACTATTTAAAGATGTTTCCCATAACTCCTCTCAAAGCATATGCTTAACATAACTTCCAAACCCCTGAATATGACTTTCAGCACCCATTGTGAGCTGATCCCTGTCTCCATGTCCAGCCTCAGTTTATTAATACCCCCTTGTCTCTTAGCTGTTTCCAAGCTAAAACTGTAACTGCCTGCTATTTGTAGTCGAGCAATGCATCAGCTCTGTGTACATGTACTCCCAGTCCTGTCCCATACTTCTCCTTCCCTGACCAATCCTGACTTCTAATCTACTCCACCCACATATTAGTTGCTCTCCTGTGCACCTTCATAGTAGTCTTTGTGTGTCTCTATCATATGACCATTTTAGCTAATATGTATTGTGCTCTTCCCATGTGCCAGAGTTCTGTAACAACTCTAGGAGCTTACTACTATTGTTATCTCCATTTCTCAGACTTAGTAACTTTAAGTACATCTTCAAAGTCACACAGGCATTAAGTGTCATATATAGGATTCCAACCCAGGTCTATCTGATTTTAGATCCCTTGCTCTTAACATGTATATGTCTATTTCTAAATGTTATTAAATATTGTGGTGTTCACTACAAATTCAGTGCCCTTTTCGTCAATGTGATGATTCATCCATTAGCACATTATGGAGAAAAATTCCCACACGCCTTGCTGAAAAAAAGATGCCCCATGCCAATAGAATTATTTTGATCTACTAATAAAATGTTTGTAATATACTCATAAAGGTTTCTGATTAATGCTACTTTCTTTTTCCTAAGAGATTAGTAACCACATGAATAATAATAAAGAATAGAATTCTACCAAATACCATCATCAAAGTTTGTAAGCTGCAGTTTTTATAATTCACCGTATACTCTTCCTAACACTTTCTTAACTACATCATTTAGCTTTCTAACTTTTCGTGGTTTCTAATAGAGTAATGATGATGTTTCTGTGATCCTATCTTTACATGTTTTCAGTATCCTAGGTTGAAATGTGTCTATCTGATTTAGGGGAATTAATTCACATATTACAGCTGGATGCGCTCTTGCATCTTTGTCTCACTCTTAAATTTGATTTTCTGCCTTTGTGTCACTTCTATCTTTTTATTTGCATACCACTTTCCTTGATGTAGAATGTAGCAATTGGAGTTGAGTCACCCAGCTGTTTTTTTTCTCAGCCTTTAGCATTTGTCTAGTTTCCTAAGGAGCAAAGCCTAACCCTTCTTTGTTTCGCTACTTCCACATACAAAGAAAAGGCCATTTTGGTTGTGATTAGTACTTGGCAAGGTTTGCCCAAAAAACAATTCCTAACCACACAGCATATTCAAAGAGGTTAATCCATTCAAAGGACCTAATGTCTCTCAACGATCTTGTTCAAAAGACAGGCAAGGTCATTTCAGGTCCTAGCTACAAGGTCCAGAGGTACAGATGACTACTGATTTCTCAGCTTAACATTAGCTATGCAGACCTTGTACTAGAAGCACCAAAGGCAATATGCCTACAAATTCACTTTATTGCTGTTTATGATGCCTTAGACTTGATTCTTAGAGTCCCATTTCACACCAGAATTTATTTACCAACATAAACATGCATGACTCAAAGTCCCCTCTTTTTCAGGAAAGAGAGCAGCAAACCAATCTATACAGTTCCCATTGGCCTTAAAATCAGAACACATCAGGAGTGCCTTGTTAGATGAATTTAGCAGCAGGGATGCCTGCAGCTCATCAGCTTTCTGTTCCTCAAAAGTAGGTACTTACTGCAGTCAAGAGGAATTATTCCTGAGGATTTCTGGTCATGGGGATGTTTTTATTATTTTAAATAAAAGTCAGAATAAGACAAAAGAAAAGTGCTCATATTTGTTTTCCCGTACAATATAGCATTTGATTTAAATGTCCTTTGATCTATTCTCAGAGTGTTTTAAATGGTAAGTAAAAATTATTCAAATGAACTCCAAGTTAGTAGTATTTTTATTCATTCTCTAAGAAAACAAACATTTAGACAATTGACAATGGTCCAAGTGCTATGGTAGGTGCACAGATAGATATAAGATACATAGGTCTCTGCCCTCAAGGAGGAGTAAACACAGTGGTAAAGAAAGACAGATTAATAGAGTACGATGAGCCGTTTGAATGACAAACTAGAGGATAGATGGACGTGATCTTCCTGGCAGTGTTTGGGAAGGCTTCATAGCACAAAGACATGAGAAAAGAGAAGAGAATTCATTGTTATTAGGTACCGAATATGTTCCAAACCCTGACTAAGCACTCAACAAATGCCATCTTATTTAATCTTAACTACCTTCCTTTTTATATGGATAGTCCTCTCATTTTTAGATGAGGACAGGTCTCAACAGGTTAAGTAACCTGTCCACATTTTACAAGTGACAGAATTGATATCCAAAATTTGTCTAATAGTAACTCATTCTCTACATTATTTTACCTTCTAGAGGTTATTTGAACAATGTGGTAAGAAATGACTGGGCAATTTTTAAAAGGATATACCTCAGAGGTGTTTTTCAGACAGAGAAGAAAAAAGAGGCAATTCCAGGGAGAGGGACCAACATTTTAAAAAGAAATGTAAAATGATGTAAGAAAAAGAGAAACTCTAAAAATACACAGAGTATTTAAGAATAAACTTAAATAATTATAGAAAAAGAGAAACTATAAGAATAAACTTAAATAATGATAAATTTGCCCCCATCGAGATCTAATGTAGAAAGTTTACTATGAGTATTAGCATTCTGTTTGTGCCCTGCTCCATAAGTCCCTTTGCCTATCTGAAATTCTTAAAACATAGCTATAATCTCGATGTTTCTAAGGATACAAATAATAAAAAATAATTTTATTTTATTTTTGTGCCGAGATTTTTTTATGTGCCAAGTACCTTCTAAAATCTGAATATACATTAGTTTCTTTATAAGGGTTTTATGAGGCAAGTAGCATTATTATCCCCATTTTAAAGATTAGAAAATTGCTACATAGGAAATTAATTAGGTAACTTAACTAGGGTCATAAAACTAGGAAGCAGTAAAGTGATTTGTATATAAAAATTTGCTCTTATCCACTACACAGTACTGCCTCCTCAGTTTTAGTCACCAAAAGAAGTAACATAGATTCAAATAGTTATTCATATGAGAAAAGAAATAAAATGGACAACATATAAAAAACATGGAAGGCTATATAGAGCAGTCACTTGACTATATCATCTCTCATTTCATCAACCATGAGAGTCTATTCAAATTATGTGTTGCCAAGCAAAAACTACTCATTCTCGTACTGCTCAATTTTTTTTCTCCTTGGAGTTTTGTTTTGTAGAATAATCTTCCCAGATTAAGATGACTATTAACTGCATCCATTTGCTAGAAATATTCAATGTCCACTTTTAGAAATAAACTCACATTCATATTTCAGGCAGTAGAGCATTTCGGCTCTTCAAAGCATTCCTTTATTTCTTTGAGTAAGATACATGTGTGTCATCAAAAATTAAATGGTCTAAGATTCTGTTGCTTTTGTGGAGAAATAAGCTTGTAAAATCAAGCTTCCCACACTCTTGTAGATAATAACTGTAGATTCAGGGGGAAAACAAACAAAGCAGAGAAAAACAAAAAACCAAAAATATTCTAGGTCTCTGGAAAGTGAACAAGGCAGTTAGATTGCACAGGGGAACTGAAACTTGGAGGAAGTGACTGGCATGGAGTGTTAAGGCTTTGACCTGAGGGCAGTCATAATTATATCAGTGGAGAGGAGTGGCTAAAATTCTATTAGAAAATCCACCACTTCTGGCTGGTCAAATCATAGGAGAAAACATGGGACAACAAGGGCCATCGGAGAGTAAGGAGGAATCTAGGAAAGAAAAGAACTAGTGATCAAAGCTGCTGTCCACCACAAGTGTGACAGAGTTCGAAGTTTGAGTCTAAGTAATTGCTTTTAAAAGAAAAACAATAGCGCTCTTTGAAGAAATACAGCAGAATCCAGAGAACCCAAAACATAACATGCCTAACGTCCAAGACATTATGCATAATTATTCTATAGTGAAAGAGCTAGGAAAATGTGACACAGTCTCAAGCAAAAAGAAAATAAGTAGAAGCCAATTACAAGATGACCCAGATGTTGAAATTCTCAAACAAAGACTATTTTAGCAGCTATTATAAATGTGCTCATTGAGGTAAAGAAAAATATGCTTGCAAAGGACAAATAGATAGAAAACATTAGCTTAGAAATATAAACAAAAATAAATCAAATAAAATCTTAGAATTAAATATGATATTTAACTCAACAAAAAGGAAGCAATCTGATTAAAAAATGGGCAACAGACCTAAAAAGATACCTCACCAAAGAAGATACACATATGGCAAATAAATATATGAAAAGATGCTCCACATATTATCATAAGAAAACTGCAAATGAAAACAATAATGACATACCACTATATGCCTATCAGAATAATCAAAATTCTGAATGCTGCAATACCAAAGCTGATGTTGTCAGAAGGGGAAAAAAGGCCCCCAAAAGATAAGCATATGGAATAAAAATATTGAAATAATCCAAAAAAGGAAAAAAAACAAAAAATAATGAAAAACAGAGCAAATAATAATACAGTAGACATAAATCTAGGCATATCAATAATTACATTAAATAATTTTGTATCCTCTAAGATATTTATCAATTACAAATGAAAAAATAAATTTGCAGTAGAGAAACCCAGTAAACACTAACTTAAGCGATCAAGGTAAACATTATAAGACATAGCAGCATCGTGTACCCTCTGGTGTGATACGCTGTATAGGACAAGTCACTTCTTTAGTATTCTTGCCTAAAATGCATAACCTCAATTAAATAATGAGAATAGGGGTGGCTCCATAGTGTAGTGATTAGCATGCCTGCTTTACACGGAGAAGGGCCTAGGTTCGCGCCCCAAGTGGAGCCATGGACTATATACCCTGGGTGAGTCTGACTCCAGGTGCTTCAGGTCCCAAGTGCATCAGGTCTGGAGTGCATCAGGTCCCAGGTGCACCAGGTTCCCGGTGTGGTGTGTTGCGGGGGGAGACGCCCCGCTTTCAGAGATCCAGTTCTTAAAGAGAGACGGCAACATCCATATGTCAAGAGTGAAAGTGGGGTGAGGGGGGGAATTAAAGAAGGGAAAAAAAATAATGAGAATACATCAGGCAAACCCAAATTAAGTGAATAGGTCATGAGAGATAAGAAAAGACTATCATGATTATGAGAGATAAGAACAGTCAGATTGTAGTAGACAAAAGTGACTAAACAGATAAATCTGATATTGGATCACTGAGTGGATCCGGGAACTGAAAAAAGACATTAGTGGGAATAATCTGTGAGACTCAATAAAGTTTACAGATTAATAGAGTAGTACGTCAATATTAATTTCTTAGCTTTTGTTATGATAAGTGTATAAAATGTTAACATTAGAGGAAATTGGGTGAAAAATATACAAGAACCATTAAAAATCTCTGCACCTTTTTTTGCCATATTTTTGTAAGTCTAAAATTATTTAAAAATCAAAATTTAAAAAGTAATAGTGAATTAAACACTCCAATTTAAACACAGATATTATCAGAGTGGACAAAAAAGCAATTATATGCTATCTAGAAGAGACACGCTTTCAAATTAAAGAAATCTATAGGTTAAAAATAAGTGGATTTTTAAAAAATACATGTGAAAATAATTTACCATGGTATAACCACTTTGGAAAACTGTCAGTTTTGTGAAAAGTTAAAAATCTACATGTTGTATGACTCAGACATTCCCCTCACACAAAGAAATAAAAACGTATGTCCACGCAAAGTTTCTGCACAAATATTCATGCTATCTTTATTCACAATATTCGAAATCTGAAGATACCCGAAATATCAACTGAACACCTGAGTTAGCGGTTATGCAAAATGTGATATTTTCATACAATGGCTACTGAGCAATTTAAAGAAAGGGACTACTAATACATACAACAGCAAGATTCAATCCCAAATATTTATCTTGGGTGAAAGAAGTAAAAGAATATCTACAAATATCTATTCTATGAATCTATTTATATAAAATTCTTAAAAGTGTTAACTAATCAATAGTAATAAAAGAAAAAAGAACAGATAAGTGCTTGCCTGCAATTGTGGGTATCAGGAGGAACAGTCTGCAAAGGGGCAATGGAATTAAAGGAATCTACTGAGGATAACAGAAATGTTCTATATCTAATTGCAGAGGTGATTATATGGGCGTAAGCAACTGCTAAAATTGATCAAGTTGGTTGCAGTATATTGTATGTGAAATTGATACAAATTTTTAAAAAGAATTGTCTATAAATGTGACATCTAAATAAATTTCTAACCAATATGTACTTACACACACATAAACAAGCATAGGTTAGAGCTACATATCATTCCATTGCTCAATTTACTCATTTAACAAATGAATCCTGTAATGTGGAAATCATTGAAAGAAAAAAATATCTTGACTATTCATATTCTAAAACTGAGAAGAATGGCATAATCAAATAAGATGAGGCCTTATTAAGGCAGCATGCTGAGAGAGGACAGTTTATCTTGTCTTTTTCTGATCAACATCAGAATTATGATTACAATTATGTAATGGTCTCTGCCCAGTTCAGATAGTTCTCAGAACACTGATAATACCAAATGCTGGTGTTGTCACACCATTCTTAATAGATTATATTAATTTAAAATTGCATAAAGTAGACAAATGGATTAATTGAGAATATGTACAAAGTCACACTGTAAAATAAATTACATACGATTTACCAAATCAACATAAGCAAACATACCAATTATAAACACAAATAATATATAGCTCTAATACTAACCAATCCTCATGAAAAAAGAACTTATAAAACAATTAATCATTAATGTATTAATAGACAGTTTCTCCCTCTCTTCTCTTTAGTTTTCAGGCTCAATATGGTCTGATGGGTGAACCACTCACAGGAAAAGCCTCAGGGTTATAGGGAATACTTTAATCATAGCAGCATTGACAAAGGAGAAAATCAGAATTTCCTTAGAGTATCAAGGGGGTCACTAGGGTGAGAAAAGTCCTTCAGTGATGGGAGAATGAGAAAAGACAACAGTGGTCAGCTCTGTGTACCAAATGAGAGGTGGGTGAACACAATCGATTTAGCACCTAACTCTCAAAGAAAAATCAGTGGGTCACTGTTTTGACGCAGAGATCTAAATGCTCTTTTTATGGGCCTCATAGCTCAAAGAGAAACACCATACTAGACTGGAGAGCTTAGATCTGCTTGCTTTATATTTCTTGCTGTGTGTAGCCTCAATGAATAGGCTTTTGTGAATAGCCAAATTTTACATAAATTGAAGAGATTTTTTTTCTTTGCAGTTGTCCAAAGTTCAAACTAAATCTTAGCCAAATAAAACTTTTGGTTCTCACTATTATTATTCTTATTAGATGTTGAACATTTCTGATTTGCCTCTTTAGTAGAGAAGCAAGGAAGAGTCAGCTCAGCTTTAGTAGTTCTGCAAGTCTGAATCAACCAGAGGGAGGAATGAGCACTAGGAGGTGTGGGTGTCTTCTTAATTAGGGATGTGCACAAAATCCAGAGTGGAGTGGAGGAGGGTGTCCATAAACTACAGAGGAGAGTACAACTAGTCATCACAGCAAGAACAAGGCCCATAAACAGGAAGGATCTGCAATCCAAAGACAAGGGATTGGAGAATGTGAGATTAGGTAGTGATTCATTTGACAATCCTAGATCAGGACCTAAAACTGGACCTATCTCCTCATGCATGATGCAAGAAAGTGTGTCAGTGGCACTGAAAGGGTATTCAGGAGAGATCAAGATCACTGCAGTATTGAAAATCACAGAGGCCTCATTTTCCTCAATGTACTTACTGACAGCTGTAGTCACTGTTTTCTCCTTGCCCTCAGTCTACCTGCTTTACACATCTCTGCTCTGTGCTGATGGTGGTAGGAGATGAGAGCTATAGAGATTAGTGTGGTTTTTAGCTGGAAAAAGGACAATTTCCAAGTTGAGAACTACCTCGAAGTACCTCCTCCATGTTGCAGGTATAATGAATTCCATGATACTTCCATGCTGTTCCATCAACCATCTCACACAGCTAAATAAAACATGATTGTATATTTAATTATTTCTTGTCTACTTTGTGGAGGCTTTACAATAACTCTATGATGCTTTACTAGTTGTTAACATATTGTTCTTTAAAAAGCCCTGGAAAATTATTTTTGAAATATGAATTTACTCCCTTACTCAAGTTTAAAGATACTGTAGGGGAGCAGCTAGCTTTCTTCTACCTTCAAAGTTCTTTGGGCTGGTCTCATAATCAAATAGACATGAAACAGATTAGCAGGAGAAAATGACCCAATCTAATACATACATATGTATGAGAATCCTGCATGACAAGAGTCCGAGATCCTCACATGCACAAGAGGTTGAGATAGAAAGAAGGATTGATGTATATAAGACACCCTGAGCTGAGGATGAGGTAATGCTTCAAAAGACCATTGCAGGATAATATGAAGAACAGATGTTTAGTAAATAAGAGTTTGTGTTTCCCTGTAGATAGTAGTTAAAGGAAGAGCTGAAGTTTCTCTTGAGCCTGAAGCTAAAATTGCTTTTAGCTCAAGTTAATCTGCATATCACTGAGGTACATCTTAAGGTGGCTCATTCTGAGACAATACTAAGTGTCTTATTTCTGAGTTGCAATCATTAGTATAATTATATAGTATGAGGAGCAAATTTTTCTTCTTCAGTTTTTCTCTTATCTCATATATCCCACCTCAAAGCATAAAAGAAAAACAGTAATAAAATAATGAAGTTTGTTACCAGGAGTTGAGTTCTTATCTTCCCTTGGTTGACTCAGCCTTTTTGTACGCTCTAAACTAGAAGTAATAGTATCCAATTTGCCTGCCTCACAGTATTCTTGAGGATATCAGAATGTAGAAATGAGTATACTTTGAAAAACTAAAAATGTGAACTAGGGAAGAGGGAAGACTAGATAAAAGCAGGGTTCACCTCCTCCCAAGTCCGCATTAATATTACAACCAAATTATAAAATAATCAACGTGGAGAATCACCTGAAGTCCAGCTGATCATAACACGTATGTCTGGTAATACAAAGAAGGAGCCACATCAAAGCCAGTAGGAGGGGCAAAGTCGCAAATCAGGCTAGACTCACATCCGTGGGTAGTGGAGGATCACCAGGACACAGAGTGAGGCAGTAGAGGCTCCCCTTAAGGAGAGGGGGGGTCCTGGCCTTATTTAGGGGGCTCCCCAGCCCAGGAAAGAGGAGATTTCAATAACTCTGACTGTAAAAATCAGAGAGGATTCTCACCGTCTGGGTGGGACAGGAGACTGAAACCCTAGACACCCTTTTGAAGGGCCCATGCACAGGCTTTCTGACCTATGGACACTCACCTGGGACACCGGTGGTGAGTCAGAGGCTCCCACAAGATTCATACTGAGAAAGTGTGCATTTCCTGGTGCCAGAATGTGGGCTAGAAGGGCAGCCACCATTTGCCTTAGTCTGGCCCTCCTACTAGGCAATCTACAGACCAGCCAGCTAGCCTGTACAGACCCCTCCTACAGGGATGTTAAGAAGCATTGACTGAGGATGTAAGCCCACCCCACATGACCTGCAGATTGCCCGGGGCTTTTGTTGCTGAATGACTGCCACACCCTGTGCCAATTCAGGGCCAACATTCACAACTAGCAGCCAGTGCTGTGAGCAGGCATTTCAGAGATAGATTCAGGCAAATCGCTGCTGCCAACATGAAGTTGGGTGGATCTCAGGGATCTGTGGGCTAGTCCCAGACAGCAGCTGGTCTTGTTATGATCTGGGACTTTTGCTGGAACACACTAACAGTTACCAAAGTTGCAGCAAGACTGAGGCTGTATTGATCTGACTGTCATTGTCTCTCTGAGACCCCACCCCACTCTACCTATAAATTGCCCCAGGCAGCCCAATGACAGTGAACTGCCATCTCCACCTCCATGCCCGCAGCTGCGCATCTCCACTCCTCTGCAGCAACAAACTTTGGCTAGCACAGGGGAGGCACTGAACAGACCTCTGCTACCTGCAAGAGTTGCAATATTGTGTCTGGGGATCACAAGGGTCTGTGGGACTACCACAATTGGCAGCTGGTCTCACTGTGATCTGTGACTACAGCGGGAATGCCCAGGCACAGAAGTTGCAGCATAACTGAGGCTGTATTGGCCTGTCAGCCCTTGTCTGCTAGAAACTCCGCTTCACCCAAGCCACAAAGTGCCTGCAGCCCATTGACAGGTAGCCTCCAGGGCCCTGCTTGGCTCTGGGGTTGCACATTCTGTGTAGGCAACAGACCTTGGCTAACACAGTGAGCACATTTTGGGGAAAACAGTTGTGAGCAGACTGCTGCTGGCTGTATGAGCTGCAATATCTCTTGAGGGGATAACAGAGGTCTGTGGGACCGCCCCAGACAGTAGCTTGACTCCATGTGATTTGTGATTACTTCAGGAACGTGCAGACACAGAAATTGCAGAAAACTGAAGCTATTGGCCTGATGGCCCTTGACTCCCTGAGCTCTTGCTCCATCCAATACACAAAGTGTCTGCTACATGTTGATAGGCAGCTGCCCCTGCCCTGGGGTGGTACATTCAGTCCCAAGGTGGGCAGCAACTGACCTTCTACAAGTGGAAACTTGTACAGGGAGCCACAGAGACAGCATTGGCACATAAACTGACACTGCAGTGTCAGGAGGAAATTTACTCAATAGAACTAGGAAACTCCCAGGGTCTCTGCATCACCCAACATGCATATCACCAGAAGCTCCTCCAGGTTCAGAGACTTACAGACAACTGATAGGCAGTATCAGACTGGAGGAGCACTGGTGCCTCTGCTAAACTGCCCTAGGTCAAAAACATGGGATAATAGGACCACTGCCTACAGCATCATCTCTTCCACTTACCTATAAATCCAGCAAAGGCAACAACCATTTGTGGATCACTTTGTAGTTCCCACCGGGTAGCCCTGAGCAATCAAAAGTAGTGGCTGACTTTGGCCTACTGGAGAGCCCCTTCCAAGGGGCCACACCAGACCACAACAGAGCAACTCCTGACTAGCTCCATTAATGGTAACACAAAGAATGGTTGCAACAAGTACAGAAGCCTGCTAGGGCAAATCCCACTCAGTGGGGTCAGCCCCCACACAGCAACTCTTACCCTGTGGGTACAGCCAGCTCCCATAATTAGTCAGCCTGAGCGTTAATCCCATCCACTGATATGCTAACAATAAAGGCTTAGTGACAGCAGAAGATCACACCCAAAACACACAATAGAATATACAGATGTCAAAAGATAATGTACATCTGAAAATTATATAATTGCATTAACCAATGTTACCCCAATAAACTTAATTAAAAAAAAAAAAGAAGAAGATCACACCTAACTCACAAAAAGATCACATCTAGAGCCCCTAGCATAGGAGATCAGGGAAAGTGTGCTACTGGGCCACACAGGACACCTTCCACATAAGGACACCTGGCCAAAGCTGAAAGATGAAACAAATATTCTTGACACATAGAAATAAACACAGAGAGGCTAATAAAATGAGAAAACAAAGAAACATGTCACAAATGAAACAATAGGAGAAAACTCCAGAAAATAAGCTAAATGAAATGGAGGCAAGCAACCTACCAAAGACAGAATTCAAAATAATGGTTATAAGGATGCTCAATGAACTTAGGAGGAGAATGGATGAGCATAATGAGAACCTCAATAGAGAGGTAGTAAGCATAAAAAAGGACATGGAAACCATAAAAAAGAACCAGATGGAAATGAAGAATACAATAACTGAAATGAAGACTACACTAGAAGGATTCAACGAAAGATTGGACGAAGCAGAAAAATCAAATCAGCAAACTAGAAGACAAGGTAGCAGAATACATCCAATCAGAACAACAAAAAGAAAAAAGAATTTTTTTAAAAAATGAAGATAGTTTAAGAGACCTCTTGGACAATATGAAATGTAACAATATCTGAATCATAGGAGTACCAGAAAGAGAAGAGAGACAGCAAGGGATTGAGAATCTATTTGAAGAAATAATGACAGAAAAATTCCCTAACCTGGCAAAGGAATTAGACATACAAGATCAGGAAGTACAAAGAGTCCCAAATAAGAAGAATTCAAACAGACTCACATCATCATGAAAATGTCAAAGGTCAAAGGCAAAGAATCTTAAAAGCAGCAAGAAAAAGGCAGCTCATTTATTTACAAGGGTATCCCCATAAGAATGTCTGCTGACTTTTCAATGGAAACTTTGCTGGCCAGAAGGGACTGGCAAGAAATATTCAAAGATATGAAAAACAAGAATCTACAACCACAAATACTCTACTCAGCAAGACTTTCGATTAAATGGAAGGTAAGATAAAGAGCTTCCCAGACAGGGAAAAGCTTAAGGAATTCATCACCAACAAGCCAACAAAACATTTTTAACAAAATGTTAAAGGGAATTCTGTAAAAAGAGAAGGGGTAAAAAAGAAAACAGAAAAAACAAATGCGAATAATAAAATGGAAGTAACTATTTACCTATTAGTAATCACTTTAAATGTAAATGGATTAAATACTCCAATCAAAAGATATAGAGTAGCTAAATGGATAAGCAAACAAAACCCATGCATATGCTATGCTGTCTACAAGAGACACGCTTCAGAGCAAATGACACTCACAGACTGAAAGTAAAGAGATGGAAGAAGATATTTCATGCAAATGGAAATTTAAAAAAGCTGGGTAGTGATACTTATATCAGATAAAATAGAATTTAAAACAAAGGCTATAATAAGAGACAAAGAAGGGCATTGCATAATAATAAAGGGATCCATATATCAAGAGGACATAAGTCTAGGAAACATATACGTACCCAACATAGGAGCACTTACATACATAAAGCAATTATTGACTGATATAAAAGGAGAAATCAGCAGTAAACACTCATAGTAGGAGACTCTAAACAAGGAAACAATGGGCCTAAAAAACACACTAGAACAGATGGATTTAATAGATATTTTCAGAGTATTTTTACCCCAAAGCAGCATAATATACATTCTTCTCAAGTGCACATGGAACATTTTCCAGGATAGAACATGTTAGGACATAAAACAAGGCTTAATAAATTTAAGAAGATTGAAATCATATCAACTGTTTTCTCCTATCACAATGGTGTCAAAACAGAAATCAACTACAAGAAAAAACTGGAAAATACACAAACACATGGAGGCTAAATAACATGCTACTAAACGATGAATGGCTTATCAATGAGATCAAGGAAGAAATCAAAAGATACCTAGAGACAAATGAAAATGAAAACACAACGACTCAAAATCTATGGCACACAGCCAAAGCAGTCCTAAGAGAGAAATTCATAGCAATACAGGCTTACCTTAAGAAACAAGAAAAAGCTCAAATAAACAATCTAATCTTACACTTAAAAGAACTGGAAAAAGAACAACAAACAAAGTGAATAAAAGGAAGGAAATAATAAAGATCAGAGTGGAAATAAACGAAATAGAGTCTAGAAAAAGAATACAAAAGATTAATAAAATCAAGAGCTGGTTCTTTGAAAGGATAAACAAAATTAACAGACGCTTAACCAGACTCATCAAGGAAAAAAGAAAGACGACGCAAATAAATAAAATCAGAAATGAAAGAAGATAAATAACTACGGACTCCACAGAAATACAAAAGACCATAAAAAAATATTATGAGAAATTATATGCCAAAAGATTGGACAATCTGGAAGAAATGGACACATTCCTAGAAACATACACTATCCCAAGACTGAGTCAAGAAGAAACAGAAAATCTGAACTGACCGATTACCACCAATGAAATAGAATCAGTAATCAAAAACCTCCCCTTAAAAAAGTCCTGGACCAGATGGCTTCAAAGGCGAATTTTATCAAACATTCAAAGAAGAATTAACACCTATTCTTCTCATACTATTCCAAAAAATTCAAGAAGAGGGAAGGCTCCCTAACTCCTTTCATGAGGCCACTATTACCTTGATTCCAAAACCAGACACAGACATTAAAAAAGAAGAAAACTGCAGGCCAATATCTCTTATGAACATTGATGCAAAGGTCCTCAACAAAATATTAGCAAAGCGAATTCAGCAATACATTAAAAATGTCACACACCATGATCAAGTTGAATTTATTCCTGGGATGCAAGGTTGGTACAATATCCACAAATCAATTAATATGATACATCACATTAAGAAATCAAAAGATAAAAACTATATCAATAGATGCAGAGAAAGCCTTTGACAAAATCAAGCATCTATTTATGATAAAAACTCTCAGCAAAGTGGGAATAGAGGGAACGTACCTCAACATAATAAAGTCCATATATGACAAACCTCCAGCTAACATCGTACTAAAAGGGGAAAGGCTAAAAGCGTTTTCCTTAAGAGCAGGAACAAGACAAGGATGCCCACTTTCACCACTGCTCTTTAACACTGTATTGGAAGTCTTAAACACAGCAATAAGGCAAGAAAGAGAAATAAAGGTATCCAGATTGAAAAGGAAGAAGTAAAACTCTTGTTATTTGCCAGTGATATACTATATAGAGAGAACCATAAAGACTATACCAAAAAAAATGTTAGAACTGATTAATGAATTCAGTGAAGTATGAGGTTATAAAATAAATATTCAGAAGTCAGTGCCATTTTTATACACCAATGATGAACTTTCAGAAAGAGAAATTAAGAAAACAATCCCATTTACAATTACATTGAAAACAATAAAATACCTGGGAATCAAATTAACCAAGGAGGTAAAAGGCCTGTTCTCAGAAAATTATAAGTCATTGAAAAAAGAAACTGAAGAAAATACAAATAAATGGAAGCATATAGCTTGCTCATTGGTAGAAAGAATCAAAATCATTAAAATGGCCATATTACCTAAAGCAATCTATAGATTCAATGTAATCTCTATCAAAATACAAATGGCATTTTTCAGAGAGCCAGAACAAATAATCCTAAAATGGGAACCATAAAGACTCTAAATAGAGAGTCTTTCTTGCAATCTTAAGAAAGAAGAACAAAGTTAGAGGTATCACACTATCCGATATCAAACTATACTACAAGGCTACAGTAATCAAAATAGCATGGCACTGGCATAAAAATAGATACATTGATCAATGGAATAGAATAGAGAGCCTAGAAACAAATCCTGTATGCTCACGTAATATATGACAAAGGAGGTAAGAATATACAGTGGGGTAAAGACAGTCTCTTCAATAAATGGTGTTGGAATAATTGGACAGATACATGGAAAAAAAAAGAAACTCGACCACCTTCTTACACCGTATACAAGAATAGATTCAAACTAGATTAAAGACTTAAATCTAAGACCCGAAACCATAAAACTTCTAGAAGAAAACACAGGGAGTAAACTCTCTGATATTGCTAACAGTATTTTTTTTTTCGGATATATCTCCCCGGGCAAGAGAAACAAAAGAAAAAATAAACAAGTGAGACTACATCAAACTAAAAAGTTTTTGTACAGCAAAGGAAACCATCAGTAAAACGAAAAGACAACTGACTGATTGGGAGAAGATATTTACTAATAATACATCTGATAAGAGGTTAATATTCAAAATATATAAAGAACTCATACAACTCAACAACATAAAAACAAACTATCCAACTTAAAAATGACTAGAAGACCTTAATAGATACTTCTCCAAAGGGGAAATAAAGATGGTCAAAGACATATGAAAACATGCTCAAGGTCACTAATTATCAGAGAAATGCAAACTAATAACACAATGAGATATCACCTCACACCTGTCAGAATGGCTATCATCAAGAAACCAAAGAACAACAAGTGTTGGCAAGGATGCCTAGAAAAGGGAACCCTCATACATTGTTGGTGGGATTGCAAACTGGTACAGTTGCTATGGAGAACGGTCTGGAGGTTTCTCAAAAAATTAAAATTGCATTTCTGGGTATTTATCCAAAGAAAACCAAAACTATAATTTGTAAAGATCTATACACCCCTATGTTCTGGATCTGAGTTCCGATATTACCATTTAACAGATGTGTGTCTGGATCTGAGTTCCGATATTACCATTTAACAGATGTGTGACCTTGGGAAAGCACAATTTACAATAGCCAAGGTATGGAAGCAACCGAAATGCCCATCAACAGACGATTGGATAAAGAAGTTATGGTTCATATCTATAATGGAATATTACTCAGCCATTAAAAAAAAAAATGAAATCCTACCATTTGCAACAACATGGATAGACCTAGAGGTTATTATGCTGAGTGAAATAAGTTAGAGAAAGATAAATACTATATGATTTCACTTATATGTGGAATCTAAGGAACAAAAAGAACAAATCAATCAAAAACAGACTTACAAATATAGAGGACAATTTGGTGATGAACAGAGGGAAGTGAGGGTAGTGAGGCTTAGAGAATGGGGTGAAGGGTTAAAGAAGTACAAATTAGTAGTTGATAGATGGTCATGGGGATGGGGAGCACAGCATAAGGAATGCAGTTAGCATTAATATATTGGCTAGGTAGAAAACTAGAGGAAAAAAGGAACAATTAGGGGGACTGTTTTATAAACTATATAAATGTCTAGCCAATGTACTTACTATATACATAAAACCAATAAAAAAATACACTAAAAAAAGAAAATCTAAAAATATGAGAATAAGATATTTAAAAATAAAATTTAAAATTGTAACAGTTGGTCTGTTTGGTAGGGTTCACACTACCAAAAGCATTAGTAGATAAAATATAAGTATTGCTCATGTTTACTTATTCTAAATTTACTTAGGAGATTACATCAAATTAAAAAATTTTTGTACAGCAAAGGAAATCATCAACAAAACAAAAAGACAACCTACTGAATGAGAGAAGATAATTGCCAATGATACATCCTATAAGGAGTTAATATCCAAAATTTATAAAGAACTCATGCAACTCAACACCAAAAATCAAACAATCCAATTAAAAAATGGGCAGGACCTGAGTAGACATTTCTCCAAAAAGGACACACAGAAGGCCGATAGACATGAAAAGATGCTCAATGCCACTAATCATCAAAAAAATGCAAATTAAAACCACAATGATATATCATCTCACGTCTGTCAGAATGGCTGTCATCAATAAATCAACAAACACGATGTGTTGTCAAGGATGTGGAGAAAAGGGAACCCTTGTGCACTGCTGGTAGGACTGCAAATTGGTGCATCCACTACAGGAAACAGTTTGGAGGTCTCTCAAAAAATTAAAAATAGAACTACTTTATGACCCAGAAATTCCACTTCTGAATATTTATCTGAAAAAGTACAAAACACTAATTTGAAAAGATATATATGCACCTCTATGTTCATTATAGCATTATTTACAGTAACCAAAATATGGAAGCAACCTAAGTGCCCATCAATAGATGACTGGATAAAGAAGACGTGGTACATATATACAATGGAATATTACTTGGTCATAAAAGTGAAATCTTTCCATTTGTGACATGAATGGACCTAGAGGGTACTATGCTAAGTGAGATAAGTCAGACAGAAAAAGACAAATAACATATAGTCTCACTTATATGTGGGATCTGAAGAACAAAATAAACAAACAAAACAAAACAGAAACAGACTTATAGATCCAGAGAACAAACTGATGGTTACCAAATGGGAGGGAGTTGGGGGCTGGGTAAAAAAAGGTTGAAGGGATTAAGTACAAATTAGTAGTTAGAAAATAGTCATCAGGATATAAAATAAAGCATAGAAAATACAGTCAATAATATTATAATAACTATGTAGAGTGCCAGGTGGATCACTTCCTAAATTATATAAATGTCTAACCACTATGTTGTACACATGAAACTAATATAAAATAATATTGAATATCAACTGTAATTGAAAATTTTATTTTAAATTTAAATAATATTACTTAGGAGATAGTATCTACACTCATATCATTGACATTTTTTAATTGTATCTACCAAAATATAACAATATATCTCAAGTATGATTATTCTTTACATAAAAAAACCTTATATTTATCTCATCCACTATAAATAATATTAATTTTTAACAAACCATTCAAAAAACTGATTTTAATGTAAAAATCAAGGCAGTTTTAAATAAGGAACCTGAACTATGAGAACTGCCAATTGATGTTATTTGGCTGAAATTTCTACTATCTATGGAGTAAGCCAGTCCTATAAAGATTACGTCACACTTGTGTCACTATCTTAGAGAACTGAGAAAGACAAAATTATTTAAATCAATATAATTACTAGGGTTCAAAGAAAGTTCTCGTGCCTCTCAGGACAATTTACTCAGTGTGTATTTGAAGAGAAAATGGAATATGGTCAGCCTTGTTGACAGGCTAGACTTTGGTTGGTCCTGTAACCCTTGTTTTTGATTTGCATTTTTTTTTTATTGATTTAAGGAAGGGAGGAAGGGAGGAAGAAGGGAAACACACTTTTTTGTCATTATTATCAACAACTTAAGAAGAATTTTGTAAAAATATTTTGTGATTGATTTTATTCCATATGATTTAAGTGTTCCTATTATGTCTATACAATTCAGGAAAAGCATCCCTTTTAAATCTTCATTCTACTGTTTTCTGCCGCTTACACTGTCTTCCTTTTTACCTACTCATATCAATGTTAATGGTAGAATCATGTGGTGGGGACAGCACACTGCCTTTGGCCTAGAAGTGTCTGGATCTGAGTTCCGATATTACCATTTAACAGATGTGTGACCTTGGGAAAGTCATTTATCCTTTCCAGGTGATAGAAAAACGATGTTACATGTGCTAATGTCAAAGATTACTTCTAGTTTTAAACAGAATTAGCCTATTGTTTTTAATCCATCAACAAGTTGTAATGATTCTCTTCTGTCAGTTAGTACTCCTTATGTTAAAGTTTTTGTGTGTCTTAGGAAATGCAGTTAAAGTATAGGCATAGCTAAAAGAAAAGTTGAAAATTCAATATTTAAAGGGAAAAGCACTAATGTTATTTAAATTGACACTAAAAATCACTTTATTGAGATGGAAATCTTGCTATCTTTTTCAAATATTAAATGCGTATGTATCTGATCAGCAATTTATTATCAAGATGCTGAGGCCTAATGTATATAATATATTTATAATAAAGAAAATTTGAGATACCACAATAAGTCACCAAATCCAATACACCACATATTCTAGAATCCCAACACCAGCTTACTGATCAATATGTTTTGGAACTTAGATTAACAAGCAGATTTGTGAAGTTTCATGTAGCCTTCCAATGCTCCAGGTCAAGGAATCCTCTTAAGGTAGAGATTTTCTGGGGTATGAAGTCTCTCTATATGGCTCACTTACAGATTATAGGACTTTCCTATAGGTGTAAAATATGTAGTTATCTTGGTAGCTGCAAAAGTAGAACATCACATATTACAGTAAAATACTCTAGGTGCATTGTCACCATCTCCTGGTTGCCTTTGCCCTGCTTTCCATTTAGTTATCACTGGCTTTCTAAAGCTCTTGAACTTGAAAAAGGTTAGACAGCACACCGCTGGAGCAGATTGTGAGCATCAGCAGATTTAGCTTGTAATTTCATTGATCTATATGGGCTCACTGTTTGCAAACCAGCTGCTGCACTGTTTCCCCACAGCTACTGATCTCAGTAGCATTGATTTTTTTCCCCCTTACATTAACATAGCATTACTTCTTTAATGGGCAATAAATGACTGGATGTAAATACAATCAGGGCAGCAACAACAAAAGGAAAACGTCAGACTCATTTCTATTTAAGGGATGCTTTCCATTAATATTTGCCATAAAAATTATAACACAAATTATTGACAAAAGTAATGCAATTTTGATTTTAGTACATTTTGTTCGTTTGTAGATATGTGGTGTCTGCCAAGTGGTCTTCTTTTCCTAATGCACTAGGCAAAGCAATACAATAATGGTGCTTTTATAGATACTGTAAATTTGCACCATTACCTTAGTACTACTAAATTCTATTCGGGAAAGAAGGCAGAAAGCAGTACAAAGGTTCACACTTAACTTTACATAAGCTGAAAATGAAGGTATTGTGTTCATATTGTGTCAGCTGGCTAAAAGACACCTTTAAAATATTGGTTAATTTAAATAAAATGATAAAAGAACATTTACTAATCTTTGATATTAAAGAATTTAGTCTATATAAAATATTAAGATATAACCCTTACACATCTTCCTGATGCATATTTAAAGGATATTGTGCGTGTATGTGTGGCACAGGGTGAATACTAAAAATTTCTCAGAGTTCCTATCTTGAGTTAAAATCTGTAAATGATAACCATGGAGAGGATATAAAAAGCATGCATTTTAAAGTTCATTATGCATAGATATGTTTTAGGTGGTGAAAGACGTGAAAAGAGCTTAAAAACAGACTTTCATTTTGGATTGTCAATTTTGTTACTTTAAAGAAGCCAACTGCCATTAATCCTAACCAATAATTTCGATTTGGAATAAAACAAAGTCAACAATGTATTTTAGTTCATAAACTAAAATTTCCATTGCTACTGACAATACATAACAAATTTCTCATACCCAATACAATCACTATTATCAAGCCTATTGTTTCCTTTTTTGTTTGTTTTGAGAGATGGGCAAAAATCTTATGGCAGCAACTTTCTCAGATGCTTTATGCCAGGACTGACAAATATAGTTTTGAATTTTTAAGAAAATGGTATTGAATCTAAAGTTTTCTAAAAAGATCACCTATTTTTAGCAAAGCTTTTAAAATACCTCTATTTACTGTCTCAATACTTTTCCACCAATTTCCAAATTTCACAGAGGTTCAGAAACATTATATTTTAAATAAGTGGAAGTAACTATTTTCAGCAATAATTTTTTATATTTTTCTTTTTTAAAAAAGAATTCTGTGTTGTAGAGAGGTGATGAGTATTAATCTGTAGTAACATTCACCAGAATCAATGATAGAGATGGAGAAAATATCTACAGTACATTCCAGTGTAACTCTTATATTTTAATGGGTCTGTTGTTGTTTTACTGTTGTCGGTTACTTACAAAAATGTTTACTCATTTCTTTTACTATAATATATTTTTTCAAAATTATGTCAGTGTCTATAACCTTCATCAGTGGTCTGAGCCATTCCTACACCTGAGACCTATAAATGACTTCGGTATGAAAAGTACTTTATCCTTATGGTATTGTCCCAAGTCTCACTGTCAAACAATAAATTGTTTCTGAGTCTTTGTCATTCTGTCTTGGATGATTCTGCTACCTGCACACCAAGCCAACACACTCACTTCCTGCAATGCTCATCTGTTCTGCTACACAACCCATGCCAATGAATTTTAAAATATTTATTTATTATTTTGTAAATGAATCGAATTCTCTACATTTCTTTCTTGATCACCAGAAGAAAATCAAGAGAATGGAACTTCTCTTTTAATCCTGAAATTCCAGATTTAGGAGGGAAAGTAATACTTAAAAAATGAAATCTCTTTTAGATAATTTTTGGAGGCTAGGAATGGACCAAATTTAAATACAAATACTCTTAGATTCTTTTTTTAGAATTTTATATAATCCATATAAATTGCTATTATTTTCAAGAAAATTCCAGACCAAGGAATAAGGCCAAAATTTATGTGGATTAGTAAAATGTTCAAAAAGTTTTTACTATTTAAAATACAGTAAATTATACTGACTCTATTATTCAACTAATGTATAAAGGTGTTCAAGACCACACTGAATTTTTTTCGATACAAATTACTTCCTCTTCAATACTCAACAAACAGACTTATTTCCAAACTGCAGTGCCATAGATATAAAATTATACAGCCCTTTAAAATTCTAGGCTTTCTGAATTAATTTATTTAATAAAACTACTATTTACCAGAAACTATTTACTGAGCACTAGCTGGAAGTCAGAAATAACCAAGTCATATCCCCAGTTTCAGAGAGCTTAGAGTTCAGCATAGGTTACATACAGATATATAATTCACCCTATTTTTTTTTTTTTTTGTATAAAACTTACAAGAATAGGTTCCTTCGTTGTCTATTGTAGCAGATACAATGGTCTATAGTCCCCACATTGTGGATACATAGGAAGACTGTATTTCCTAGGCCCCCTTTAGCTGACTGGGGACATGGCTATTGGAAAAGATGAATTTCTTTTTCAGATATGACCCCTAAAATATCTCATGCAATCCTCCATGAGCTCTCTTTTCCTTTACCAATTAACTAAACAAATGAAATGAATCCATAAGAGAATTCCAAGGAGACCACAGGGTGTGATGTAGCCAAAGGAAAGTAGTCTAGGTGAAAAACACTTCCCAGGAAAACCTCCTGACTTACTCTGGACTGTGACATGAATGGAAAACAAACATTTGTTGTGTTACGCCTCTGAGATTCCAGGTTTGTGTGTTAACTTCTCTTAATAATTATCTGCGATCACTTATTGCTCTGCGTTGTGATACAAAGGCAAACACTAGCTTTAGCAAGGAATATAGGGCTTTGAGTTCCTATACTAAAAGAGAATCAGAATTTTTAACTTTATAAAGTAGTTTATTTTTTCTTGTGAATTTTTCTGACCATGTTTTCCTGCTAGGTGTTCTGTAAGGATGTCATTCTTCATTGAAAATCATGTAGCTGTTTCTGACTTTAATTTTATGTGGTCTCAAAAATGAGATAACCAAACTTAAAATTGTTAGCTACCATTTATATAACACTTATCAAGTATCAGGAAAAATTTTAATCACGTGCAACTACATTAAAATGCTTTCAGGTAGATATTATCATATACGTATTATATATTGAGAAGACAGAGACTTACAGAATTGAAATAAATTGCCAAATCAGTAAATTCTACCACAAATATTTAACCCTGTGAATACTCAAACTATTCTTTTAATATATAGTTAAGCAACATCTTTTATTAGAATGCTCCAAGTAATAGTATGTGACAGCATATTAGCTTATGATATTCATATTGACTTCTACAGGTCTCTCTTTTGGTGGGGTA
Source organism: Pteropus alecto (assembly GCF_000325575.1). NCBI lineage: Eukaryota > Metazoa > Chordata > Mammalia > Chiroptera > Pteropodidae > Pteropus > Pteropus alecto. Next base: position 3,449,104 of record NW_006494614.1, read on the forward strand.
TGTTTTATTTATTGACTATAATCTGGATAGATGAGGATCCCAAATAGCTACGTTCCAAAAAAGTGAGATATATTTTATCACAACATATTAGTAATAATCTCTTATCTGACATATATGGATATGGTTTTTAAAACTTAAAACCATTTTATCATTGAAAAATATCATTTTATCATTAAAAATATTAAACATAAACAAAAATAAAGAATATAATTAATCCTCACATATCTATCATATAGCTTCAACAATAATTAAATCATGACTGATCTTGTTTCATATACCCCTCAAACCTTCCAGATTTATTTTGAAGCAAATCACAAATTTCAAATAATTACAGTTGCAAGTGGAAGAACAGAAAATATCTTTTAGATAAATATCTTATCTAAAAGATAAGAAGCTTAAGTATATTTAATTGCAATGCTATTATCACACCTAAAAAAGATTAAAATAATTTGGGTAGGAATTCTCAAAAGATATTATTCACATATTTGCTAAATATCATACATCAAGTACATGTCATGTTTCAGGCCTATCTGAACATCTTTGAGCCCTAAGACAATACATTTAAACAGCTTTCATTCTATACTCGAATTATATACCCAGTTTTTTTTTTCTAGCAGCTTCTAGGGTGAATGTTATTTAAAATAATTTTTCTTTGTTTTAATTGTGAATTTTATATCTATGCCATTAAACATTTGTATTTCAAATTACTGCCAATAAGCTTCCTATTATTGCAACTATTTATTTGCTTATTTACAATCTCTATATTACTCAGGATGCAACAGAATTAACTTACTCCAAGTTATTACACTTTTTTTCCTATCAATGTCAATGTTAATAGCTACTAATTGTCAGGATTCAATCATCAAGCGCATTAATAATTCCCAGAAAACATGGCTTGGCCATGTTTTGAATAGTATGTCAGGTCCTGATCTATTTCTGCCATTCTGACTCTGTCTTCTGTATCAGTACTGCACATGTGCCTTACTATCCTTGTTGTTAAAAAAGAAATAACAAGATAATAATACGCATCCTTGTGTGCCACACAAAAATTTTGTGAGAATTAATACTCAGAAAGGACTTCGGAGCTTAGTAAGAAAATGCACTTTAGAATATAAACATCATGCAATTATTCTTATTACTGAGAGCCAGAAAAATGCTAGGAAGAAATAGCATGATTATTGTGGCATACATTAAGCCAAATAAAAAGCAGGCTAGTGGAGAATCCCATCGAAGATAAAAATTATTTTGACCAATCCTTCCTTCCCTCTAGCCACTGAAAGAAATTATTTTTATAGCCATGTTTAAATGGTACTCTAACTTCCTTTTATTTTGCTTAAAATCTGTGATACAGGAATTGTGCTTAAGTGAAATTTCCATCAGCTTTTGCATATTAAAAAAAGTAAGTGCATTTTAATGCACATATTGAACATTAAATCATTTTTTGCTGCAGGTTATTGCAAGTAAATAGTAATTGTAAAATAGAATCTTTTTGATGAAACAAAATGAAAATAGACTGCTAATGTTCACCTCAGATTTTCTCATCATTTCATTAACAGTTCAACTAGGAAAGGTATTTTTATGATGGGCAGGAAAATCATACTCATCAATATGCATCCATATTCATATGTTGGTACACTGACTCTGGAACTTTAAAATAAGGGCACAGAAATAAGTAAAATACATATGCCCCTTAAAATGATTTGCAAGAACTATTGTATTTGTTCAACAATTGTCTCTTCATTCACAATATTCAGACATGAAATTCATTAGAAAATAAAAACAAAATTTAAGTAAGAATCAGATGCTTTTTCACAGACTTGTCTTTCCAAAAAAACAGGAATTTGACAGACAAAAATCAATGGAGTAGATTAGATTCCTAATGGGCTAGCTACAAACTTCTTTCCTACTTTTGTGTCAACTGTAAACTCAAACCCTCTCAATCCCATTTACTCTTTGTATCTTTATAAAATATTTTTCTTTACATGGAATTCTTTCACATTTTCACATATGGCTTGTCCCCAAACTAAAGGTAATTATGTACTTTAAGATATTGAAACTGAAAAAATTCAGACTCTTTAAAATAAGAATAATAAAATAGCAGTGCCTTGAAAGGACAGTTTTAGCTGGTACAAACAAGGAGCTGTCTGCTACTGCTGAGCTTGCATTGCCCCCTATGGTTGCTATCTAACAGTTCCCGAGGAAAAGAAGCAACATGATCTGTCCTCTCAGAGTACAGCAGCCTCTGGGCGCTGTGCTTTGAGTTTTAGCTCAGTTCTGAATAAATACCTTACAGCATGAGGGCATCGATTCGGTTGCTAATATTTTGTAAATTTATATGCTTTATTTTAACTCTTATTAATGCAGTAAATTAACGTCTTGATTTTATCACTTTAATATATATTGTTGACCTTACACAAATTCTCAAATTATGTCACTGAAAATTCTTTTAAATAACAAGCATTCTGATAGTTACTTTCAAGTATATAGTTCTCTGAAGAAGGCACTTTTTTTCTAAACTCCAATTTTACCTCTTGCCAATTTGGTACCATCTAGCGCCAAGTTACAAGTCTTAAGTTATGCATACACCTATGTTTTTTATTTCTGAACTAGATGGTAAGTTCAATAAAGGAACAGGCTATGCCTCATGCCATTGTACACCCACAAAGTGGTAGCAGAGTGCTGGGCTCAGAGAAGCTACTCTATCAAGCCAAGATTATTAATATACCCTCTTGAATTTATTTTATTACTAATTGTCTTAGGCCCGGTCCCCTATAAATAAAGCCTAAGAGAGCAAATTGGATGCACAAGAAGTACTAAGGGTGCGATCTTTAGGCAGAGCCTACAAAGGAGGTAGAAAAACAGGAGAGGAAAAACTTTAGCAAAGATGTGTTCTCATATAATGTCTAGCTTTGGCCAATACGTGACATGGGTGAGATGGGAGTCTGAAGCATAAATTATACCACAAAGATGGCCCTCCTTGAGGCAAGAGCCAATCTGTTGTATCCCCTATATTTTGGCCACCCCTGGATGGTGGGAGGTGTATAACCTCTTGCGTGAAATAGCAACCACAGCTGAGGGCAAATCTCCAGAGACAGGGACAGCTGTGAGTTGTGAGTAGCCAACAATGCAAGCAGATGGGGGACAATAAAGGGGCCAGGAAAGGAAATCTGTGCTGAGCATCTGCAGCATCTGCTTGAATACACCTGTTTCTTACATCAAACTTACTCCATCCAGGCACAGATTCTTCAGGATTCTGTGGTCACAATCCTTGAGGAAACAAACTAGTTGCTACAGTTGGTCTATGGCAAAACTGATAGTCAGCTCCCTCCTCCATCACACATTCTATATTCCTCTCTCTCTCTAGCACTTCCACTGGCACTGATGGCTCAACTGGTAGAGAAACAAAAGAGCCTGATTACTGAGTTTTGAGCTCCTGGTATGATATTATTAGGAAGGTTATGATTGCTTTACTTGTTCATTCACCGTTACAAATGAGCTTGGGAGCACTCAAAAATATTTGCTCTCCCCCAACCCAGTGGATTACCTGAGTGCCAAACATTTCTTCCTTGCTTTCAGCAGTCCTTACTCCTAAAGAAGGTAAGAGTCAATCACTCTTGCTTAGTGTTTGCTTGTCTACTGGCACTAGCTGACCCAACCAACAGGTGGCAGTTGTACCTTTATATTTAGTAGAAATCTTTCTGTGTTCATAGGTGGAAAGGACCCTCTCTAGAAACCTAGGACCTCTAGACTTACAGAGCTTCAGGTTACAGAGTCAGTAAGCACAAACTCCCCAAGCAGGTGAATAGGAATGACAGTGAGTAGGGCCACTCGTACTTTCAGCCCTTGCTTCCCAAAGTCATGTGTTTTAGTTTGCTAAACACAGTGTGGGCAGCTGAAACAACAAAAATTTATTTCCTCACAGTTCTCGAAGCTAGAAGTCCAAGATCAAGGTGCCAACAGAGTTGGTTTCTCCTGAGGCCTCTTTCCTAGGCTTGCAAATGGCCATCTTCTCACTGTGTCCTCACATGGCCTGTGTGTGTGTGTGTGTGTATGTGTGTGTGTGCGCGCGCACGCATGTATTCTGATAATATCTTCCCCTTCTTACAAGGAAACAAGTCCTATTGGATTAAGTTCCTATCCTTATGACTTCATTCAACCTAATTACCTCTTTTAAGGCTCTATCTCCAAAATCAGTCACATTGGGAATTAGGGCTTCAATATATGAATTTGGGGAGGGAGCACACAATTCTGTCCATAAAAGTATAAATTCTACCTTTCTCTGACATAGCAGCACATAATGGATATCGGTTTAAGAATATATCACATTCTAGAAAATAGTGTCCCATCCTTTCAAGGTATAATCTCCAAACTGGTACCCCATTGTGTCTTTTAAAGACTATTCCACTATTATAACAGGATAGAAGTTTCAAGATGGCGCACTAGGTGATGAGACCAATGGTTCCCATGGTCATGTGCCCACTTCTCTACTTTCTTTACAAAAAAACATTGGCTCTCTTGGTCTGAGATGTTGTGATATAGGATTTCATGCCAGTAAATCAATTATTCTATGAATTCTTAGAGTATTATGTTGGCCAAAGACCTGTCAACAAGAAAGGCAGACCCAGATATGTCAATCCTGGTCAAGCAAAATTCTTTCTTTTTCAAGATAGAATGTGTCCCATAGAATTAAATTGGCACCAAGTGGCTGATTGGTCTCCTTAGAGGATGGTATCATATAGGATACTCAGCATTAATTTCTGTTAATGACAGGATCGGATTCAGAAGCAGCAATTGATGAGACAGCACATATTCTTGGGCATTATAGATTCCATCTCTGCTATCATGGCCCTTCCATTCACATGCCCATGATGCCATCATTGTCATGGTCAAAGAGAGAGGCTGATAACAGTTGACCAAGTCATCCTGTGCATTGGTTGTTTACTGCTTTTTCTATAAAGGGTCCACTCTAATGTGCAATGCAAAGAACGTTATGCTTCCTTTCTACTCCCATGGATCCATGTACATGTCTTCCCAGACATCTTTATCCTTGATCTCACAATACTGCTATTTCCAGATCACTTGACGAACCATCTAAATTATTTATCACTGCCTATGAATACAAGCATATTATTACCTTAAACCATTTCTCTCTTTACACAATAACCAGGAGCTCTGACCAAAGCCCTGTCAACTGGTAGGTTTCCCTTCTTTCATCATTGTCTTTCAAAGCCATACCTGAGTGGAGTATAATTCATTACCTATTCAGTTTAGGTTTGCACCAACATGCCAACTCATCTGTGGACAAAGCTCAGGTTTTTATCCCCCTCTGTCATCTGGTCATAGGAAACTCCCATGAGGCCTGTCACAGATTGTAGGAATAGACTTAGTTAATAAACAGGATGTTTATTAAGGAGTCCCCTTGGGATCAACATCTATGGAAAGGAGAAGAAGCAGGATTAGCAAGAAGTCAAGCTCTTGTAGACTTGGCCTATTCCATCGGGATCTCTAGATAAATATCTCTGGTAGATAGCTAAAACGGCCCTTTAGAGTTAGCTTGAGTTGGACCAAAGAGACCAGGCCTTTATACCTGTTTTGATAGGTACGGGAAATGACCATGGATTAGGCAGCTCTCTGCACCTGAGGCAATCCCTGAAAGATCTGAGAGCTAAAGAGTATTTTTTCACAGTACCCTTAGAGGATGGAGCATTGAGCCTTCCATTGAAGGGGGAGCTGAAAAGTTCATCACAGCATCCATCATAAGGGTATTTGTATGAGCTGAGGAGTGGTTGTTGGTACAACAGAGATAGGTAACAGGGAGTTCTAGCTTTCCTATTTGTGCAGCTTTCATAAGCCCTCTGAATGTGCTTGAGCTTACATATCTTGGATGAAGGTGTTGCCAGGACACTTCCATTTTATAATAGATTGATGCTGGGCTCACCCTACTCAACCTTATGAATTGGTAGTCTAACATCACCCAGCTCAAGATGAGAAAATCTGGCTGCATCATCACTTGATATCCCATTGTGATGTTTCATCTACACCAGGGACCACCATCATGACAAGATCTCTTTGTAGAACAGTATAGAATTACTTACTGCATATGGCATGTCCTTGCTCCAGAACTTCAGGAGTCTATGTAGCAACTCTTCTATTGGGGCTTGACAGAGCTTCTATATATCATTTGCTACCATAAATAACTCTAGGTATTTATGAAGTATGTAGAAGTTTTTTGTGAGGTATGTATGAGGTATGTATGAGTTATGTCTGAGGTATGCCCGGCCATATGGCCTAGTAGCTGGCTACTTGAACCACAGCTGGACAACCTGCCATGTCATTTCTTGTTCTAGGCTTCCTTCACATCTGGCAGCTCGTAGGTCATATGATAAATGGGTCAGAGCAGTATTGCCAGTTGTAGAATATTCTGCCTCCAAAACCTGAAGAGGTTTCTCAAAAGATATTGTTCTTATAGAAGGAGGTACAAAGTGCAATTGCTTGTTTTTACTTTGGAGAGATATCCTGGCATGACTTAGACCACTATACCACTCCCCTAAAAAAAAAAATGCACCATTAGGCAGCTTCTGAATATTTTTAGAGTTTATCTCTCATCCTGTGTTACTTTGGAGGAGATATGCTTGCATGCCCTATGCCACTGAACTCCCACCCCCAAATCACACCATTAATGAAGGTTCCTAAATATTTGTGAGGTTTACCTCACACCTTCTGGAGAACACATATTTTACCAAGGAACCCATAATTATTGCCACTTCTTGCTCAACATATATTGGACCAATATGATATTCTACAGGATATCCAGATGGTCCATGCCCCATTGAAATATGAGATGAGCCAACAAGAGATTTAACATAACTCTGAAAAAAGATTGTATGTGTATACTGTTGTTGTCTCATGTGAATGTTAACTGTTTCTCATCCTCTCTTTTTATACATATGGAAAATAATGTATTCCAAATCTCAATGGCTATATACCATAAATCCAAAGCTATGTTAATCTGCTCAGCAAAAGATACCATATCAGACACACCTGCCACAATCGTGATTGCCATTTGGTTAAGTTTGTGGTTAAGCCATCTTTCATAATACATCTGCTTTTTGCATGGGTTAGACTGATGAATTAAATGAAGATAAAATGGAGCCACATTCCTTACAATCTTTAAGGCTTTGAGGATAGCACTAATCTCTTCTATTCCCTGTAGATTGTTGTTGATTTGCTATCTTGGCTGAGGAAGGGTCACTGAGGCAATTTCAGGGGCTTCCACTTTTACTCTTTCTGAATCAGTTCTGAAGCTATAAGAGAGTTCTGCCAACTGCTAAGTATCAGTCATGATCATACATTCCCAAATCAAAAAATTTCCAAGAAAGTGAATCTGTGGAGCCTATGGATCCACTGTGAGACAGGCCTAGACTAAGAATCCATTATTAACTGTTCCTATATACCCTTTTACTGGCTGGGAGGCTATGATAGTGTTTTGGTTCCTTGAGTGTCAGCATATACTTGGACAGTGTATCCAAAAGGCCTCAAAAGGTCTGGATATCCCCCTTTCCTCAGTATAAGATAACTCAGGTAAATAGCTGAATGTCCCTTTGGGAAAAGATTGAAGAAATATAATTATATACAATTGCCATGATGTTAAAAGAGACTTCCTTAGAAAAGGGAACCTGATTTGTCCTTAAGTTGATGAATTCCAGACTGTGCAGGTCTGGAAAATTGGCAAAGAATCATATATTTCCATTGTGGTAGCTGATTTCAGCCTTGTATATATCCATTCTTGATCTCAAGCTGATTTTAGATACTCTATATACTCAATATTTAGAATAGTGCTATCTATCTATCTATCTATCTATCATCTATCATCTATCATCATCTATCTATCTGACTATTTATGGAGCCCAATTCTATTACAATATTTCTCCTATGCCCAGTCTTAGCCTACAAAGTATAGCCACAATGAGCTTTTAAATGATGTTGGTGCCCCCTTCATTAATAAACCATACTTTAGGCTCTTCCAAAAAACAAAATCAGCAAATGGGTTTTCAGGATTTATATAGTAAATCCTATCTAGAAGGTTCATTTTTCTGAGCCTTTGATTACTTCTACCAATTGGCTACAGCAGTCTGGCATCTCTACTACATTAAATGAAGGCCATTTCATTTTCGAGGTTCCAAGAAGTTTTCAAGCTGTGCATTTGAACCCTTTTTAGGAGAAGTTGTGCAGCACAGGAACGTGCCCCCATATTGACGTACTATCCCTTATTCAGCTTTGTATTTCAACCTACAACCCTGACCCAACACATTCAGAACCCACTCTCGGGAATACTTTCCTAGTTACTGTTGTACTTGTTAGTCATCCCTGCAATTCTGTTGGCATGTAATCTATCCCCTCCTTTAGCAGGCTTAGTATTTTACCAGCTGGATTATGTTGAGATATGGTCTTAGTTGTTGGTTATGTGGCCAAGAATGGAGGAGGAGGAAGGTTCAGGAAGGTTAGCATTATTTTATAAGGCATCTGTCTCATTTAAGACTTCTGCATAGTCTTCAATCAAGATGTAGAGGAAGCTCTATCTTTTAACAATGGAGCATGAACCACTCATACAAGTCTAGATGTTTCAGGGGGATCCAGGGGTCCAAGATTTACATGTGTATATACCCAGATAATCTTATCCCAAGTTTCAGTGTCACTTTCTTAACCTCTCAGAGATCTAGCCATAGCATACAAAGCTTTCTCTTGAGTTCTGTGACTTTTATAATTAAATCCCATGCCTGGTCTTCAGTTCTATCTGCCTTCCAGCTGTAGGAGCCAAAGTCTCTTTAAAAGCTGCCAAAGAGGCCTGCTGACTCTCATACTTGGCTTTAAACTGGTGGTTGATTGCCCTGGGCCTGTTATTTCATCTCTTCAAAGCAACAATGGCATTTAGAAATAGACTTTCAATTCCACAATCTTTATAATTTATATCTCTCTTGAATCTCTCAAATGCCAGAAATATTGCACAAGCTGGTACATCTCCCTCTGCACACATCCTATCCCAGTTGACCTCAGTGACAGCCTTAGCAATTGCACTGTGGCTGCATGCCAGAGGTATGTAAACTGCCTACCACTAGTGATGAGTTATTTGTTGTTAGCCAACCCTCCAGTTTCTAACTCCAGGAACTCCATTCTTGGAGACTGCTTCATAAAACCACTTTGGTACCATCTTAGGACAGTTTCTCTAGAAACAGAGCCTGATCCAGGATTTCAGATACTTTAAGGGAGATTTCTTCAAGAATACCTACAAGGATGAGAGTGGAGCAGCACAAGGAGAAAGAGCTGATCAAAAATGCAGTCTTGAGTAAAGTCTAGCCTTGGCCTGATCCATGAAGATTCCAAGGAGTATGGCATATAAATCTCGCTGCAGTGTAGACCCTCTTGAGGCAAGGAAGCTAGACATCTGTACTCCTGTATCAGACTGACATAGTCTTCATGCCATCCCTGAAGTGGGAGAAAGAGTGACCTCCCTAGCCAGACTTCTCCCATCAGCTGTGGGCATTTTACAAGGTGCAAGAGGTAGGCACATAGGAGTTTAGGAGGCAGGCGTGTTGTGGGAGCTGTGATACATTTATGGCCAACACTGCCAGCAGCTGGGAGGAAGAGTGCAGCAACCCAGGGAAGGGGACCTAGGCAGGGCACCACAGCTTCTAAGCTAGAAAAATTACTGACCCTGGCATCAGGAACAACTCTTAAAACATAATCCTAATTTTTTTTAATAAGTTTATCCAAGATCTATTTCAGCACAGAAAATAGGTGTTACATATACAAATGTCCACATAATCAAAGATTTATGAAGAAGTTTCATAAGATCACATGGAGGAATCAGAATGCTTATGTGAAGAAACTCATAACTCATAACATGACATCAAACTGAGAATGAGAAGTTGGCACCACATAGCGCTCAGCTGGAGAGTATATGCAGTACAAATTCATTTGGCTGTCAACACAACTCCTTTCTTGTGTCCTTCGGGAGTGGCTGCCAGCTAACAGCAACTCAAACTCTGTTCAAACATAGGTGAGGAACTTATACAGTAACCAATTCAAAAAGTCAGCTCATAAAAAAATTAATTGTAACATTATTTGCTGAATCCTGGATGACAAATAAAGAAGAGCTTCCTTTGAAACCATCAATAAATTGGCAGTATCTAAAAGAACAAAAGACCTTATAATATCACAATTCTATCCACTGAGAAATTCAACTACTGGATCTGTTCTACACAAAACTGAAGTCAAGAAAGTTTGTCTCCAACATATTATCTTTTATTTATACACACTAACCTCTCTGACTAGTATCCCACTACTTGTACTAACCTAGTAGTCTGGCATTCCTTTGGCATGACCAAAACTCAATAGTCTCCACTGGCAACAGTCCACCAAGCCAGTTCACTGCTAACAAGGACTTTAGATATTTTCATCTTCTTCCTCCTCACTAAACTTTAAAGGACTAATGCTCCATTTCAATAATAATTGAGCCTACACATTCCCTATAAAATCCCACTGACATGATGAAAAAATAGAAAAGCAAATTTAAAAAAAAAAAAACAGCATTGCAGAAGCCATCAATGGTCAAGAAACATTTTTTTCCTGGAAATTGTGAGAGATAATGACCTATATTAAAGGAAAAGCTAACTGTCATTGATTAGCTCGTTGTTCAACATTACCAAAAGAGGAGCTCAGCCTATAAACCGAGTGGCTAGGTTTCCCCCATATGACTCAGAAAACCCCTCAGTTAAGTCCTGCACAACAGGACATAAAGCAAAGACAGCTCTTAGACTGAGTCCGTCTCTCAGAGGAACTGGCCACTGCTTAATTTTTTTTTTTAACCACATCTGGTGAACAGTGTGTACTAAATGAAGTTTGAATTTTACCATGGTGTTCTTCAACAAAGGCAGTTGGGTGAGTAAAAGAGGGAAGGGGTTTGCAACATCTCAGCTAACTTTTGCTAAACAACTCCAAGAAAGAAAAAAAAAAGACTAGGTGGAACTGTGAATTCCTCTAACACACTAGGCACCATTATTGCCCTCTTTCCTCCCTTCCTGTTGGCAAGTAAAGCTTTGGACTGTTTTGGATGGTCCTGTTACCACCAACAGGAATTGGAGAAGAGAGTGTGCTGGTAAGAATAAACCAAAGGACTCGGGGAATGCAGCTAGATAAATAATTGTTCAAATAAGGAATACTATGTAATTGTTAAAAGATGAATTAGATACAAATTAACTAAGACAAAAAAATTTCCAAGACATATTTAGGGGGAAAAAATAGGTATGGAAGAGTCTTTATAGCATGATTACATTTTTATTTAAAAACTTTAAACATATTTAAGTAGGTGTAATGTATAATATGAACATAGTATATAATGCAGGCACAGAACAATATCTGAAATATATGTAACTAATGAATACAGTGATTACATGAATGTCAAGATTATGGGCAATGAAATGAGGATGTGGAGAAAAGGGAATCTTTGAGCATTGTTGGTAGGATTATAAATTGGTGCAGCTACTATAAGAAACAGTTTGGAGATCCCTTAAAAAATTAAAAATAGAATTACCTTATGATCCAGCAATTTCACTTCTGGCTATTTATTTGAAGAAATCTAAAATACTAAACTGAAAATATATATGAACCTTTATGTTCACTGCAGTGTTATTTACAATAGCAAGATATGGAAACAATCTAAGTGCCCATCAAAAGACAACTGGATAAAGAAGAGGTGGTACATCTACACAATGAAATATTACTCAGCCGTAAAAAAAGCAAAAAGAAATCTTACCATTTGTGGCAACATGAATGGAACTGAAAGGTATTATGCTAAGTGAAATAAGTCAAACAGAGAAAGACAAATACCATATGGTCTCATTTATATGTGGAATCTAAAGAACAGAATAAATGAACAAACAAAATAGAAACAAACTCACAGATACAGAGAATAAACTGATGGTTGCTAGATGACAGAGGGATTGGGGGTATGGGTGAAAAAGGTGAAGAAGTACAAATTGGTAGTTAAGAAATATTCATGGGGTTGTTAATGTATAGCATAGGGAATATATTCAATAATATTGTAATAACTACATATAGCGCCAAGTGGGTACTAATCAGGTGGGATCAAGTCATAAATTATATAAACATCTATAACCACTATGTGTAAACTGAAGCTAATATAAAATAATATTGAATGTCAACCGTAATTGAAAATTAATTAATTAATTAATTTTTAAAAAGATTATGGGCAACGTTTTTACTCTCTATATATTTTTTACCTAAATATTTACCTGTTTAATCAGAAAAAAAAATCAATACAAATATTTCCATTTATAGTGGTAGCATACCATATGGAACGAATAAAAATATTGTACCTTCTACAGAATTTGAGACTAATAGAAAGAAATTCTGATCATTAGGTAAAACACATTTTTGGTTTACCTTTGAAAGAAATGGCTCCCCATTCAGGCTATATATTGTTGTAGTTATGACCAAAGTAGAATATCTAAGGACAACTACAGTGTGATGGTCCTACTTCCTTTATGTGACTGTGTTAAAGTAACTGAGATCTTTGAATTTTGGTTATTTGGTTATTTCCATAGCATAAACTTAGATATCTATGTCTGATAACGGTGAATTAAATAATTCTAACACTCCTGCTAAAAACACTAGAAAAAACAAATAAATGTAAGAAAAACTGGATATATATACATATATTTAAATGTATCAGAAAGCTAACAAGCGACTGATGGCCAAGATCTAGGAGAAGCTGAAACCTAGACGGTTAAGTTTGGCAATTAAGGTCATTTTTCTCTCAGGGTCACCTGCAATTCCTAAAAATTTGGCTCAAAGTCCAAGATGATGAGCAGCGCTTGTTTTAGGAGTCAGGGTGAACTATAAGTAGCTATCTCAGGGACTGATGCCCAACTTTAAATCATCTTGATCCTTGAGCTTGAGTTAAGGTGATTCTAGTTTGCTAGTTTCTCTGACTACCTGACAGAAGCAAAGGTAAATCTCTGAAAAAGGAAAGTCTCATCCTGTGCTTCAGATAACTTTTATAAATTTTCATCTAAGATCATTTTCTTTTTGGCTGAAGGGTACACTTTGGTATTTCTTGTAGTATGAATCTGATAACAATGAAGGCTTTTAGTTTTTGCTTGATTGAAAATACCTTAATTTCACCTTCATTCCTGGGGAACATTTTTTTCCTTTGAATAGGCCGTTAGTAATTTTCTTTCAGTGTCTTAAAAATAAAATTCCATTGTCTTCTGGTTTCCATTGTTTACACTGTAGTATCACCAGTGCTCAAATTTCCAAGTATCTTGAAGTCCAAAAGCCATCCTAATTATCTCAGTAAGTCAATAATAAATGGATTAGATAGACTTCTACAATAGGTCTCCATTCAGTGTCTCTAGTACCTCAGCATTCGCTCTCATCCAGTCTATTGTAGTATGGCTTCTTTCCCCAATGTTATTTGGAGATTTTTCTCATGATGAACAACGGTATTATTTTTTGCTAAATCAAAGGATATGTGGTAATATTATTTTATTGTTTCCTCAGAAGCATTTCCCAAACTCAGTAACATTTTCCTTTATGCTAGATTCTCCTATAAGCACACTCTCTTGGTTTTCCTCATCTCTGTCTGAATACTCCTTTTTTCCTCAACTTTTCAAACTTCTCTCCCCTTTGCAGCCTATACTTTGGCCACATTGACAACTCTTTTGGTTCCTCGATGCCACACAATCTTCTGGCTCTTTGTGCTAGTGTGTCACTGCCTAAAACAGATACTCCCCTATCCTGGCAACTTCTTTGTCAAGTTAAGTTATATTCATTTTGGTTCTCAATTTAAAAGCCATTTACTCTGGAAAAGAAATTTCCTATACCCCCAACACTAAGTTAAAAGCTCCTTTTTTTTTTCTTTTTTTTTTTTTTTGCTATCAACCACATGATTATAGTAATTATATTTTACCATCAATTATTTGTTTAATTATATTTCTTGCTAGACTATCAGCTCTAAAAGGATAAAGAGACCTTCTTGTTTAGTATTGCATCTCCAAGGCCTGGGACATTGTCTAGCCTCTATTAGGCACTCAATAAATATTTATGGAGTACATGAATTATGTCCTAGGTTCTCCTCTCCATGTAACATGTCATTCCCCAGTTCAGCTTTCATTACTGAATTTCTGCAATAGCCTCCAAACACATGTTCATAACTCCCTCCTGTCTCATTTACATCTTAACTTATACACTGCTTTCAGATTAATGTACTCTATTTGGCTTTTAAATATTATTAAATATTATTATCCCCCTTCTGTTTTCCACCAAATATATATCCTTAGGCAATCTCATTTGATAATCAACTACACATTTACTAATGTACCTCCAAATACATACATACATGCATGTGTTTATTATATATACAGATATACATATAATATACATTCCTTCTTATGCCACAAATTATAATTACAAATTTATTATATATTGAGACTCACAGGCTTAAAGGTAACACATTTCTTAGAAATATGGATGATAATGAGTTAAATTGTTATAGTTACATGTTATAGTTACATATTTGTAAGATAAATATGCGGTTATATTTACATTTGTTACATAAGCAAATCTGTAATTATAACACAATGCTCACAATATAACTTGTCTTTCATATTTCTAAGTGCTTACCTATTATTTTCAGTCCTATAGGTTTCAATTTCCTCATTATTAAAACATGAGTAACAATACTATATTATAATTATGAAATATTTTAGTCCCTTTCTTTCCTCTCAATTTGAATATTCCACAAACAAAACAAAACTGTCACACAGATAATTAATTAACTCGATCACACTATCAAACTTTGCCTGTTTTTTCATAAATTGCATCATTGTTATGGATTGAATTATATTTCCCCAAAATCTGTACGTCAAAGCCCTAACTCACATTGTAACTGTATTTGGAAATAGAGCCTTAAAAGAGATAATTACAGTTAAATTAGATCATAAGGGTGGAGACCTAATCCAATAGGACTAGCGTCTTTATAAGAAGAAGAGACTCCAGGGACACACATTCATAGAGGAAAGGCCATGTGAGGACACAGTGAGAAGCCAGCTGTCTGCATGCCAAGAAAATAGGCCTCAGGAGAAACCAACCCTGCTGGAATCTTGATCTTGGACTTGCAGCCTCCAGAACTGAGAGGAAATAAATTTCTGTTGTTTAAACTGCCCAGACTGTTATTTTGTTATGGCAGCTCTAGTAGACTAATACAATCACTCTCTATGTCACCAAACTAAATAATCTCAAATCATTCTGGACAGGTCCTTCTCTCTTAACTCTCAAATTCAAATGTATCTAAGATTCTTAGCAAGATCACCCTCCTAAACATGGCTTGATTTTGCATTTTTGTCTTTATCCTCACTTCATATAACTAGGTCGAAGTTGCCTCATCTTCCCAAACTATAGGTGTCATCTGTTTTCCCTTGCCTCTAGTCTTAGTCTTCTTTATTCTGCAACTCAAACTGCTAGCTAAATTATCTTTCTGTGAGACAAAGGTGATGAAGTTACTTTCCTCTGATAAGCTTCTAATCTCTATGAGCTACAGGACAAAGGACAAATGCCTTATTTTGGCATGTGTGGTTTTTGAAATTGAGTCTAACTGAACTGTCCAGGCTTTTCTCCATTGCAATTTTCCCAGGTTCCTTCCACATGAAAAAGGCCATAGCCTCGCCAGGCTTCCTATCTTGGACTATAATGTTTGCTTATTTCTCTCTTGAATCAGTGAAGCCTTTCCAACATACCTGGAGAGAATAAGGTCTTTCCTTCACTGTGTTATCATCGCTGTGACAACACATATCTTTTTTATACATTCATAAAATACAGTAAGTACATTTACATGACTACCTCACTAAACTACAAATCTTTTGAGAACAAGAACAGCATGTAATTTATATTCATATTTACATACTTGTCATTGGGCCTGACCACGGTATTTGACAAGTGTTTCATAAATGAATGTATAAAATAATAAATTAATGATATTCAAACTCAAACTTTCTGATCAAATTCTTTTATAAAGTTCCATTGGTGTAGAATGAAACTTGGACGTCTCAATCAAGTATTCAAGACTTTCCTCTGAACAAAAAACAATATTTTTCCATCTTTATGCTTCTGTTTACAGTGTTTCCACATTTGGTCCCAGTTCAAATATTACCTCTGATGAGCTAGAAATAATCTTTTTAAATTTTGCCTTCTTAATAGAATGTCTTTTTGTGTAATAATATAGTTATTTATTAGTGTGTATGCTATTATCTCTTTTAGACTTAAAGGTTTTTAAAGTAAAAATTCATATCTGATTCATCTTCAAATACTTACTGTCTAGTTCTGTTCATATATAGCACATTCAATAAAAACATTGTGACATTCACTTTATGAGTATTTGTTGAACATAAAAGTTGCTTTCAAACATTTTGTTCATGAGTCTTTTCATTAAAAAAAGTTTTGTGCATACACCCATACTATATACTATTTTATTTATAAATAAAAACGTACTAACATACTAATATATGGATTATAATACATTCAGAAAATCTTAATATTTTTAAAAATAATATATATATGTGTATATATATATGTATATATATATATGTGTGTATATGTGTGTGTGTGTGTGTGTGTGTGTGTGTGTGTATGTAAATGAAAGTCCTGGTATTTTTTTCCCGAATCCCATCATGATATGTTCATGTACTTTTCATGAGTTAAGCACTTTTTGGAGAAAACACCATAGACATTCCCATTGTTGTAACACAAGAATTATTAATAACCTGTACTAGTACTACTTTAGTCATCCAGTGCTTTTGATAAATGAGCATTAGGCATAGTTTATTTGCTAGGAAATGGAAGTTTAACCTATTGTAAGTAGGAAACGAATCTGGCCAGCTACCAAGTTGTTCATTGAATGCCTAACACATGTCAAAAACTGAGACTTTCTTTGTGTCCACAATCTCATTTAATTTTAAGAACAGTCCTGTGAAGTATGTATTATTATTGCCCATCTTATAGATAAGAAAACAAACAGTCAGAAAATCAAATCATTTGTGATAGTCACAGTCTAGAAAGCAAAGTCTAGATCCAGGATTTGAATGTACATTTGTCTAACCTAAAGCCTATATTCTTCCTAATATATCCAGCCATAGCAACGTTTTGTTAAATTTTAACTTTTTATTTTAAAAGCCATGCTGAAGTGTTCAAACATTCTCTTTTCTTTTTAAACTAGAGGCCGAACCTTTCTCAGAAAAAAAATAAAACAGATAACCTTACCTTCTTGAAAATTACATTGCTGTAACTTTTTTTATCAATGTCTATTGAACTTTGAGTATCAGTTAATTTGGGTTGTGTTACTTTTGCCTATCTTAATCTAATAAAAAATAGTCTTCTTTTTAGCTTTCGCTCTCTCCTCCAGTAAGTACTCCAGATATCATTATGGAACACTTTACCAGGTTCACAAAAATCTTGTATAAGATCTTAAGGAACTTTATCATTGGAACATAGGACTTCAGAAAATGTAATATTAAGTCAAAATTTTCTTCAAATTATTCTTTAACACCTACTCGTTAGCACAATTTTAGGCAGAAGCAGTAGTAAATTTTTTTGTGAATCTTTAGATCCAGAATGATATTAAAAAGTCTGATAAGAATTTCTGAAGAACTATGTTCTTAAAAATATCCTAAGATTTAAAAAATAATAAATATTACCTCACATTAGTAGAATTCAGCAAGTGTCTAGCAAAATAATACCATTGATTTCTTCAGATAGGTTAATAATAAGACTGATTTTTTTTAGTGAGCATAGTAATAGTGATAGAACCAGATAAAAAGGAAAAAGAACTTTATATATTTGAATGTTCTTGTTTTGATATTTTTTTGAAAAAGTGAAATTTGCCCATACAAAAACTACAATGTTAAAAACTTAAGGAAATTAGATTCCTGGCACTTGCTGTGGTAAATTTTGGTAAATAATAGTGAGTCGAACAAGCATTTGCTGTGTTCATAAAAAATTCTCTGAAATCTCAAATATTGTTCAATGGCTTCATAATTTCCTATCTTTTATACTATTACTTTTCTTTTGTTAATACTATTTCTCATATGCTAACTAGAAGTCTCAGAGAACTTACATACTTGCTTAAAATGTTTTGTTTTTTAATTAGTACTTGGGCGAGATTATTATCTCATCATATCTATTCTTCCCTCTTCTAGGAAAAGAACACCCAAGGTTGAGCTAGGCACACACGTCCAACTTCTTAGGTGTATATGCAAAGAAATGGGTGAGCCATACACTTCCCACCAGGTTGGGGAGAACCATTTGGAAAAGGTACATAGCTGGATTCCAGATGGAAGGAGCTTTCAGTCCTGACACTGTGAGACTTCATACTGGCCCTGGACTAACTTCTCTTGGAGGTTTCTTACTACAGCATCTTTTTTGGGGGGGAGGGAGAGGTAGGGGGAGTCCTTAAAAGTACTGGTGGAGATATAAGCTGATTTTTCAATGGAGAACTAGTTTTATCTGACTACAAGCTGATAGTAGGTAAGAGATAAATAATTTTTTTACTGTAGAAAAGAAAAAACTTGGTAGAAAATAGAGCAGCTGCATTCATACCTGCATTTTAAAATTTAATCAATAAACAAATGCTTGTTTGGTATTTAAAAAAATGCCAGGTATCTTGCCATGAGTTGAAATGTAAGATGAATTAGATATAGTTCCTGTCCTTAAGCATATTATTCTCTAGTTGAGAGGGCACAAAAATTGTCAAACATTAACTCATTCATTCATTTCCTTGTTTACTCATTCAAATGGCAGTGTGAATACACTATGTTATGGGAGCACAGAATAAAACTGGCATAACTCACTTTCATAGGTGAAAAGGATATTTTCTTAGGATATAGTGCCAGGAATGACTTGAAATATTAGAAAGAATTAGGAGGGAATGTTGGCGAGGTACAAGCAAAGGACATTTGAGAGCGGTCTCATGGCCATTTGCATTCCTATGATATTTGTTCTAGTTGGTTTATATAGATTGTTTCTAGAAGAAAAACAGCCAGACATGAAACTAGTAAAATTAGTTTTTAAAAGGTTATAAATGACTTAATATGTCACATTAGAGAATCTGATATTAACTATTGAAGATTTTTATCTGGATAGTTATAAGTTCATAATTAATGATTCAAGTAAGATAAGAACTGAAAAGTCTCCATTAGGTTGAGAGATTAAGTAGGGTGTGCTGAAGTAGGGAAGAATAGCAGAAGTAGGTGTGAGAGCGTCACAAAACCAGGTTGTCACAAGTCCTTGATTAAAGAATGAATGTGCACAAAAGTAAAAATAACAACAGACTTCCATTTCAGGATGGTTGGTTGTGGAGAAAGGAGGGAGAAACTGGTAACTGAGGGAGACCACGTCAGGGGTAGTAATCAGCATAAGGTCTCAAATTTCTCTGGTCAGGCAGAAAAACCCACCTGTGCCACTAAATCTTTCATTAAAATAAATTTGATATTCTCATCAGAGGATGGATTCTGTTACACAGCTTAGTCAGCTGTTTTAAATGTTTTCAGCAGAACATCCAATCGGAAACCGCAAACCTTTCTTTGCAATTTGGTTTTACGGTTTGCCTTGGTATTACAAGGAATATCTTCCATCCTGGGAGAAGTGCCTCAAGAATGGTGCTACCAAAATATAGCAATAATCCAGAAGACTACTGACATTAATATAAACTGGCTTGACTTTTCATTGCTGAGTTGTGCTAGTGTAATGTGTACATAGCACTGCACAACAGTTGGATGCTTAAGAAACAGCTAAATCTGAATGGCTACTTCACTTTTGACTTTTCTCTTCCTCTTGTTCTCTACAGCTATCAGTAAACTATGGCCTTCAAGTGAAATCCCGCATACAGCCTGTTTTTATACTGCTCTAAGAAATATTTTTACATTTTTAAAGGACTGAGACAATAACAAAAATATGCCACAGAAACTTATGTGGCCCACAAAGCCTGAAATGTTTACTATCTGGTGATTTACTAAAAATCAATTCATGCCCTAGAAAATGGTATAGAGTTATCCTACTACTTCTGTCTTCTGCATTTTCCTTTCATAATCTCTGTTATCTACTTTCAACAGGACGTATCACTAAAAAGTCTCTAAGAATTGTCTCCATTTCTGATCCCTGTCACTTTACTGACTGCTGCTCAATTCTTCTCGTCTTTTCTATACATTTGCCTTCCATCTCCTTTCCCTATCACCTTCTGAAATTCTTGACTTCATAATAGAAGAGCTTGGCATTTAATAACCAATACAAAAAAAATATTCTTTCCAGGTGACTAATTACAAAGTGTCATATGTGTAATCTTTAAGCATTCATCTTAATTTTTGCTGTTTCTTCAGGTCAAAAAACCAACAAATAGAAGAAATTAAAAAATGTTTAACTTTATTTGATGCCTTCCTTCTTTATCTAGCCACTTTGCCTCACTCCATTTTCTTAGTTTTACTCTTTTTCTCTTTGACTTTCATTATCCTAATTAGCTCTAGTCTACTCATTTATTGCTGATTATCTCACCTCTCCAGATAAGTGAACAGATCTTCAATTTTTTTCTGCTTGCTTTTTTGTTTGTTTGTAATGTTAAATGTAGTCTTATACATATCTTAGAGTTTCCTAAATTGTTTCACTTTTTAAAGATAAACTGCAGTTATAGAAAAGTGAGCTGAACATTTTCCAACATGAATTTCTTGTTCTTTTCATATAGTACGCTTGATAACTGCCAATGGTCAATATAAAAAAGAGCTACTGCAACAGTTTTCCACTTTTTACCTTATGATGTCCATGAAAATGATGAAATACACTTAACCTTTTTCTCATTTTACATTAGACCCTCTGCATTACAATATAATTTACCAACCTATAGGAGCTAAGAATGGACATAACAAGGGCTTCAATTATCTGATATATCACCAAGTCATCCTTACATTGCAAATATTTCCTTTTAAAATCTTCAGTAGTATCTGCTTCAACTTTTTTACACTCAAAAAACATGTATGCTTTTTCTCAGACCTTTCCATTATCAGTCTTGTATAAATGACAGAGTAATGTGGTCCTAAAAAGTCCAACATTATAAGCACTATGAAAAAAAGTTTGTCCTGTAATGTTCTAACATCCACTTAATATGAAAAGACAAGGAGAAGTGCTCTCATTATTGATGGAATTAGAATATTTTCTGGTTTTGCAAAAATAAGAACTTTAAGCCTGAATAGCAACAACATTCCTATGAGTCAGTTTACACACACCAAATTTAAATGTCTTAGGTATTTTACTGTTATCTTTTATAGACTAAATCAAACTCTAAGGATGTAATCAAATTAAAAGGATTAGTGCTAATTAATAAGCTGGCAGTAATATTTCATAAAAAGTTTGCTAAGTATCTCTCTGAAAAACCAATAGATAAAAGCAGGCAGTGCATAAAGTGTCTGTCTATTGCATTAAAACATAATGAAAATAATATTTCTTAACATTGCCAAAGAACCATCTATTTCTGAAGATCATACCAGTTTCCATTGCATAGGCCAGTAAGGGTCATTAAACACCAATGGGTCTCTGAGTCCTTCTTCAGAGTCAATGACATTGTAGACTTCACTCAGGATCTCATTTTCCTCTACATAAGGTCTGCAGGGCAAAGAAGGCAAATGAACTATGAAAAACATAATCACTGCTTTTACTGTTGCTTTTTTTGTCATAAAAATTCCATTTATTTAAATTCCATTAAAAAGCACATTTGGCTGCCGAGAGCATAAATATACACTTTTATTATACTTAGCATTTTTCATTTTCAAAAAAATTCTGACATTTGTTTAGATAAAAATGTTAAAATATTTTCAAACTACCTGTTTTAGCTAACCACTTTCTGTGTGTTTGTTGCATACAATAAATGCTGGAAAAACAAGTGATTTGGAATGCAGTTCAAAAGCTCCGTATATATTTCCCATTAGAAGTTATCAGCTTACACTGATCATTATCCTTACTATGTCATGTGCCTGCTGCTGTGACTTTTCCAAAAATATATCTCTTAGGAGAGTGATTTAAATTACTTGAGCTGTAGTGGATAACATTTTTTTAAATACCATTTTTCTAATTTCTCTGATGTATTTAATAAATTATTAACCAAGCAAGTGACAGTGCTAGAAATTCAGGAAAGCTCTTTAACACAATGTTCTCCTAAAGACAAAACTATAACTCAATCATTCACATCTGTCTGTGTACCTTGGATTACCAAAACCAAATATTGGGGAAAATAATCAGGCAATAACATTAACAATGTCTGATTGTCTTAGAAAGAAATTTAAATTTAGTAAAATGATAGATGAAATTAAACTATAAAATATTAAAGTCATTCTTATTTATAAATGTATATAAGATTAAACTAAGATTATAAATGTATTAAGAATAAGAATTATATCTAATCACAATATAGTCCTAGATCTGTGCATATAGGGTGTTTTGGAATTATTTGTCAATTTTCTTTCAGAGTATCAAAGTGGAATAACCAAGTAGCCACATTTACATATGAAGATATGTCCAGGATCATTCTCTAAGGCATGATTTGCAAAAATGAAAAGTTGGAAGCAAATTAAATGTCCATCAACTTGAAATTAAAAAAAAAAAAATCATGTTATAGTCACACAATGAAATACTATTTAGCAGTAAAAACAATAAATTTGATCTACAAGTATCAATTGGATCCATTTGGACCAATCTCATTAACTGTGAGGAGAGGGCAGAAAGCTATGCGCATGATGTTATCATTTATATAGAGTTTTAAATGATCTCAAAACAAGGTTATAAATTATTCTTAAATTATATATATAGTATATGAATCTAAACATACGTAGAAGACTCTCTAAGAAGGCAAAGAAGGGAATAATTTTAGGCAGGGGTATACAGAGGAATTCAACTCTAGTGATTTATTTTTATAAAAAACCTGGAGCAATTATGACAAAATTGGTTGTTAACCCACGATAAGGTTACAAATATAGATTGTGTATACTTTTATATATATTTGGAGCATGTTATAATGACAAAACACATATACACGAACAAAGCTAATGTGGCTAGTTGTTATCTCAATGAGTCAAAGATGACTTCTGTACATTGACTCAACATTGTTTACTCTTCACAGCACACTGGGTCCTATTAGCTCAAAAGGACAATGGCATCAAAAAACCCCAACGTTTTACACATCTAGTTGTTTTAAAACAAGCAAAATTTTAGCCACATAGAGCTTTCCTGCTTTGCTTAACCTTTAAACCACCCATATTTGCTAGCCATAGATAAGATAAACTCTGTGGCTATAAAAGACTCCAAGCTGCTGCTGCCCTTAAGAGTTCTCTGACTCAGAGGCTCCATTGTGCTGCTGAGCAACATTATCAAACTCATAACACCTTCTCCAGTCTTCCTCTTTCTCAGGACTTTCCCTCTGTTCTCCTACCCTCTGGGTAGTGGCCTGCCACCCATTGCTTCTAGAAGGTCTCCTGCTGTGAGGGACTTTCCCTTAGTGCAAATTTGCCAAAGCACCACCCAACTAAAACTCATTGTGTGCTACTGCCACCACATGGTCATATTTGGTTCCTTGATCAGCCCCCAAATCCCTTTAACTCAATATACCAATGAAAAAAATTGGATAAGATATCAAAATAGAGGTCAGGAGTTCTGAATTCTAGATTCTGTTTCGACTTTAGCACTTTCAGTGGTGAGAAGGGTTCAAATGACATTAATCTAGCTAAGTATCTCCAGGCTTTTGTCAAGTAGAGTATCATTTCTCCAGGAATGAACTTGAGAATAAAAATACCTATGAAGAAGGACTTCTGGTTGGCTATCTGGGCTCAAATTTAAAAAAAAAGGGGGGAGAGTGGGGGGAGAGGCCTAGCAGACATTTCTATACAGGGCCCTCACACTCGAACAACACTTCAAGGAGAAGCCTACCCTAAGCTGCCTGCCTCCTGCTCTGAATGGCCTTCCTGCGCAGTGTTTCTGTCATTTGAATCAGCCCTAATAAAGCAGTTCCTGGAATCCTATTTCAACCAATAGGACTGAGACTTTCCCTGACA
Organism: Pteropus alecto; assembly: GCF_000325575.1. NCBI lineage: Eukaryota > Metazoa > Chordata > Mammalia > Chiroptera > Pteropodidae > Pteropus > Pteropus alecto. Next base: position 3,473,259 of record NW_006494614.1, read on the forward strand.
AATTGGAGCTGCACAGCTATATCTGTCAGCATCTGCACTGACCAATCAGAGAGTCTCCATTCTGACCAAATGGGGCAGTATTTTTTTGGACTATTCAAACTAAGGATTTGGAGTCTTCATCTGCATAAGGAAAGACTAATTAGGGACCAAGACTGGGGACTTCTGTCTATATAAGTCAGCTCCTCTCTGACTTAGGGAGCACATTTTCCCTTTCCACCGGAGACTGAAGACTGTATTCCCCTGCTGGAGCTGAAACACAAGATGAAACACCAAAGATGTCTCCCCCAGACTACAGCAGTGAAGAGAAGGCAGAGCAGAGCAGGGTGAACCCAGGGCCACCTCACAGCAGAGCTGTTCCACAGCTGTGCTGCCTCATAATTGATCTATAACACTACTGAGCTGTTCCACATCTGTGCTAGTCTCACAGCTGTGCAGTATTTCAGTTGAGCTGTGCACTGAACAAAGTTTCCTTCTTCATTGCACCCCAAATTGGGGATTCTTATGGGTGTTGACCATCAGTTGACAGACTGTTAGCTGCAAGTTTTCAGAAAAATATCAGAAACGCTTGCATGACCATTTAAAGGACTGATAGATTGTCCAAGAAGAATGTAGCATGGTGTTCACATAGGTACCTGAGACCCTGCCAGCCTGCCTGCTTGCACTTGGAAGCCCTCCTTCCTCTACCACCAAAATGACCACAATTCTTGATAAGCATCAAAGAGACAGCATTTAAAACTTATGAAATAAAAAATTAAAGTAAAAAAGGAGAAAAAGACATTTTATTAAAGGTAAGAATGTAGTTTTAGAAATAAAGCCATGACAAAAATAAAGTATAAAGCAATAAAGTAATAAAAATTAATAAAATAAGTCATTAATTATAAAATTAGGAATTAGAAGTACTTATGCATAGAAAAATATGTCATTATTTATTGATCTCACTGTTCATTTCATTTGTATGTTCATAGGAACATGAACATTTGTGGAAGAATACTTTTAAAAATGTAAAAATAGGATAGGGACCAAGAAAATTTCCTTATATCCTCTGTACCATTTGATTTTATTTTTCTAAGCACATGTACAAATTTATGTTTAAAAAAATTTAAACACACAAAAAAACCTTTCAGATTTTCAATGGAATTTTGGAACCTGAATTTTTAATAAAATTTCCATTTTTAAAAAAGCTATTTATATCTAATAGAATGTCAACAGGCTATGTTTGTTCCCAATGTCATTAATTTTGACCTCTGCTCCATAATCTCAAAACTCTACTACATACCATTGGTATTCAAAAGTGTAGGAATCCCATATCTTGAGATAACAAATAATAAGAATAAAACAGGTTACTTCTTTCCAGGATTTGATGTAAGTTAAACATTATAATGTACTGAATCTAGAAAATTTCTTTGTTTTGTTTAACTCCAAATAAAGGGAGTAATTTTTTCAGACAATTATGTCAATGTAAATACTTACATCTTTATTTTTATATCCCATTCAACTACTTGCTCAAGACTAACATTGAGAGAATATCTAAATATTTTGTGAATCTAAACAGCTTAGCTTTTTAAAATATTTTTCTCTATATTTATATTTTAGTGTATTTGCTAAGTTACAGCATTTTCATATTCTTCTCCATAACTGATTCCTGAACACACTGACCTGCACTAAGTCTATACGGGTGACACTGAGATGCAATGAACAACAGGTGCCTTCCCCATCTTGCATGTCCCTGAAGAGCACCTGCTGTCTTCAGAAATGATTTAAGTGACCCAGGCTGAAGGCATCCTATTGCAACGATTATGGTTCTTATAACTGAAGAAAATTGTGTGAAAGCTACATCATCTCTGTTGGATTCAAATTCACAGAACTGCATGGCTGAGATTCAGAGCCCTAAACAGGATGTCATATAGGAAAATGCCAAACTGGCTTTGAGTGATGATTCCTTCTCAATTTTTGAAAATAGTAATGTTAACAATTGCATCATTATCTATTATCCTTCTGCTAGATGTTTCATAGAAAAGATATATTATGGAAGGTCATACATTACCTCAAAATCTCACTGGCTTTCTTTTTTTTCTAGTACTACTGCCTTCTCCTTTTTTTAAATTTTTACTTTTCAATTACAGTTGACAATCCTACCAGATTTCTTTAATCATACATATGTATACATGCGCACACACATACACACACAAGTATTTAACAACTAAATAAAGATACAAAAAAATTAAAAAATAACTTAGCATATATACTCTTTTTATTTCCTAACAAGTTATTTTAGGAAAGTAAATGTGACAGATTTTTTTTAAAAAATTGGCCCAGGGACTATCTTTCAGACAGTCAGGGGAAGTAGTCTATTACAGAGAATGAAGCCACAGCCATGATACAGTGAGAAGTTTGGGAGCTCCGCCAAGAACAAGCTGGTAGGGGCCTGCAGACTAATCTCAATTTGTGCAATTTTTAGGCATGTCATAGCGGCATGGTTAGAAGCCACTTCACTGACTCACCAAACTCTATATTCCCAGTTTTCCCCCTATGCCAATCTCACAGCATGGTTTAGAAAATATATTATCTTTGAAGAGACACTAACTTGCTAACTATCCACTTGACAGTGGATACAGATTTGCATCTAAGCAGGAGCCCTTTCTACAGGAAATTAAGACTTTTAAAAATTTAAAGCAATAATGTAAATATTCTTCACTGTGAAAGAAAATAAAAAGTCATCTGAAATAAATCTTTTTTACTCTTTCTCATTTACACATACTACAAAAACAAACAAAAAACTTGTGCACTCCTTTACAAACATGAAACCTATTTGCTAGTCCATAGGTCAATAAAATTTTTCTTAAAGGATCAGAGTATAAATAATTCAGACTCTGTGGGCCTTTATAGTCTCTGTCACAATTATTCAACTTTATCATAGTAGCAAGAAAGCAGCTAGAGACAATATATAAACAAATGACCTCAATTCCATTAAAACTTTATTTACAACAACAGGTGAATGCAGGGTTTGGCGTTTCGCCTTTGGGCCACAGTGTTGGTCTATAGCAGACTCATCAATGACACAGCTTACAGCTATTAAAATGACCACCTATAAATAAGCATAAAGGAAAAATTATCCATTCACTACTGCGATATATGTGCAATTCCTTCTTTTCTTTCTTTTCTTTTTGCAATTCACTCAAACTAAGGCATTCAATTTCAGAAAAAAAGTGAAAAATGACAAAATTAAATAAATATGCTTTTTTTGGATATTTCTATTTACTGTTAAAAACTTTTTGTTATGTTTCAAAAATAGTAACTGACCATACAATTTCATTTCGAAGGGTAGCACTGCTTCTCTGGTAGGTGAACTTAGACACCGACTTATCATAAGAAAACAGAAGTGTATGTTTTCAGTGAACACCCTAGAAAGTGTGCTTTTAGTGAAAGATTAGTCAGTAAATGAAAAATGTAGTTCTTCCAAAACTTACAGTTCAAAGAGATTTCTAGAATGCATCAAATATTGGCTTAATTACACAAAACAATAGCACTGCCTTTATTTAATTACCATCCCATGAAGCATCTGACAGCCCAAATACAGTGCTTAGTAAGCATTTTACCCCAGTTTGAAGATGTATGGTTACACTAAAATTACAATACGCATCATGACTAGTTCTGTCATCCAACTTTGGGAATGAAGTACCCTTGTCTCTGCGATGTTCCATCCAGTCTACTTGTGGCAAACAGGAGTAAACATAACTAACCAAATGTTGGCAACAAAAATATTCTTCATTTACAAGAGACCTTAAGCAAAGAGAAGACACCATACATAATTTACTCACACTTGAACTTTGAAACAAAATAGCATGCATTAAAAAATTTCAGCATAAATTAAAATTTACTCCAGGGCAATATTTACTCAAAATTTTTCACAAATTCTAATTAGACCTGACTAATGTACCTATTAAAATTTGTAGAGAAGAAAATGCATCATCAGCTGTCCATTGAAGGCACTCAAAGAAATTTCATCCTTTGAATTTTGTTCTAGCGCACACATATCCTTCACAGATAAACCTGCTTTGTCAGATATTAAGGTATCTTAATATCTGGAGGTCAAGCAATATATACAAACTAGTAAACTAAAAAGTACTTACTAATTAAATAATTGTAAGATACTGCTGCAGTTGTTTATACATATGGAAACTAGGGTGAAATAAGATCGCATAATTTAATTTAATTATCAGCTGTGTTAACAACTACAAAAAGCCTTTTTACTGATCAGTTTTATTATATATTTCTTTAAAAATGTTTCACTACTAAAAAACTAAGACAATATTAGACAATGTATGGAGTTTACTTTTGGTAGTCATAAATGGAGAAAATGTAACATCCACGGAATGAAAAGACTTGTACAAAAACTTTATATAGAAGAAAAAGAAAAAAGCAATAGGAAACCTATTTTTAAATGAAATGATTTCTTTTTTAATGTTTTTACTTATCAGTGAGATATTTCTTTTTTAATGTTTTTACTTATCAGTGAGATAAAAATGAAATTATTTCTTTTAACCACTAAGCTTATAGCAAAAATAGGATTTTATAATGTCCTTAAAAGAACTTTCAGCTAAAGAAAAAAAAAGAGAGAGAGACTGGTTCCTAGGTCTCATAATAGGTCTCAATAAAGACCTATTAAAATACTGCAAACTACACAAAATATATCATTGTTGTTTAGCATTGGTTCCACATAAGAAGCCTCATAATTAACATAGCACAGCCAGAATTTCTGGCAATTAGATTTAACTTTGTTCATTAAATCAGATTTTATCAATCCTTGCAATTGTCAAATAACTAATAAATTTGAAAATAAAGCACATCCAAGAAAACGGAAAGTGTACCTAAGCTTTTAGAACATAAGGATCTCTTTGCCTTATAAATCTACTAAATGGCTCACCTGACTATATTATTACTTCCATTGTGAAAAAATTAAACCAGACTTCACCCATATGTGTGTGTGTGTGTATAAATATATATACATATATACATATATTTATATATGTATATATATTTATATATATACGTGTGTGTATATATATATAAAAAAAATAAACCACTGGGTTACCAATTCCTCTGATGTTCTAAAACACTTTTATTATTATATTTATATATGATTAAATATATATGATACTATATTAGTATAGTATCATGATGGAATAATACCATATCTGTCATTAAAATATATATACATATACATTTTTTAAAGTATATAATATATATGTGTATACATATATAAACATATAATAACAAGTAAAAGTGTTTTAGAACATCAGAGAAATTAGTAACCCAGTGGTTATTAACTCTCAAATACTCAATATTTTGTGTGTGTGGAGATATATATATACATATATATGCATATATATATATCCAAACACACACACATGTATATTATATATACTCTATATGTATATGTACAAATATATATACATATATATTCAGATAGTCATAGTTAAAAATTAAGTTCCTTAGTTTTATAACTGGTTTATAATTCCTTCATTGATACTTCTTTATAGTCCATGAATTTCCTTTGTAAAGTTAATCCAGAGGCACACAATATGTGGGATATCTTTTATAATGCCCTTAACACATATTTGGTGGTAGCAGGGCAGTAGGGAAGCAGGGAGGAAAAGAGAGTATCATGCTTTTCTCAATAAAACCACTTAGTCATAAGTAAATATGAGTGATCTTCCACTCTGACACTACACTAATTACTTAGGAAGCAGAAGCAGTCTCATAGCAGCAAACATTTACAAATACAGTCTACATACAAAAGTTTTACTGATGGACTCTCAGTCCCTCAAAATATACATTTGGCAGAATAGCAACATCAGTAATATTCTACCTTCTAATTTTTCATATATTCTGTCCTAATCACCTCTCCCTGCTCATGATTCTTAGCAAGCTGCTTTAAGACTATAGTGAAGCTTGTGAACATATAACAGAGAGATAGAAGGATTTAGAACTTTATATATACATATATGTATATATAAAACTAAATGTTTTAGAACATGAGAGGTGTTGGTACTCCAATATATATTGAGTTTCAGGCCTAATCAATTTTTCTCAGACACTTTATGACAACCAAAATGATCAGGTCACTTACTTGATTGTTTATATTAATGAAGAATTTAAGTTTTGCTCTTGTTTTGTTTCGCTGGGTAAACATGAATTTAAGAGGTTGTAAGGGTTGCAACTAAACTTCATGATGTTTCAATCCAACTCCTTCATTATGAAAATTAACAAACTGAGACCCAGAACAGTGTCTGAGCCCCCCAACCATTTTACCACAAAACTCACAGCAGTTCCTAAGAAAATGGTCTTGGTGGACCATCGACTTCAATGGTCTCTCCAGGAAATGACATATGACTGGCTGGCAAAACAGGTGGAGCAATGCTATTTTTTTTTTTTTTTTTTTAGCAAAAATCATCAAGTAAATGTGTTATAAGAAAAGTGCTCTGTACTGTCAGGTGCCACAAGCTTAAAGACCTTAGGTTTCACAATTTACAACCTAGGCCAAAGATTATAAGCTATTGAGAGAGTTCAAGATGGTAGCATAAGAAGATCCTGAACTCACCTTCTACTATGAACACAACAAACATAAAACTATGTACAGGATATTCCCTCTGAAGGGGATTTGGAAACTGTATGAACAGAGCCTCTACAACAAGGGACAGCACTGAGGGTAGGAGAGACAGATATACAGACCTACTAAGGGGGAAAAAAATCACATTCATACCATGGTGTTTCACTGAGGGGAGAGAGCTCAAAGGTACAAAACCTTTCCCTGAGAAGCAAGAGATTTGAGATTCACATCAGGTACCCCAAACGTTAGATCCTGAACAGAAGAGAGGAGCCCCCAAAACACCTGGCTGTGAAAACCAACAGGAAATACATCAAGGAAAATTGTGGAACTGCAGGGATTCTTCTCTTACAGGGTTCACTCACAGACTCACTGGACCTGGAAACTAGCACAAAAACACCAGATGGAAAAGTTTATAGAACATAGGTGAAGGAGACTCACTTACTAATCTTGAAGTACTTTCTAGAGGGGCAGTATCTCTAAGATCTGAGACACTGATGGCAGTCATTTTGTGATCTCTTTTAGCTGAGCTGATGCTGGTGTTGGCGAGCACCGTTTTGGAATCCTTCCTCTAGCCTACTAGAGCCAGCGGGATGTACCACTGAGAGCCCCACCCAACCAGCACACCCATAGTAGTAAGCAGCTTATCCTCACAGTCAGCCAGGCTGGGAGCCAGCCCCATACATCCCTCATACTCACAAGAGTTGCAACTCTGACACAACAGAAAGCAAATATTAACAGACATAAAGAGAAAAATTGACGGTTGTGCAATAATAGTAGGGGAATTTAAGACCCCCACTTACATCAATGGATAGATCATCCAAACAGAAAATCAATAAAGAGAAAATGGTTATAAATGACATTCCATCCCAAAACAGCAGAATACACATTCTTTTCAAGTGCATATGGAACATTCTCTAGGATAAATCAAATGTTAGCTCACAAAACGTCTCAATAAATTTAAGAAGATTGAAATCATATCAACTATCTTTTCTGACCACAATAGTATGAAACTAGAAATCAACTACAAGAAGAAAACTGGAAAAAATATGAACTCATAGAGGGTAAACATGTTACTAAAAAACCAACGGTTCAATGAAGAGCTATGTTCCAAAATCTAAGGAATGCAGCAAAAGCAGTTATAAGAGGAAAGTTTAAAGTGATAGAGGCCTACCTCAAGAAACAAGAAAAGTCTCAAATAAATGATCGAAACTTACACTTAAAAAAGAAGAGGAAAAAAAAGGAACTAGGAACTAAAAAAAGAAGAGAAAAAAAGCCCACATCAGTAGATGAAATCAAATAATAAATATCAAAGCAAAAATAAATAAAATAATGACTAAAAAAAGTAGAAAAGATCAATGAGAGGTTCTGGTCAAAATGGCAGAGTGGGTAAATGTTACATTTGCCTCCTCTCATGAACACATTTAAATTATAACTAAACTACAGAACAACCATCATTGAGAATCACCCGAAATCTAGCTGAACAGAAGTCCTACAACTGAGGACACACAGAAGAAGCCACGTTGAGACTGGGAGGAGAGGTGAAGACACAAAATGGGCTGGTCCCACACCTGTGTGTGGCAGTTGATAATCAGGAGGAAATCTCAGCTGAGGAGGTACCCTTAGAGGAGCAAAGGGTCCCAGCCCCACACCAAGCTACCCAGGGTTTCAGTGCTGGGAAAAGAGGTCCTCACAGTTTCTGGTTGTGAAAACCAGTGAAGATTGTGGTTGAGTGAGATGGAGGGCTACTGGAATCGCAGACATTCCTCTTTAGGGGCCCACATGCTGATTTACTCACTGACAGACACACTTGCTCTAAGCTCTAGCACTGGGGCAGCAGTTTAGAAGGTGCCAGGTACATAAAGGAGGAACTGAGTTGTCTGGCCCCAGGGCGAGGGTTGGAGGAGCAACTTTCTCTCAGACAGAAGTGCTGGTAGAAGCCATTGTTCTTTTGGTGAGCCCTCCCCCTTCTTGGCATGCAGACACAGACAACCACCAAATCTGAGTCTCCATCCACCTGGCTAACACACTTATCCCTGCACAGGTGATTTCCTGAGAACCCATTACAACTTGGTGGCCCCCCAAGCTTCTTCAAGTGGCTTTTCCATACAACTGCCTGTCTTGCTCATGCTTCAGACTTTCCTAAAATCTCTCAAAGTTTCAAAAAATGTAAACAAGTAGCATTTGGCCTTGGTGCTGCCCCATACCTCTTGCTGAGCACCACTAAGTGCAGCATTAGCAGTAGCTGTCCTTGGTTTGTAGCTTAGTCTCTCGAGGCACATCCAAGCCCAGTGTGTGTGACAGCCATCTGCAGATTGCTTGGTGGTTCATGCGAGGTGACCTTGGGCAGGGCAGCGGCTGCAGCTGAACTTGGCCTTCCAGGAGGCCAGGCCTGTATGCACAAAGGCTGGCTTCAGTTTGAGCCAGAGGATCACCAGGGCTACATGTGAGGATGACACACTCAAAGAGCAGACTAGGCAGACACCAGAGTCCTGCTAAAGTGAATCCTACTCCATAGAGTCAGTCCCTACACAACAGTTCCTCCACTGTAGTCACAGTCAGTCCTCACAACCCATCAATACAAGTGTCAATCCCTGCCATTGACATATGTACAATCAAGGCTCAACTACAACAAGAGGTTACACACAACCCATACAAGAGAAATATATGGAGTACCTGGCTCAGGTGGCCAGGGAGACCATGCCACTGGGCCCCACAAAACACCTACTCCATAAGGCCACTCCTGGTCATAACTAGGAGACAGAGTAGCCCTATCTAATACATTCAAACAAACACTAGGAGGCAGTCATAATGGGGAAACAAAGAAACATGTCTCAAATGAAAGAACAAAATAAAGCTCCAGAAATAAAACTAAAACTAAACATAAAAATAAAAATCAAAAGAAACAAAATAAAAACAAGCACTCTATCTGGTGTGGAGTTTAAAACATTGGTTATAAGATACTCAACAAACTTAGAGAAAGAGTAGATGAACTAAGTAAAAACTTTAACAAAGAGATAGAAAACATAAAAATGGAAATCAAAAACATAAAATAGAATCAGTCAGAAATGAAGAATACAATAACTGAAATGAAGAATAGAAGGAATCGACAGTGGGTTAGATGAAGCAGAGTTTCAAATCAGCGACTTAGAAGATAAGGTAGCAGAAAACACCCAATCAGAACAGCAACAAGAAAGAGTAACCCAAAAAAATGAGGATAGTTTAAGGGGCCTGTGGAACAAAATCAAGCATACTAACATTCACATCACAGGGCTAACAGAAGAAAAGAGATCAAGGGATTGAGAACATATTTGAAAAAATGACTGAAAACTTCCCTGACCTGGTGAAAGAAATAGACATAAAAGCCCAGGAAGTGCAGAGTCCCAAACAAAATGAACTCAAAGGCCCGTACCAAGACACATTATAATTAAAATGCCAAAGGTTAAAGACAAAGAGAATCTTAAAAGCAACAAGAGAAAAGCAATTAGTTACTTACAAGGGAGCTCCCATAAGACTGACAGTTCATTTTTTAACAAAAACTTGGCAGGACAGAGGGGACTGGCATAAAATTCAAAGTGATAAAAAGCAAGGACCTACAATCAAGAGTGCTTACCCAGCAAAGCTTCCCAGACAGAAAAAAGCTAAAGGAGTTCATCACCACCAAGTCAGTACTACAGGAAATGTTGGAGGGACTTTTTTAAAAGGAGAAGAAAAATTTTAAAAGATCAAAATTATGGATAATAAAGTAACAATAACTACATATATATCAATATTTGCTTTAAATGTAAATGGATTAAATGCTCAAATTAAAAAAAAAAAGTTCAGTCAAATGTAAAAGAAAACAGATCCTTAACCATGCTTCATACAAGAGACTCACTTCAGACTGAAGGACACACAGACTGAAGGTAAAGGGATAGAAAAGATATTTCATGAAAATGGAAACAAAGAAACAAAAGAGCTAGGATAGCAATACTTATACCAGACAAAATAGATTTTAAAACAAAGGCTATAATAAGAGACAAAAAAAGACCCAATTATCCCACTTATCCAAAGAAACCCAAAACAATACTTTTGAAGAGAAATGTGAATCCATATATTTACTGTAGCATTATTTACAATAGCCAAGATATGGAGCCAACCTGGGTGTCCATCAATGGATGAATGGATAAAGAAGAGGTGGTATATATATATACAATGGAATACTACTCAGAAATAAAAAAGAATGAAATCTTGCCATCTGCAACAACATGGATGGACCTAGAGGGTATCGTGCTGAGTGGAGTAAGTCAGACAGAGAAAGATAAATGCCATATGATTTCACTTACATGTGGAATCTAAAAACCAAAATGAGCAAACAAACAAAACAGAAACAAACTCATAGATACAGAGAACATTTTGATGGTTGCCAGATGGGTAGATGAAGGAGAGGAAGAGATTAAGAGGTATGAATTGGTACTTGCAAAATACTTATGGAGATGTAAAGTACAGCATGGGGAATATAGTCAATAATATTGTTAATATTGTTAATTGTATGGTGTCATATGCATACTGGATTTATCAGGTTGACCACTTTGCAAGTAATAGAAATGTCTAATCACTATGTTGTTACCTAAAACTAATATAATATTGTTTGCCAACTACAATTAAAAAATAAAAAATATTAAAAAAAGAAAATCAATGAAACTAAGAGTTAGCTCTTTGACAAGATAAAATTGATATAAACCTTCATCCGGATTCATCAAGAAAAAAATAGAATGTTCAAATAAATAAAATTGGAAATGAGAGAGGAAAAGTTATAATTGACATGACAGAAATATGAAGGATAATCAGAGATTACTATGAACAAATATACACCAAAAAAATGGGCAACCTAGAGGAAATGGATAATTCCTAGAAACATATAATCTTCCAAGACTAAATCAGGAAGACACAGAAAATTTGAAAAGACTGATTACTATTGAAAGTGAATCAATAATGAAAAAATCTCTCCCCAAAAAGAAAGTTTTTATAGGTGAATTCTACAAAACATTTAAAGAGTTAATACCTATCCTTCTCAAACTGTTCCAAAAAAATTGTAAAAGAGGAAGAGCTTCCAAAGTCATATACCCTGATACCAAAACAAGACAAAAACACTATAGAAAAGGAAAACCACAAGTCAATGTCCTTGGTGAACATAAATGCAAAACTCTTCAACAAAATTTTAACAGACCAAACTCAACAGTACATTGAAAGATTCATAAACCATGGTCAAGTGGAATTTATTCCAGTGATTCAAGGACGGTTCAATATCCACAAATCAATGAATATGATATACCACATTAGGATAAAAATCATTTGATCATCCCAATAGATGCAAAAAAAGCATTTGACAAAATTCCACATTCATTTATAATAGAAGCTCTCAACAAAGTGGGCATAGAGGGAACTCACACCAACATAATGAAGGCCATATATGGCAAACCCAAAACTAACATACTCAATGGTGAAAAGCTGAAAGCTTTTCCTCTAAGATCAGAAGTAAGACAAAGATGTTCCTTCTCATCACTTTTATAGAATATAGTATCAGAAGTCTGAGCCACAGCAATCAGGCAAGAAAGAAATTTAAAAGGCATCAAAAGAAAAAGTAAACTGTCACTATTTTCAGATGACATGATATCATATATAGAAAAACCTCAAGACTCCACCAAAAAAACTATTAAAACTAATAAATGAAATCAAGAAAGTCACAATCTGTACATTAATAATGATTCACAATTTACAATTGCATAAAAAAATAAACACATAGGAATAAAATTAATCAAGTTGAAAGACCTGTACTCTGAAAACTATAAAACATTGATGAAAAAAATTGAAGATGGCACAAATAAATAGAAAGATATACTATGCACATAGATTGAAAGAATTAATATTGTTAAAATGTCCATACTACCCAATGCAATCTACAGATTCAATGTAATCCCTATCAAAATATCTATAGCATTTTTTACAAAACTAAAACATATAATCCTAGAATTTGTATGGAGCCACATAAGACCCCAAATAGCCAAAGCAATCTTGAGAAAGAACAAAGCTGAAGGTATCACACTTCCTGATTTCAAACTATACTACAAAATAAAAGATTGTAAGCTATTTAATGATAGGATCTTAGTCTCTTTTCTTTGTGTATACAGCATAGTGTCTAACACATAGTGGGTGATCAAATGAATAGTTTTAAAATGATAAATATAAAAATGAAGATGGATTTAACACTGGTTAGTTAAGGGGAGTACAAGAAACTTTATTCCTCATTTGGTTGGAGTTCCTGAAGAGGAGAGACCTTGCATGGCATAGTCCAGCAACCCGAGTGCTTTTTTGAATGAATTACATAACCTTATTCCACCCTCCCTTGCACTAATATCTCACCCTGTCAATCCTACCTAACATGAAGATGACCTCATGCAAGAAGAACTCGAAATATTTTGGAACATTCCAGAGCATATCACTCACCTCTCTAATTCAACATCTTAATAAGCAAAAGAGTATGATTCAAGAACCAGATTTGCCTTACTTCTCTAATCACCAATAATAACCCTTCCCTTACCTTTTTTCCCTCTATTTCTAATGATTCTAAATCTGCCAAGTAGATATTGTAGTTTGGAATTTTTCACATAAAAAGTCAGAGGTATTTATACAAATCCAAGATTGAACACTAGCATTTTTTCATGCAACCATGTAAAAACACTATTAAAAGCACTTGAAAACTTCTTACTGTTATGTCCATGCAAGCAGAATAAACATGATTAAACAAAATTTTATATGTATATTGTAAGATACAATTAAAATCAGGTAAAAGGCAAACTTTTAGATAATTTCTTTAGAAAGGTCCCTTCTCCTTTGTTCCAGTGTATTATCCATTTTTGTTTTGTCCCCACACTCCATATATAGATAGAAAATGGAAGGGATGCAGGCACACTGTCATTCTCCTTCATTTTTTAGGGGATTGTAGCTATTATGAGTATCCAACTTAGTCATAATATTTATTTTTAGAAATGTAAATGTGATTGCAAAGTTTGGATTCCTAAAACTTTCCTTGTCTAATAAAATACACTTCACTTATTTTCTAACAGAATATAAGAAAGGCCCAACAAGTACTAGTGCCCTTTTATAGACCTTTAGATTATTTGACACACACACACATACACACACACAAAATATATATATAGCTAGTTAGAAGTCATTTTCTTTCTCTCAATTAGTTTAGAACTAAATTACTTTCTCTTGTTCTCAAAAAAATAAAATTGCAATGCTGAAAACAAACAAACAAACAAAAAAAAACACTTGGACAAAGGCAAAAATCACTACTGCCAGACTCTACTTTACACGATACACACAATATCCACCAATGCTGAGACTTTTTAAAAGCATGTTTTGTTTTTCTTTCATATAAAGATAAAAAGAAAAGCTTTTAGGTCATGGGTTATTAGAGGAAGCAGTAATGTCTCTTGTGCTTTGATGTCACTAGTAGCTCTCATAATAGACTTCTGGAAGTGTAGCAAAAGTCCTGGTAAACTGAGTCTGAATATTTAATATTCAGCTTCGACATGGAAGCTTTGTGATTTTCCTGTCCTTCACACAGGAGAGCAAACACATGTATTATGAACAATATCAAATCTTTATTATTTTAGTGTAGAGATTTGATTTTAATATTTAAAGATATGATGTCATTAAAGAGAAAGTATAATTTCTACATTTCTTAGGAAGCTTTCTGTTTAGAAATGTTTCTAAAACAACTGATAAGAAATTGGGATAAAGTGATCCATCTGTAGTTATATACATAACATATAAAAATTGGTTTCAAACTTATATACACTGTCTGTAAACAAAATTATAGCCTATTGAATGATATTCAGAACTGATATGTTGCCTATGTTCGTTTTGAAGTTAGAGGTAAATTTAAGTGAAGTTCGAAAAACATGTTAATTGCAAGTTAAGAATTTGTCTGTGTTTTAAACTCTGGCATTCTGACATAATAATTATTTCAAGAAAATATTTGTCAAGTCTCTTCTAGGAAAATAAAACTTTTTGATAAAATTCTCTATATATGAAAAATTTAAAGAACCAATAGAAGTATAAATAAGAGATTATAAAATTCACTTAATATGTACCACCCATAAATAACATATATGATTTAACATCAAACCAAAAAATAAAAAAGCAAGTGAAAAATATGACTCCTGGTAAGCAGACCTTTGATTAAACATCCTTACTTCAGGCTCTCAAAATTTATAACTAAAATACAAATGAAAAAAAACAGAAAAATACAAAGTGAAAATAAATATTAAAAACAAAATATCGACAGCTCATTGCCAATTTAGGAAGAATTTTACTAACTGCAAAACTAACAGAATTAAATTTAGAAAAACAATGAATGGCTCACAAACATTGCCACAAGTAACACAAGAAATAGGGCAGATATTTCAACCGTAAAGAGGAGAAAGCAACATGTTAGTTTTTGTGATAGAATTTCTCTGCAAGACATACAGCAAACTGGTAGCAGTGATTGTGTCTAGTTATGGCAAGTGGAGAACTTAGAATGTGTGAAAAAGGTCGTTTACATTTATGGCCTTTTATGACCTTTATATTTCTACTACAAAAATGTATTTCCTCATAAAAAAAAATTAGTTATAATGTCTAAAAATCATTCAACCCAACAGAGAAAAATCCAGATTATAAAACTATAAATAATTATCCCAAATTAAAAAAAAAAAGATATATATGTATGTGAATGATGGGTAATGGGTAGGATTATTATTTATTTTCTTCTTTCTCCTCCCACTGTTCTACCATAAGCACATTGTGGTTGTATAAGCAGAAAAGCTCATACTTAAAAATAACTACAACCAAAATTTGTGTTAAAAAAAAAAAAAACAGAAAAAAAACATTAAATGTAAAAATGTAGTGATGCAATCAAAATTTTATTCAAAATAAGATTTATAAACTGTAAATCATTCTCATTATTACATTAAAAGAGACTAAAAACAAAAGTAAATGAAGTTAACTTGAAAAGTTAGCCAGAGAATTTGAAAAATTAAAGAAAGACAAGGGAAAGGAAATAATATAGCACATAAAAAGAAATCTAAAAATCAGATATCCGTTTTTTAAAAATTTAATTATGTTTTTAAAACATTACAAAGGCCTTTAAAAATATAATCAAGAAAAAAGTGAAAACGGAAATAAAACTAGAAAGGAGAAATATGCAAAGGAAATGCAATCTCTGCTAATGGGTATTTGAATTAATCTCCCCTGTTTCCCCTTTGTCCAGTCCACCCATACTGGCCCTTTCTTACACATGCTAGGTAATGCTTGCATTCACATTTTATGTTTCCCCTACCTAAAATTCTTTCCTCAGACATCAGCATAATTCACTCCCTTTCGAATTTTAGGTCTTTACTCAATATTGCCTTTCAGTGAGGCCTTCCCTGACTATCTTACTAACATATATATGTTATATATTTTATATATAACATAGCATATATAAATATATAGTATATATAGAAAGAAATATAGTTATATATTATATATTTATATACATATGTAGTATATAAATATACACACTTTTATAGAAGTAAATAGGAAAGATAATATACTTGATGTGTAGATTTTTTTTTTAATCTGTGAGATTTTTAAAGACAAGTTTATCAGGTAAATACACTTTTATACATGATCTCTTCCCTAACAATACATTTTCAAAAAACCTTTAGAAGGTTTTTGGTAAATACTGATTTTTAAAAACTGCGGTGTCCAGTAGATGACTATAATATAATACTCTTAAAAATGAACAAGTTTTGAACTTTTATTAGCTTTGTACATTTCTATTAAAATGAAATCTAAAAGAAACGTTATTTATCAATTTATTAAAAACTCAGTGATTGCTTATAATGTACTGGAAACAATGCTTCAGCACAGGGGGTAGAGGCAAGGACAAAGATGTAGTCCCCGCCTCCTTATAATGCATATAGAGTGGAAGATAGCAATTATGCAGATAATGATGAAAAAACACACATAATAACAACTGTAATGCAGTTGTATCATGGGAAGCAGCAGGGAAAATCATTCTGAGGAAAAGATCTTTCAAATGAGACCTGAAAAGAATCAAATAAAGGAGTGTTCTAGGCAAAGGATTTGTGTACCGGACATCTACGTGCATTACTTAAAATCTTTCTGCAAACTCTATGTTCTTAGAATAAATAATTAGACATTAAATCACCAGATCAATGGGCATAACCAGTTTTTGATGCATACAATCTAATTTCCCAACACTCAGTTTATTTCAAGATATAATCTCATCAGCAAAGTATGAAAGTATCTATCTTACTGTCCTCCCAACAGCATGGGTATTGTGTTGGACCTTGATTTTTAAGTTACACTATGAGAATACAATTATTATTGAAAAAATCATAAAATATGTATAAATATTTAAAAATTATTGATGAGCCTACAGCTCCCAAATTTCCACCACCTAGAAATTATTACTTTGAACTCTTTATTGTATATTCAAGATATTTCTGTATGTACATATACATATTTAAAAGATATTATTGGCCTTGTATTATGGGCATTTTCCAGTTATTGTATTTTCTAGAATAACAACTGTCTACGTTATCAACTTAATTTCTTGAATGGAGTCCTACTGTTAGACTACAGTAAATTTAACCAATTTCATGTTGTTAATTTTTCTGCAGTTTTACTATTATGTATCTAAGTGTAAATTTTTTTTCTAAACTTATTTATCTTGATGGTGGCCTTTTGAGGTTCTTAAATTAGTGGATCACTGTGCTTCAGGGGTTCTTTGAAATTTTCAGCTATTGTCATTTCAAAATTGTCTCTGCATAATATTCTCTTTTTCAGGGACTCAACTTAAACATGCTAAATCTTCTCATCAGGTCCTCTAGGTCTCTTACTATTTTCTGAATTTTCCATATTTTCATCTCTATTTTGTTCTGGATAATTTCTAATGACCTATCTTGTAATTCGGAATATATCAAATATACATAATTCGCTTGTAAACTCACTCTTTGAGTTCTTAATGTTGACTTAGAATTTAGTTGTTATAATTTCAGGTTGGTTCTTTTGCATAATTATACCATTTTTTATAGTTTTCAGATTTTACTGAAACGTTTAAGTGTAGCCTTTATCTCCACTAACATGGAAAACATAACTGTTTTATATTTCTAATATCTGGAGTGCCAGAGGTCTGTTCCTGTTGAATGTTATTTCTGTTGATTGCAGTTGATGTCTAAACTCATTGTATACCTTGTAATCTTTGGTTGTTTGCTGTATGTTTATTTGAATAATTACTTTCAGGGGTAATTTGAGACCCAGGAAATAATACTTTCCTTCTGAGGGAAACTTTATTTCCTTCTACCATCCATGTAAGAGCAGTGGCCAACTGAGACTGTAGCTTGAAGTTCTGGGGACCATGTACAAGTCCACTCAGAGTACATTTCATGTTGCCTCTTTCAGAGTCTTTCAGAGATCTGGGCTAGAGTAGGGCTATTTGTCTCTGATAGAGATTGAACTTCAATGTCTGCTTCACGCTCGAGCAAAATTCAAGATTTAAAACTAGCTGCTTACAATAGCCAGAAATTGACTGGGCCATACTTCTTTCAACTCTAATGCTCTCTCTGTTCTTAGTCTGGCATGTCCTTACTATCTTATTAACTACGTAATCTATTTAAAAAGATGTTTTGTGGCTTCTTTCAGTTTTTTTTAAATTGTCTTTTTTAGGGCATTAGTCTGCATTACCAATCCATCATTATAAAAAAGAGAAGTTGCCCCCACATTTAATTCCAATTTGTTTGAAATTAATTTTATTCCCAGTCGTAGTGGTGGTTGTCTTACTATTACAAATGATGCCATTGTGAACATTACTTTAAATATACTTTTGTGTTCTTCTAGTTATTTCCTTATATTTCTACAATAAATTATTGTGTTCAAATGTTATATACTTTAAAGCCTTGACACAGATCACCAATTTATCCTCCAGAAAGAATCTATGTTTATTCCTCCTTTAGTTTTTCATCACAAAGTCAATTCCCCCCAACTCCCGTCCCCATCCTACATATACAGGCATTCATGCATATAACCGAGTAATGATTTTTCATTTTTGGCAGATTGATAGACATATAAATATATATTTAAATATAAATATAAATATATATCTTCTTTTGAAGCATTTATTTATTTCATTTCTAGTGAGACTAAGTTTAGGTTCATGTTTATTGAACGTTTGTAGTTCTTCCTTTGTGAAATAATCAAATTTTCTCAATCATACAGTGAGTAGTCAATAGACAATTTTATTCCTACTTGTACTACTAAAGATTAGTAGATACAAATGTAATTACATAAAAAGATAAAATTAAAGTAAATGTAGTCAATAAAGGAAAAATAGCATGAAAATATAAGGCTTTAAATAAAGCACAAGTAAGACCAGAATTAATTACTTAAAGTAAGAATCAGAAAACTATGGCCTGGGGGCCAAATCTGACTTGCAGCCTGCTTTTATAAATAAAGTTATATTGGAACACAACCATACTCATTCATTTATGCATTGTCAATGTCTGCTTTCACACTACAACACCAGAGCTAAGGAGCTGCCACAGACATTGTACAGCTAGTAAAGCCTAAAATATATGGATCAACAGTAATTGGTCTCAATTCTTCCTAATGTGAAACATTGCAACATTTGTACTAAACTCCATCACAATCCTCATCATTATTATTAATGCTGATCTTGGTATTACTTAACATTGCTCTACAATTATATATGAAAAATAAATAAGCAGTATAACTGTTGAAGAGGATAACAAAATTGCCTCAAATATGAAAACACAAGAGAAAATAAGAAAAAATGTAAAATTACTAAGATATGTCATTGGGTAAAATATTAACAAAAACCGTAACTTTCCTCTACTTTATTTTTAACCAGTTAAAAGATGAAAATGGGAGAAATTTTCCTTTCAATAGCCATAAACACATAGGCTAAGAAAAACACTAAGAACATCTGTAGTTTCCTTACAATTAAAACATCAAAATTAATAGTGAGATACATCAAGTGTTGGATTGTAAGAGTTAATATCACTGATACAGCAATTTTGTGTAAGAACACTTAGAGACTGAAAACAATTTCAGAGTAAAACAAAATTTAAAAACTCAATATTATATTACCTGATAAATAAATTTAAACTGTATGTGGACAAATGCATAGGTTTGAAAGATAACAAATTTTGGGGGTGGGGGGTGGGGCAGGAGTGAAAGATCGAAAGTAGTTGCCCTATCTATCAGATATTAAAATTTATAATAAAACTGCAATGATTAAAACTGGTAATAGGATTAACAAACCCATTAATGGACAAATAAACAATCCTAGAGAAAGGCACTAGGATATATAAGAACCTAGCACATGATAAAAAAGGTGTAATAGAAACTGAGGATTTTATCAGTGACTATTGTGAGTTAGACAAAAACTAGGTTTAGAGCATCATCTCATCATCTCACAATATAAATCAAAATAAAGTTCAGATGGACTGAAGAATTAAAAGTAAAAAAGGAACAATGGTCGCCAAAGATTTGATCTCCTATCAAAGGCTGAGCATATGACAATTTAGAGAAACTGATTCTGTCTATACTGAGCTGGAGCTCAACCATTGTAACTGCTGAGCTTGGTTAATCAACACTGAATATAACCATTTGTTCATTAAAAATAAAACAATAAACTGAGTCACAATTAACATCTAAAAACTATACTAGTTCTATAATATTATCAGAAATTTTAAATGATTATTTTTTATCATGTTATTAATGGTGATCAACAATCACCATTAATACCTAATTTCTAATCAACAATCAAATTTTAAATAAGTTAAATATTATCTCAGTTGGAATGTATTTAAAGATTTCACTGATATTACTAGGTTTTGTGTTTAATATATTCTCATTGCAGAATTTTGTGTTATATATGTCTAAAGATAATGCACAGTATATATTTATTTTATTATCTCCTCATAAATCATCCCCCTCACCCAGTTTTTTTTTTTTTAGTTGCTACCCTTTTCTGAATTAACTCCAATTTTCTGACATCTTTCCAATAATGAACTATCCAGAAATTATGTGATTTTCATGTTAGGTGCAATAGCAAAGTTTATATTAAGGCAATCAGATCCAAAAAACGTCAGGTAGGAATGATAATTTGGACAAAGGTCCTGAAGTATGCCATGCTGGCCTACTCGGTAGGTCTAACTTCCTCTTAAAAGACTAACTTCACCAAGCGGGTAGAGAAGAAGGAGTAGTGGAGAATGAAAGCAGGTAGAGTGGCTAGGGACATGGAAAAAGTGAAAGAAAGCAAGAATTACTCATGACTAATGCTTTAGCTATTTAAACAATATTTTAATAATAAATGTTCTCTAGATTTTTTTCTTTCTAATCACTAGTACTCTGCAGACAAAATTACTCACATAGGACTTTTACAACTTTTAAATATTAGTATGTGGTCCTTTGTCCATAGCTATTCGAAGTAATTTCCTTTTTGCTGTTTCCTATCTCATACTTTGGACTACCAATCATCTCCTCCCCAACTGTCAGCCTCTTCTTATGACACTTGTATTTTTGTAACAAGCAATTGGTTTTCTCTTTCTTCCATGTTAGTCCATGTGCCAACACCACGCAAGCACACATATGCATGTACATACACTATACTCACACACTTTCTATGTTTGTCCCAATCGCCTCCATTTACACTCCTATTGCCTGCAGTCTCAATTGATCATACCCATGTTTGCAACAGAAAATGCACATCCAAATCTACGCAGCCTCTTTTTCAACAAAAAGGAAACTATGAGTTTGCCTGTTACATTACGACAGCTTTACAAACATCAATTTTTCATCTTATTATATGATTGGATCTCCATTACATATAGTTAAGGAAAAGAAAAATATCTATCCCACAAAATATTCAGTATCCATCTAAATAAGTTAATAAAATTCCATATAGATGAAAACCATATCTGATTTTCCCTACCAGTGCCTGACCAATGTTAGGTGTTTCATAAATGTTTGTTGAATAAATGACTTTAAGATATCTAAGGAAGTCAAGAGAAAATAGTTACTGAGAAACAGGTCACTTTAGTGGTCACTGAGTCCTAATTAGGTCTAGATTAGAATACCATCTACACACTTACCACCACAAGCAAGTTTCTAAACCTTTCTGTGCCTTTGTTTCTGCATCTGTAAAATGGGGTAGCAACAATGCCTACTTCTTACGGCTATTTTGTGGATTACATAAGCTAACACATGAAAGCATTTAAAACTCTGTAAGCATAACATATATCTTTTTTTTAATGGAATTCTCAATCTTCCTTTACTAAAAAAAAAAAAAAAAAAAAAGACTGACTCTTCCATACAATCATTTGCCTAACATTTTTGGAGAAAGATGGTTGGGTCTTTAGAGGTCATTCTCCCCTCAGTTTTCTAACATTTTATGGAAACCACGTTTTTCTTTTAATGAATTGTTTGCTCTGGGCTAAAACGAAGATACAAAGAAGGCAAAATGTAGTGGTAAGTGAACTAATGGAGGAGCACATTTACTGAAGCAAGTGAGCAAATGGACCAGAAAATTATGTAAAGTGTTACAAGATACTCTATTTAGCCTAGTGCATAAAACACCGGGTAAGGAGTTAAAAGATTTAGGTTTGAGGCCCAACCCTGACATTTAGTAACTTGTTTATCTTGCACAGGTTAACCTTTCTAAATATCATTTTTTTCATATGTCCGTATGCTGCAAACCTCATAGGGTTCTGATGGTAGTAAATAAGATAATTAAGTTTAAACATATACATAACAAAAATTTAGTTTTGCATAATAAATTCTTAACACTTTATATAAGGTATACTGGTCTTTTTCTTTCAACTTTCCTATTTAATTGATTCTCCATTTAATCCTGAAACAATACTAAATCTACTTAAATATTGTTCCTAACTCTTTAGACATATTATTTGCCACACTACATTACAAATACTAGAGTTAATAGACTGTAGTTCTGTGAAACCAATTGTTATATTTCTTTACATAAGTCATTCATTTTTAATTAAACCTCTGGTCTGCAAACATATTACTGTACTTCAAAACAGAATGATTTTTGTGGGGTTTGATTTTCTTTGCCATGCATTAAATTGTATCAACTCTTGATGAATAGTACAATCTATTAGAAATAGGAAGGACAAATTGGGAATACAATATAGTAGTTCTGTTCTTGCATCCAACAATTTCACACTCATGAAGTGCCAGGCACTGTACTAGAATCCAGAAACTTAACCATTAGCAAGATCATCTTGATCCTGCCCTATACGGAGTACAATCTAGTAAAGATTTATAATTAAACAAGAATTATGAAAATCTGTAAAAATAAATGCTATGATAAGGCAGTACAGTACATCCTAGGAAGCCGAAAGAAAGATATCCTGGGCTAAAAATTGTAAGAAAGATATCCAGAAGAAGTAACTTCATGCCAAGACCTGAAGACATTAGCGGGGGGAAGCAGAGATTATATGGAAGAATGTGGCACATTTAAAGAAGTAAATTATCCACAGTATTAATAGCATAAAAAATGGGGAAGTAGAGATTATGTGGAAGAGTGTGGCACATTTAAAGAATTAAAACATCTAGAGTTTTAATAGCATAAAAAGTGATGGTGAAACATAAATAGAAAAGCACAAAACACATTGTAGAGCTCCTACAATGTGTGGAACAGGCTCAGGAAGAACAAAAATCCATTGAAATACACTAAACAAGAGCATGGTCTGATCAGATTCATGTTTTCAGAAGCTAGTTTCAGTTGCTTTATAAAACAAGGACTGGTTTAGGAAAGCTTTTTAAAAGTAAGATGGGTTTCAGAGAGATCAACTGGGATTGTACTATTGTATCTCAGGTAGGAAAAAAAATGATAGATTTGACAAGGACATTCGCAGTGGAAAACTTATTTACTTATTTATGGTGGAGAAGTATCTAAGCTTGATGATTCCCTCACTGATTCATTCAGCCATTCATTTAGCCAGCAATAATTAAAATGCTACTTGGTCAGACAATGGGCTGTTGCTGTGTTAATATGCCTCAAACAAGACATGCCTGCCTTCACTTGTCTACAGCCTAATGGAATAACTGGGTAGAAATGACTAGCTTATTATTTGAGGAATAAAATAGATCCTTTCCTCACACCTTTCACCAAAATATCTTTCCATCCTAGTGGAAATGTCTAACAATCACTGGATAAGTGACCCTAGAATTCAGAAGAGAGGTCTGGGACTGATACACAGAATAGGGAGACCTCAGCACATGGATAACAATTGAAGATGATTCTAGGAAGAGAGGGCACAGTGATATGAGAAGAGGAAACAAGGCATGGGAGAAAGGAATGCCAAAATTTAAGGGAGGGCGGAAAACCAGCCTTTGAAGAAAGGTGAGAAGTCACAGCCAGAAATAAAAAGGAGACTGTGGTGTCCTAGAAGCCAGAGAAAAAGCGTTTCAAAAAGGAGAGTGTGTTTAACAGTGTCAAATGTACCTGAGAAGTCAAAAGTGAGAATTTCTACTGTATTGGACTTACTGGAATATAAGCCACTTTGACTATGTGGAAAAGAATTTCCATGAAATGACAGATGGGGTATGATTTTCATTGGATAGAAGTTAAGACAGTTTTCCCTATATTTTATATATTAATATCATACATTATCAATTTATAATGTCAGAAAAAGATAATTGACACAAACATTTTAACTACATGGTTGTTTCCACAACTGCATTCTATCCCAGATGTGTTCTACTTTGTCTGTGTCCAATATGAAAAACGGGACGTAAAACTGAACAGGATTTTAGTTAAAATCTTACCTTCCTGGATTATGGTAGAACCATTACTTCCTTAATCTATAATGTACTTTATTAGACACTGATATGCCCAGAAATCCAATTAGCTTCTGGGGCAAGGGCAGGTAGTTCATGGGTAGGCATATCTCATTGATAACTCATAAGGAGTTTGTTGTATTTTTATTTTATTTTATTTTATTTTATTTTTATTTTTTAGGTGAGGCAACCCTTGGTTGACCTCACAGATTGCAAGGACCTTGTCATCTTACAATCCTTTATTTTATTTTTTATGCCTACAGCACTTGGTCTTCCTAGGTGGTCTCCCATCCACCTAGTACTAACTAGGCCCAACTCTGCTTAGCTTCTGAGGTCAGACAGGATAGGACTTGTTCAGAGTAGCATGGCCATAGGTCGTTGCATTGTTATTGACTAAATATTTTGTACATTTATGCTCTTTTCTTAAGTCTCTTCACTTGCAAGTTTTTATTTTTCTCCCAATTAAATATTTTTATTACAGATTGAACCTATTGTTCAACCTAAGACCTTTTTGGAGAAATAACCCATTTGTTTAACAAATGCAGTAATTTTTCATATGTTAAGCAACGATAAATTTTTTTGTGGAGTGTACTTTCTATCCTACCTTCACATTACCTCTGAAAGTGATTAGCATGCCATTTACTGTTTTCATCCAAATCATTAACGAAGGTATTGACCAAGGATGACCAAGGATAGAGCCCATACACACCATCAAGGATCACCCTTCAGATAGACATCAATCCATTAATGGGATATAATCAATCAATAAGTTACTAACATGCTTCCTTATGCTATCATATAAGCTACATGTCTCCAGAATGACCAACAATTTAGCATCAGACACTCTCAAATGTCTTGCTGGACATTCACTTAGTTACAATAATGCTATGTTTCTTTGACCTGTCTAGTGAACACAGCAAAAAATAGTAACAATCATAACATTTCAATAGGATTTGACCCAAGCTAATTTATAATATTTATCACTTTATTTTCTGTCTATTCATGAATTTATTTATTTATTTATTTTTAAAGTATGAAATGCCTCACAAGTTTGCATGTCATCCTTGCTCAAGGGCTATGCTAATCTTCTCAGTATCGTTCCAATTTTGGTATATGTGTTGCTGAAGCAAGCACCATGAATTATTTTAAATAATATAGTATAGAACATCTTAAGGTTAAAAATGTAGACCACTAGCCTAGAGTTGATAGAGTTGCCTTTCTCACTTTGAAAAATAGTAAAAAAAAAAAAAAAAAAAGGAACTCGTATCTTCCATTGTTTCTGTTTTCTACAATTATCCTATCAGTGTTCTGAGATTTAATTCATCCAGATCAGGAAACATAAACACATTTCGATTGTCTACTTGCTTACAAAATATGTTTAATATTTTAGGCTTAAATTTATTTCTAAAAAAAGAAGAATGAACTTGATGGTCACTCCATCTTCTCTCTGCAATGGTACTTTATATTAGAGTTCCCTGGAAGTACCTATTATCTTTATTCTGAGGTCGAAATCTTTTTTTCTACAATTCATTTAGAAAAACTGAAATAATTTTACATTAATATGCACTTGAATTCTGTTTCAGATATTTGTTCTAAGTTACTTCTGTTTTAGAACAATTTTTATTATTGTCAGAAATAACTTGAATATCCTTGATGATGGACTTATTGGGAAGACTACATTATCTATTATTCAGTAGGTTTACTTGAGTTTCTCAAAACCATTGCTCTGGATAATTAATAAATAAATCTGCCAATAAAATAATTCACGTGGAACTGACAACAAAGAAAATATATCTATTTGCCAAAATTTTCAAGCAGGAGCATTGTTAATAGAGATTATTATTTTCTTTTTTATTATATGATGCTTAGGCTTAGGATCCAAGTTACCTGATCCATCAAAAAAAAAAAAAAAACTTCTTTTCTGCTAGAGTCTTCATAAGAGGACAGAGTGTAACATTGTTAAAAAGTAGTTCATCGCTTGTTATGGCAATACACCTTTGAAGGGCATGGAAATTATTTTAATTGGATAAATTAGATGTTCTTTGTGTCCATATGGAGTGTTGAATTTAATGATTTGGTTGAATGGATGTCAGTGTTTCTGTTCAATCTTTCAATTAAACTAATATTAATCTTACATTTTCTAAAGAAAGCTTAATAGCACAAGATAACTATATCTCTGAGACATACAGTAAGGTCACTGGTTATAAATGAGCCCACATTGTTTTTCTGAATAATTCTCTAGCTGAGAAAGAAGCTGTGGAAATTGTAGCTATACTAGCTTTTCTCCCTTTCAATCTCTCTTGACCAGCACTAAAAGATCTATTTCTCTCTTTTGTCACATTGTTATACCTGAGACTCAGTCACACTACTTCATAAGGATCATTTGTAAAATCATCTGTTAATTTCTCGTTTTGTCTGTTTTAACTCACAAAAATCAAGATAGTCTTTCAATCAATGGTTTTATATTTCTGGAAGGTCTATTGTAAATGAGAATGCCTCTATTTGTCTTTCAAAACTAATTTCATGTAATTTATACAAAGTTTTAATCACATATCATCACACTAAGAAATGGACTGGGCATAAGTTTTCTTTAAAAATTGTATGATGATATAGTTATAAAATACTGAAATCATTTTACATTGCTCATAAAATTGCAAAATTTTGAGAGTGCTTCAATTTGAAAATGATTGGGGTTCTAGGAACACAATTCAGAGGCTGTAAAATTACAAGGACACTTCACCACTTCTGTTAGCATTTCTATTCAGAGGTGATCAACCAACACGACTCACTGAGCAATTTGCCGGGTATTTGTAGGAAAGCCTTGTTCTTAAAAATACAAAGAAACTCCAATAATTTTAAATTGAAGTATATACCATACATTCCCTGAAATCCAATTCATTCTTTAAATAAAAACATTACAACTTTTAAAATATAAAAGTCCTACTCACAACAGAACAACAATCTATCCCTTCCAATTCGAATGTCAAATCACACTAGCTGTAATTTCTCTCAACCTGGCATTTTCTGACGTGAGGAATTGTTCTGGTCAGCAAAGAAGATTACTTATTTCTTTTAAACTCCTGGGGTTATTACTCTAAAATTATCTCTGAATTTCTTTCCAAACATCCTGTGACCTTTGGAAGCCATTCTGAATTTAGATGAATTATGTATACTTGTGTATAAACATACAAACCTCTGTCTTCTCAAAAGCTATATTTGGAAATAAAGCTAAGTGTTCAAAAAAATGTATATAATTCCTCTGAGTCTAATTATATACCTATAAAACAAAGGGAATAGTGTCTATCTTAAAAGCCTATTGTGTAGTTTAGATGGGTAAACAGCCTACTACATTGCCTGATATGTCATAGATGTACAAAGTCACTATTTTGCTATAATCATCATTATCATTTAAATAATCATCGTCAACTTGAAGTTCCATGTTATATAAGAATCATTTGATTCCAACTATAGCCCTAACACAGACTATCATCTTGAGCAGATTACTCACATTTTAAGGTCTCATCATAAAATATTAACAATGATTATATCTGGATTGTGGATATTTTTTTCTATTTCAATTTTTTTCTCAACTACATTATCTGATTTTTATATTGAAAAGACATTACTTATATAAAATGAGAACAAATACCATGTATTATATCGCCAAGCATACTTGGCACTTGCATATTTACAATGACTTCATTTATAGGCAGTGGAGAGATAACTGTATGGTGTTCCTAGGGAACTGAAAACAAAAGTCAGCATCTAAAGAGATGCGGAAGTTACATGAGCTACAGATGATAAATACATGTTATGAAACACCTCATGAGTCACAAATCCCAGACCAATGAGAGTTGGAAGGGAGGCCTCTCATCTCTAAGTTCCTCACTGTTAAATCTCTAGTGTTGAGAACAGAAAATATTGAGGCACAGATGGTATTCAAACACATTTGTTGAATGAATGGCCTGAATAAGAAAGTAAAAGTGGACTAGAGTGAAACTTGGGTCGAGATGTCTAAGCCACATCTTTTGATCCTAATTCCCTTTTCTTTAAATCTGAGAGTCCAATTAATCCTAAAAGCTTTATGGACAAGTAACTAGAACTGAAAAAGAAAAAGGTGGTCATGACTGGATCACACATTCAATAGAAGTGGAAGAGATTACACAAGAAGTTAGAATCAAGGAACCTGGCTTAAGCCTCTTGATTTAAGTCATGTTCACCAATCCAATTTCCCCTGTAAGTGGGGATTATCAGGCACATGTACAGTAATTAATAAATTGTTCCTTTGTTCCCCATTGCACTATTGTTTGTTAACAGATTAGCTTCTCTGAAAGGAAACCCAGAGGAAAGATGGAGTTACTGGCCAGCCTTGAACTCCAAAAGGTATTTTAAAAGCACCAAGGATGGCATCCAGGTTAGGAGTGGAATAATTATCTTAAAAAATCTCAAGTGAATCAAGACGGACTTTAAAAGTGAGTAAGAGTGCGCAGGTAAGGAGAAAGAGAAAGGCTTTCCTGCAAAAGGAACCTTGACAAAGTGACAGAGACAAAGCATCATGTGAGTAGAGAAACAATGTGCAGCACTAGAATTCTAAAGAATAATTTATAAGACAGAGAGGGATAAGAAATAAGACCAGCGAGGCTGGCAGGAGTCAAATCATGAAGAGCTTTGAATGCCAAGCAAATGAGCTTAGATTCTACTCTATGAACAAAGAAAAATCATTAGATAAGTCTAAAAAGAGAAAGGACACCAGCAGTTAGGTAGGAAATAGATAAAGCTAAAAACAGGGATATCAGTTTGGAGGCTATAATAGTTGAAGAGGAGAAAATTGACTAAATTTGAATAGTAAGATATAAAAATTGATGATTGCCTCAATATAGATTTAAACACATTTTGACAATTTTGAAGTACTATTCCTTTTAATCCAAAGGGGAACTGAAAAGACATGATTCTAAACATTTAGAATCACAGAAGAATGTGATTTCATGGAGTTTACTAAACTACATTGCCATTGGCAGCATAGAGGCTAAAAGTTGGAGAAACTCTGAATTTGGGACTTTCTGCTCTACTAGAAACTAGGAATTTCAATGAGGTGGAGCCACATGACCACAATGCTAAGGCACATCACTGAAAACAGAGATGGGGTATCCAATACAACCATGAAGAGTTCTAATAATTGCTGCTCCATATTTTCATCAAATGACAAAATGTAATAGACATTCCAATTGGTGGCATAATGATGACATCATCTGATTTTTCTATCCATTCTTTTATTCCTTTGTATTTGAAATGTCTGTGGAAAAACACTGGCATGCTAGGGATCAATTTAAGGGCATGGATGTTTGTATGAGGAACAGAAAACTTGAAAGAATCAGTATATTTCTATGGATT
This sequence comes from Pteropus alecto, assembly GCF_000325575.1. Classification (NCBI taxonomy): domain Eukaryota; kingdom Metazoa; phylum Chordata; class Mammalia; order Chiroptera; family Pteropodidae; genus Pteropus; species Pteropus alecto. The sequence goes on from NW_006494614.1 coordinate 3,503,182, forward strand.
GACAGATCTGAGTGCAAAATCCAGTTTAACTATTTATTTAGTCAGAGCTAAATTTATATAAAACTGCTAACATGCCTCTGAAGATCATAACCAATATCGCATTTCTTCTTTTCCTATGTAGAAGTCTGGATGTATTTGTGAATTTGTTTTGTTTTGTCATGCCTTGATAAACAAAAATTGACTCTATTGTCCTAGGCATATTGCCTAAACCTCACCTCTCTTAAGAATATTTTCTTGTTTAAAAAAGTGAATTAAAATTAAACATTCATAAATAGTTCAACTCATGAAAGTAAATGAGATTTTTAAATAAAACCATTTGAGTAAATTAACTCTTTAATTTTTAAATTGAAATTTCATAACAATGTATATACTATTTGAACTTCAGAATTTATCACAAGAAGGCAAAGACTTTAGAAGATAATATAATTTCCAAAAGCTGATGTAGGTTAAAATTCATAGTGTCTGATAGAAAGTTCCAAGTCCAGAATTTCTCTGCATGTATATTAATTGTTAAATTTAGAATTTATATTTCTAAAATAAGTGGAATGTTTTATACAGGTATTAAATGCAAAGTTATATCACAAATAGGATTATCATTTTATGCAAGATTCACAACCTCTAAAATTTCCAGTATTTCTCAACTGCTTAAAAAAAAACACAAAATTATTTTAAACACATATAAATTGGTAGCAAACTGCTAACTGAAGACGACTGACTAAAACTCTTAAAATAATAAACATTTATTCATTAGAAAATCTATTTCTTTTAGAAATATGCATGATATTCTCTGCATTTCCATCTTCCTCTAATTCATCATTATAAAACTTCATTGAATTTTTGATAGTCTGGTGTTTATTTATTACTATTTCACATTATCTTGAAATCATAATCTCCACCAACATTTCAGTTGCTTACTGAAGAGAGCATGCACACTTACCCTCTGGGTATTTTCCTCATGGAGAAATAAAAATATCTCAAACACTGAGACCTAAGTTGCATGAAGGACTCAGATTATCTATGATCTGTTTTACATGTCATAGTAGTGTGATGTGATATGGTTTCCTTCCAAAATCTGAATCAAAAAGATCAAATTTATTTTAATTGTTCAAGATTATACGGCACTGTGTTTCCACATACAAATGTGAAATCACAAATATCACAGTTAAATATATACCTAAAATGATTATATCATCCAAACATAATGTACATAGATGTTGGTCCCATAAAATCTAAGAATGTCACTCTCATTCTGTAGCAATATTTGGAATTACCTTTAGATTATTTATTTTAAGAAGAAAAAATAAAAAAAGTTTTCCTGCACAAAGCCAAAAGCAAGAAATCTATGTAGCTTGAAAAGCATGAGTGTAACAGGAGCAAGTGTGTATGATTTAAATCATTAAACAATCAATCATTCATATTTATTGAACACCTATTATGTGTAAATCATTGTTTCATAACTGACACCTGGGAGAACCTTGACCAAATCAATAATTAAACTGTGAAAAACAAGCCCAGAGGTGCACCGATTCTTTCTAGTTTTCTATACCTTAGATTTACATTCATGCTATTAAATTGGCCCCTGGTGTTATGAGATTTAATTAATCCATTAATTTCAAAATCACAATGAAATTTATGTGTTATAAAGGTATTGGCTAAGGGTGCATGCACAATGTTTCATTCCTTATCTAATGTTAAGGACCCCCTCACATGCCACAGTTAAATGAACAGGTGTCCTAATCTTTCAGAAACAAAATATACTAGCAGTTGCTAGGCTCCCCTTAATTGCTTTAGTCATTCCAGGTTTAAGAGTATCATGGTTCCCATTTCCCTATGAACCATGATTCTTACTACACTTTCTTGATTCCTCTCAATTATTCACAATCATTTTATCTACTACAGAATAGCTTTAACCCAGCTCGATTAATTTACACATAGTCTATACCAATTCTCCTAAGATTACTCATGTGTTTTGACTCAATTAACTATTCTTTTCACCAAGAACTATGGAAGAAAATTAAGATTATTTATTTGCATACTATAAATCAAAAACTCAAAATATGAGAATAGCACCAAATTTGTCATTTCCAAATGTCTTACACTTGGCCCTATAGCAGAATGCTACCATAATATGCATTTATCCTCTTGAATTGGATATGGCTTATAATTAACAAAGTAGTATAAATAACAACTCCTAGATCATGGTCTAGCTTCATGGGACCCTTATCTTCTTGTTCAGCAAAAGCCAGTAGAAGAGACTAAGGACACAGGATATTATACAAAAAGGATATCTATAAGATCTACCAGCTATGATTTGAACAAAGAGTCTTCAGTCTACCCTAGTTCTTGACCCTCACTGCTTATAGCAGTCCTTTAGAGGAAGAATAGCACTGTGTGTTATGGGTTTGCACTGGAGAGAAAGTGTGGTTTATTTCCTCCATAGCTTCATCCTGAATCTTATTGCTCAACTGACGTATTTTTCTTAAGAGTGCAAGTTTTTACATAAGATTTTTCTTTGGCTAAGTCATACTGTCTACCCCCAATACGTCCCCTATACTTACTCTCCAAATATGGCCTATCTCTCTGAGATAGTAGAGACAATCAGCAGAAACCTTTCATAAGCTCCCACTACCAAATCAACCCACACATATGCATCCAGTTACATACTTTCCTCTTTTTGTAATGGCTTAACTGTTTTTTATCCTATTTAATTAAAACACCTTCACCTTTGCATTAGATCCCATCCCTCTCACCTTCTCAAAGATATTATTCCAGAAATTCTCTCTTTCCTGCACTGTCATTATTTTCCCCTCTTCTTATTTTTGCCCATCAGCGCATAAAAATGCTATTGCTACCACTTTCTTTAAAAACAAACAAAGCTTATGGTAAAAAACTAATATTTGACAGGGGAGCCAAGAATACTCAATATTGAAAAGACAGCCTCTTTTGGTGCTGAAAAAATTGGATATTCACATGTAAAATAATAAAACTAGACCCTTATCTTATACCACTTACAAAAATTAACTCAAAATGGATTAAAGACTTAAATGTAAGACTAGAAACCATAAAACTCTTAGAAGAAAACATTGGAAAAAGGTCCTTGACATGGGCCCTGGCAATGATTTTTTGGATATGGCAGCTAAAGCATAAGCAAGTCAAAAATGAACAAGTGGGAATACATTAAACTAAAAGTCTTCTACACAGTAAAAGAAACAATAAACAGGATGAAGAGATAATCTAAGGAATGGGAAAAACTATTTGTAAACCATATGTCTGATTAGGTATTAATATCCAAAATATATAAGGAACTCACACAACTCAACATCAAAAAAAATTCCATTAAAATAAATAACGGACCCGAGTAGACATTATTTTAAAGAAGATATACTTAAAGCCAACAGGTACAAAAAAATTCTCAACATCACTAATCATAAGGGAAATGCAAACCAAAACCACAATGAGATATCGCCTCAGACCCATTAGAATGGCTATCATTAAAAAGACAAGGCATAACAAATGTTTGTGAGGATGTGAATAAAATGGAACGCTTGTATACTGTTGGTGGCATTGTAAACTGGTATAGCCACTAGGGAAAATAGTATGGAGTTTCCTCAGAAATTTAAAATAGAACTACCATATGATCCAGCAATTCCGCATCTAGGAATATATTTGAAGGAAATGAAAACAGTTTTGAAGAGAAATCTGCACACACATGTTCACAGCAGCATTATTTTCAGTAGCCAAGATATGGAAACAACCTAAGTGTCCATTGATGGATGAAGGGATAAAGAAAATGTGGTATATATACATAATGGAATATTATTCAGCTATAAAAGAGAAGGAAATCCTACCATTTGCAAGAAAATGGATGGAACTTGAGCGCATTATGCTAAGTGAAATAAGGCTGACAAAAATTAATACTGTATGATCTCTTCTATATGTGAAATCAAAAACAAAAACAAAAACAAAAACAAAAAACCTATTAGAAAAAGAGATCATCAGATTTGTGGTTACCAGAGAGGGTGTGAGAAAGAGGAATTGGATGAATGTGGTCAAAATGTATAACCTTCCAGTTATAAGATAAATAAGTCCTGGGATGTAGTGTACAACATGGTGACTATACTTAACATTGCTGAATGGTATATTTGAACGTTGTTAAGAAAGGAAATCCTAAGAGTTTTCATCACAAGGAAAAACCATTTCTTCTTTTTTTTTGTATCTATATGAGATGATAGATGTAATTAAACTTAATATGGTAATCATTTCACAATATATGAGTCAAGTCATTATGCTGCACACCTTAAACTTGTGCTGTGCTGTAGGTCAATTATATCTCAATAAAACTGGAGAAAAATTAAAACAAAAGAAAACAAAAACATCAATTGACAACATTTTCTCTTTCCAGCTACGAAATCTTTTCTATTAATCCCTTTGCAGCAAAACTCCTAGAAAGTATGATCTATTTTCATTATTTTGATTGTTTCTAATTACTCCACATTATCACTGAAACCCATTCCTGAGTTTTGTTTCTACCATTCCACTAAAACTGCTTTGAACAGTCAACAATATCCTTCACATTGCTAGAGTCAGTGGTCAATACTAGTCCTCATCTTCTATCATTTCACCTATCATAGTATTTGTCACACTTGAAATAAAGGCTTCATTTGGTTTCCAGTAAACTACAATTTCATGAGTCTCCTCTCAAGTCACTAGTTTCCCCTTTTCAGTCACCTTTACTGGTTTCTCCTCATCTCCCTGATCCTAACATTTGAAAGTTCCAGTGCCCAGACCATGGCTACTATTTTTATCCATCTACTCTTACTTTTTTGGTAATCTCCTGCAACCTAATGGCTTTAAATACTATTTTAATGCTAATTGTTCTTAAACTTATATCTCCAGACTCAACTTCTTAACTGAACTTCACACTTTTATAACTAACTGTTAAAATTCACATCTTTATTTGGATATCTAATATAAACCACAACTATAACATACAACAAACTTAAATAACCATTTTTTTCCAACAAAACTTGCTCCTACTTCATACTTCTCTCATCTCAGTAAATGGTAACTCCATATTTTCAGTTGCTCAAACCAAAAACCTTGTTACTTCCATCTCTCACATCCCACAACCAGTCCTTCTACAAATTTCGTTAGTACTATCGTCAAAATTTATGTGTCACCCAACCTTTATTATTATTTCTACTGCTATCATTAGGAACCAAAACATAGACATCTCCAAACTAGATTACTGAAATATTCACTAATTAGTCTCCCTGCCTCTGCCATGGCTCACTAAAGACTACTCTCAATACGGTGGCAAGAGTGATACTTTTAAAATGAAAATCATATCATTTGGCCTCTGGGACACTGAACTACGTTAGTGGTTCTTCCCTATCAATATTCTTTACTCATTCCGTTCTCCCAAATCCTTTATGTTGGAGTGCTTCAGAGCTTAGGCCTTGTCCTTTTCTATTCTCTCTCTACGCCCAATTAGTGATCTCACCCAATACTGATGCCATAAATATCATGTATATTCCAACAACTCCCAAGTTTTATCTCCAGGTTGGCTACAGACACCCAGCTGCCTGTTTCTCTCAGATAGATATCAAATAGATATCTCAATCAAATTTATTACTTCTAAAACTGAATCTGCTCCACTTGTGTCTTTCCCATCATAGTCAATGTCAACTTCATTATCCCAATTGTGAGCCTAAAAATTTGGAGAAACATTTAATATCTCTATTTTTTCTTACGACTTACATCCCTAAATTAGCAGCATCAGCATAATCTGAAAGCCAAACAAAAGTGCATATTCTTAAGCCTATCCAAGACCTACTGAATCAGGAACTCTGTATGGGGCCCAGAAATCTCCATTTAACAAGGTTTCTAGCTGATTCTCCCAGATGCTCACTCAAATTTGAGAACAGCTATGCTAAAGAATATTGAGAGTCCTATTGACAGCTGAAAAAAGCTTAGGAGCAAGGGCTGATCCTTCAATTAAAAGTTAGAGCTCTTTGTAGGCCATTAAGATAATCACAGTTGCTCTTGTTAAAGCTCACAGGGGTCTCATGGAGGTTGGGTAAGTATTTATGTATCATGGCTAGAGCGCAGCATGTAAATGATGATGATGGCCTGGGTTTAAGGACTAGTCTGCCTTATTACCTACATGTTCTTGAGCAAAGTATTCCACATCTCTCTCTGCCATGAAATAAGGAAAATAACAGTGCACAGAATTATTGGGAAGATTGAAGGAGGTTATGGATTTAATAACATTAACAGCAGTATTAGCATATAATATGCATCAATAAATGTTAGTTTCTGTTGACTTTACAGCTAAAAGTCAAGGCACCATCTATATTTCAAAAAAGTAAGTATAAAGGCCGAGGACTGAAGTAAGATCCTTGAGAAATGCTCACATTTATTGGGAATAGAAAGAACTGGTTCACGATTCCTCTTTTGTCCCTTATTTTAGGCCGCTCCCAATATCTTACCCTGTCCATAGAGTCTTCCCATTTCCTGTCTCTTTCTAAACATGACACTTCCACAATGATTCTAACTGTTCCTTCAACTCTCTTCACTGACTCATTGGCATAGAATGTTGTTTTCATGCATTTGTTTATTTAATTTATACACTTAGCCAATGCCTGTCCTCTATTCTTTGTGCCTTGTATATAAAACATCATTAATCCTATATGTCTTAGGGAAAGCTCCTTGGTAGACAGAGCTTGCTTCTGTTGCCTCTATTTGCATAGTGGTTGTAGAGTACCACATAAATACAGAGACTTGATTAACGGTTTTTGACAGAGGATCTCAAATAAAATACAAATAAGCCAAAATTATAAATGTATATAGTTCTCTTAACTGTAATTCTTATCATTTTTTCTAAATTCACAAAATTTCAATTTGTCTTCAGCTATTCTCCTTAGTGTTTTGTAACTTTAACAAAACATATACCTAAAAAATCTACTTAAAAGAAATAAATAAAAACTAAATTGAGAAGTTAAAAATAATCAATATTCTCCCATGAGATATTTTTCTCTTTCTCTTGTTTCCACCCTCCCTCTTTATATGTGTGAGAGGACAATGCTTTTGTAATGCAACATCCTAGAGAGAGGTGATTATCAGGTTAATAATCTTTTTATCACCTAATATGTTCATTATCACTTACCTTCATTTACATACACAAAAGGAGAGAAATTAAGTTCTGTACCCACTTCTTTTAGTATAGATCTTTGATTTGCCCTTATTATAACCAAGAGAAAATATCCTGGCTGATAACTTTCTCAGAAAGGAAAAGCAAGGTTGATTTGTAATGGACTGAGCTAAAAATCTCAGGTGATTTTGCTTTCTGGAATATGGAAAAATCACCCAACTTCAAGCTGATACCACCTTTCAGAGAATGCTAGACTGCTGGAGATGTC
>NW_006494614.1:3510636-3510965 GCF_000325575.1 Pteropus alecto
AGCAGGACTGGTGTCTTAATGGATTTTATCACTTTATTATATAACTGAACTACAGTCACCATCAGTCATTGTTATTACATATGTGGTGTGAGCGATTTTCAACAGATTTATACAAAACTACCTTCAGAAATAGAAATGTGAGATTTATTGATGGACAATGGTATCACTATGACCCCTTGAAATCAAGAGAATAATTATCTAAGAGCTACCACTTAAGCTCTCTCCAGAGAACTCCCAAAGTCAAGATCAAAAGCCAGTTGCTCGGGACATTTTCGGCATATCCTCCTCCTGGGCAGAAAAAGGAGTTGCTGTCCATATTTCTCAGTTAA
>NW_006494614.1:3510976-3568008 GCF_000325575.1 Pteropus alecto
TAGGGAAATACAGAAATGATCTACAGCTATAAGAATGTGAAATACTCGAGCATCACTCAGGGTTCTCGTATGACAAGATTTATCAATCTTTAAAACGCTCAAAAGGCTGTGAGAACAAAAACTGTCAAACACAATCACAGCACTGGGGCTCCACAGCACCAGAAGAAATTAAGTGAGGATGTCACCGAGTAAGCTGCTCCTGCTCATACACTCACACTAGCCTAGAAGAAGCAGTAAGTGCTATGGAGTTTGAAAAAAAACCTTGCCTCACATGTGGAATAGCACGACACCTATACAGAAAAATAGCAAGCTAGTGCAGTTATCGGCGCTGACATTTCAGCTCAACATCCTCCCCCGCCCCACCCCCCTTCCCTCCTCAGTCCCACAGGCAGCTGCGGCATTGACAGAAGGCCTGTGTCAGTTTCCATCTGACTGTCACTCTCACTTCTGCCTCTATTATCAGCAGTGCACTGGGGCAGTCCCTGCTTGGAAGGGCTGCTGATCTCTATCTCTCCACTCTTATGCTGGCCCTGCCATGAACCTGACTAAGAGAGCGGGAGACAGAGAGAGCAGGGGGGGAAAAACTGTGTGTGCTCTGGGAAAGGGGCCGGGGGAGGGAGGAGGCGGGCAGTTGGGAGGGAAAAGAATGAGAAAAGAAAAGAGAGAGAAACCAACCAAAAAAGGTTAAGGAGGATAGGGGTGGGCCAGAGGGTGGGGGCACTAGCGAAGAGGAACAGACCGAGATGGAGTGGGGGGCACTGATACAGTTTGGGTCCTTTTCTTATTTTTCCTATCCATTCTCCAGCGTTCAGTCTTTTGTGTCAGCTTTCAGAAATGCTCTGTTTGACTGGCAGCCTGTCACAGATCAGTTACCACCTAAAGCCGCTTGGCAGCGAGAGGTGACGGCCCAGGAAGGGATCTAAGTGGGTTTATCAGTGCTTCTTTACGCCTCGTGAGCTCCTTGACACAAAAGGAAAGGGTATTAAAGATCTAAAGCGAGCCCAAAAGCGTGAAAGCTCCTTATAGGCTGCAGGATGTGGATGTGACTAAATTTTTAAATATTTTGAGTTGATGCTATTCATTTTGCCAATAGAGTAGAAAGAATTTTTGTTACAGAAATGAGTGTATGTTCCACTTGAGTGAGATTTGGAAAAGAGAGGAAGTCCCTAAAATATGTGCTTAGAATATTACAACTACCCTGTATTTACAATCATGAATCTGTTTTAAATATAAATAAAATGAAACACATTTTAAATAGGAATTTTTCACATTTACATGAGTCAAGTTCATCATAATATTACAGATTTTGCTTTTTTAAACATTATAATTTAATATTTGGTATTTATTTATTTATTTATAGAAACGGTAAGTATGAAGAAGATCCAGAATTCATTAGGTCTCTGCCATATCTTCTCTCATGATCCTTTATGCATGGATTATCATTAAAGTAGTGTATTTTTAATATGCCAATAGCTTCTCTCAGCACATTCCTATAACGGTAATAGTCCTACTAAGGATATCCAAGGCACAAAGCTGTCTTCTTTGTTATCTAATGATACTATTTTTCCCATTTTGTTATTAATTTAAGTTTTAAAACTGGACCTTCCCCCAGAATATCATTTGAATGCCATGATAATGGATTATCAACAATAGCCTACTTTCTGGTATCCAGGACAGACAGATACAATTTAGAAAGTGATTAAACCAAACATATTCCTGATTCCACAAACCACACGTGATCATGGCAGTCATTCTCTCAATACAAGCTATCAACTGTGTCAGGAGGCAATGCACCCTGCATGCTGTTAAAGGACTCTGAATTTTATTTTTTGTTATAATGAAAAGATTGAGAAAATAAAGATATTCCATTAAATATTTATTAATGTCTTAAAGTAGAAAGTTTTCTAATTCCTTGATTTTATGTAGAACTGCCACCTTTTTTAGTCCTTCTATTGTTTGCTTCTTAACCTGTTTTCCTTCTCTCTGTTTTCTGAGTCCCTTTTTAGACTTTACAAATGTTACCAAGCCTCTCTCAGAAAACTCTAGCTTGGCTGAAATTCTCTATTTCTTGACAGTTATCAACTTGATAGACTAGTAGATATGTGAGAATAATCAAATTCACCTCTTTGGTTTTACATATAAAAAAATGGATACACAAAATTTCCTACCTATACAGTGCTCTACTACAATCCTAAGTCCATAATATTATTATAATAAGAAAAGAAACTAAAATAAGACTTTACACAATCTTAGAAAAGAAGTTAAGCAACTATATGGAGCAAATGAGCACTGAGTCTTCTAGCTACATGGCCTGAGGTAAATTAACCTTAACATTAACCACTCTAAACCTGGTACTCTAATCCGTAAAATGAAAAAAAAAATCTTCCTCACAATGTCATTATAAGAATTAATGAGATAATGCATTCAAAGATTTCAGGACAATGTATGTCAAATCGTAAGTACTTAATACATGTTTGCTAGATTAATTGTTTCCAATTATTAATCCAAAGATTCACAGATAAATAATCAAAGAATCAAAAAGGTGGACAGGTCTTTTGATATTAACAAGACAGTCCATTTGCAAACCAATTAGCATAGAAGATGGGTGTCCAGTTTTACAATGAGCTTAGGTAGACATTTTACTTCCAATATGAGGTAACTTCAGCTAAATTCAATCATCTCATGTATTAACCCAGTTTTTCCTTTATTCTCAATTTAAAGTAGGTCTAAATGTGGCTTCTGAAAAACCTGGCATCAATGGAGTAAAAGTGAATCCAGGCCAGCAATTACATTGTACACAGGTGTCATCATTTAAAAAAAAAGACACCTGTTTTGTTCAAATTTAGAGCTAGGTGTCCAACTTAGAAACCCCTATTAAGACTGTGAGGGGGGGAAAAAAAACTGGTTTCAATTGCTTCTGCACTATTATTTACTGTTCTAAATAGTAAAGACTATTATACTAAGTTGAAGCTCTTCATTTTTCATTGAAACTAGGAGTTGGAAAGAAAGAGCAGATTTGATGGAAACAAGAATTCCAGTAGGCTTTCATCTCATTATCATAAGCTATAAAACTGAGTCAATTATCTTATTTTCTATTGCAAACAAATTATGGTCCCACACAAAATATTCTCATATTAGCATACATTGATCAGATCATTAGGGACACCATATGTAATGATTAAGAAGAGTTAAGGATATTGTGGGGGGGGTGCGGCATGGGGGGTAAAGAGTAAAATAAATAAACTTTCAAAATATCAGCAAAGGCTTCGTGTTCTAATCTCTACTTCGACCAATTTAACTTGTGCCTGGTGTCTTCTATAAATGGCAATGCATTATATAAAAGAGAAGAGCACTAAAGAAAAAATTATTGACTCTAGTTTCAAGGGCAATTTTCCAAATCCATGGCCAGGGAAGAGGGAGGAGCCCAAAAGACTGTTAAAGCTTGTTCTAGCCCCATATGTGCCCATTAACTTCACAAAAATAAAACTGCTCCTAGTCATAGCACCAACCCCAGCTGGTCATCTCACAAATGTGCCACTAGTCATGCACAAAAGGATGTGGATGGCTCTTGTGACAACTCCTAAAAATCGTGGTGGGAATAAAGTGACTATATCTACTTGTTGAACAATGCTCAAGCCACCAGTCAAAAGCTTTAAAGATTCTTTTTCTTTGTTTCTTCCTGTTTCTGTTGTGCTTATATTATCTCAAACTAATTTCTATTTGTGGAAGATCAGCATTTTCTAAAGGAGAGAATGGGTGTTTTTTTTTTTTTTGCTTCATTATTGAGGGAACAAGTAATAAGTAAGATGATTAGAAAACTGAGGTGTCACACTAAATGAACAAACAGGAATCATAAAGGCATTAAATACTAGAAAATATGGAAACATTTTTTAAAATCCAAATTCCCCTGGTTCTCAGAAACTGGTTTTATTTGATACAAAAGATTTTGTAGGTTATAAAGAGAGCATAGAGAATAAATAAATTTTTATGTAATATACAAATATATAGATTTTGGGGAGCTCTATATTTCAATATCCTCAGTCAGATCATTTAATGGAAAACTAGAAATGTGCTAATAAAAAGGGTAAAAAATAAATTATGGTTGGTGATAATCGAAAAATGTCAAGATGTGAGAGGAGTCTTTGGTAAAAGGCTCCGTGGATGCCCATCCTCTTCCTAATCCACTAGTGTTGTACTAAGAGGTTAGCATGCACAGAGCTAATCTTTTCTGTTCAGAACACTGCCATTAATTTATGATTCTATAGGTAGCAGAAACAACCTGGTTGCAAATTTACATGCTCTGGGCATCAAATAAACTAATTAAACCAATCTATACAGTAATTGTCTTCTACTGTTTACTGATTAAAAAGCCCTTAAAATAATGAGAATTCCTTGCAACAGGAAGGCTTGGACCCATGAGCTATGATGTCTATCAGTGGTCTCAGAACTCTGCCGGGAGGATACAAGGTTAAGAGGTAGTGAAGAGGAAGAAAATGCCTGGCCCGCCTCTGAGCAGTCACTGTTCTTTTGAGTCTCTGACTCTGAGACAATGTGACTTATCTCAGAGTTTAGAGCTCAGATTCTCCAAGTCACCAACAATACTCCCTCACAAAACTTTCAAATAAGCACAGTAAATTCTTTAGATAAATGTCTCACACAGAGCAAAAGCTCTAAGAGAAAATTCATCTATAAATATGACCCTTATAGAATAATGAAACACTGTTATTACTCAATTTACCCATAATTTATACCTTTTTTCTAAAAATTGTTTGCTTCTAGATCAAGGACTCTATGATTCTGACAACAGTATAATGGAGAATATGAGTTTTCATAGTTAGACAAGAAACAGTTTCTAAAGATTTTCAAAATTGTATGATTGTCATCTTGTACTCTAGGAATTCTCAACTACCAACATTTGGGGAAATGTTTTCTTACATTTTATAATGAAATATGAAAGCTAAGAGAAGATTCTGAACACTTTTCATAACACTCAGTGTTCTAGAATATTGAATAACCTGAGCAATGTTTTATATTCACTTTCTGTACATAACTACTTTGCACTCAAAAATACAATATGGTTTGGAAATATCATTTTAGAAAAATTTGTTTATAAAAAAATAAGTTTTCACCATAATCTAGATCAAAGATATATCTCTTGAATATATTCAGAAGCATTCATTAATTACTTTACTACTGCTTTTATTTATTTTTTTTTTAAAAAGGAACAAAAGCAGAAGAAACAAATTTATAACAAATTACTTAAAATAAAATGAGAGGTTACTGCATTACAGGATTGTCCTTCTATTTTTAATGTATACCTAACTGCTTCTATTTTTTTATGTATATCTCACTGCTGAACTATTCTAGTGTAATATTTTTTAAAATATGTATAAATATCTACCAGGTTGAGAACTTTGCCTGTCAACTTTCAGCATGAATTGAACCATCACTAAAAAATCTTCTAATGAAAATTCTGATGTAGCCATTAGCTGCAAATTACTGTAGTAGAGTTATGTCTGATCCTTTGTAAATTGCTAATGCTCATTAAAAATCAAAAGGACAGACCCTATTTTTTTAGCAAAATAGAGGTCCTCAAATTTTTAATAGCTGTTGCTAACAAAATGACAAAGCATCTTTTTAAAGTTTGATTTACAGTGTTAGTTCTGTGTTCATATCCCTCATTAGCTCTAATTCATAACTAGACAAGACAGGACCAATAATATTGCTACGAAATGAAATACTATCATATTTTGATTATATTTGCTTTAAACATATGTTTTGGGAGGGCACTCAGATGAAAATAGTTCTTTTCTCTTGGACATTTATTCATATTTTAGGAAAGTAATTTCTAGTGAATAAAAAATTAAATTATTAAATTCTACTAGAATTAACTTCCTCCTCCCTACAGATTCAACATTTGGTGATAGGCTAAGTCTCATATTTTCTATGTAAAGAACAAATGTAGATGTTTTAAAAGTATTCACATTGTACAATAATAATGCCTGATTTGCCTCTCTCAAAGGATTATTTTCAACTTTAAAAAATATCAAGTATATAAAAGTACTTTTCATAAATGATAAACAGATTTTTAAAGTACTAGTTACTATTGATTTTTATTTATTCTTTATTTTTTATTGATTTTTAAAGTATTAGTTACTGTTATTTTCCAAATCTGACATACTCAACATACAGAATATATGTTTAATTCTATTTCCTATTATTTTCAGGTGCTTACTCATCAGTATTAATATACCAAGTTCATATTCCTTTACTCAGCATGAAAGGTTCAAGGAAGGCTCACCAGAGGAATCTGGATACTTCAATTGAGACTTCCAACTGTTAACTTCACTCCAAATAATGTCAACAATACAAGCCACTAAAAAGCTTTTCTGTCTTAAATGTCTAATAGTATGGTAACTTACTCCCTTGGGGTAATGTAAAATAATCTTGAGACTTAATTTTAATATCTAACTATGCTACTTTGCCTGGTAGAATGGACCAAGGCTGTCACCTTGAAAGCAGGGCAGTACTCTGAAAACATGAGAGAGAAAGATATTGAAAGAACCTGAGAAAATACCCAAAGCATGATGGACTGCTTATGGATTGACCCTTGTCAGGAAGGAGAAGTTTAGGTCACATGAAGTCTTGGGAGCAAACAGGCCCACAGAGTGAAGCAGGGCTTCTGCCAATGATGAGAATGTTGTGCCCTGAATAGTATCCTGTGAAGAAGATACAGTAGTGATGAAATCCAGCTCACTCTCACAGTCTTGCTCCCTGAAGCTGCCCTGCATTCTCCCTGAATACATCGTTTTTCCTGATATGCTCCTCAATTTGTATGCCTAGGAGGCCGCTCCTTACTCTAATTCTTCCAGCTAGAGAGTAGGTATTTTATTATAATTTGCAGAAAGGTGAAGTATTGGTGGTGGCTCTGGGTTGAAGACAAATTTAGAAGACTAGCTGTTGCTTTCAGGGAAAAGATCAGATAGAAAGTATTTCCCTAAAGTAGGACTTCATTCTAGAGCATCTATGAAGTAGCTGTGAGGGAAATTTGTGAACGTTGAGGACATCCAAAAACCCTGGAGTTAAAAAGGTTGTGTGCATCAAATAATTAGCAGTGAAACTATAAAACTCTATTTTGACAGTTAGAAATACCTCAGATATCAAGAGCTGGGGGTAGGGTGAGGATAAGAAATGTGTTAGAGTCACCTAGAGAGGGAGATAGCTATTTTTTTTTTTTTTCTTAGCTGTATCTCTCCCACACTAGCTATAAATTCTATGGTGAGAGATGCTATGTCTTTGACCACTATATATACTTCACCCAGCAGTGTTCAATAATACTTGCACAATATTCACTGTGAGCCACTGTCCTAAGCACTTTACATTTAATAACTAATACAATAAAACATCCTTATAAGGTATTATTATTATTATTATTCCTAATTTGTAGATAAAGAACTGAGGAATAACTGAGCTTAAGTGACCTGACAATAAATCACACAGGTAGGGCTGAGATTGTACCCATTCAATCTAGCCTAGTCCCAAAGTCTGTCCTCTTAACCACCTCTGTACTATTCTAAGTAAATATTTTTCTGAATAAATGAATGAATGACAAATGTAACATTCAGAGAATTATTATGTTATCTTAACTGCACTGAATTTTAAATCATTCTTGGTTTCTAGAAAAATTTCCATTGGATACTCAATGCTTCAGCAGTTGGTGCATTGGAAATACACACAAGTGAGAAAGTTATCATAGTAGGGTGTCCTTAAGTGCTGCGATGAGAAAATATAAGCAGCTATGAGAGAATAAAGCTAGGGTATCCAATCAAGTCTTGGGTATGGGAGTCAGGAAAGGCTTTTAAGAGGCAGAAATATCTCAACTGAAATGAGATCTAAAGGATGATCTAGGAAGAGATAATTCTAGTGGGTAAAAAAATAGTACTGCGCATCTGAGGGACAGAAAATGTTCAGTATAGCTGTAGTACAACGTATGAGACAAATATGGCAAAAATAAAGCCTACATGAATGGGCGACAAATAGAGGGTGTGAGAAAACATAGTTTGGACTTCATCCTTAGCATTCAGAAGTCAATGATGGATTTCATGCAGGGTGGATCAAAGAAGTGATATGATTTACATTTGATTACTATGGCTTATGTGTAGAGAGAGTTTGGAGGATACAAGGCTTTAGGCTAAGATTCAATTTAAAAATCTTTCAAGCAATTCAGGAAACGTTAAGTATCACCATGGTGAGTCTGAGGTGTCTGAAGGATAATCAAGTGAAGATATTTAGAAGAATATTGACTCTCTAGGAATGAAGCTTGGCAGAGAGGTTTGAGCTAGAGAAACTGACTTAGGTGCTTGGTCTAAAGATGTCTTCAATATTCAAGAGTCAATGAGGATTCCCAGGAAGAATGTGGAGTGAGAAGAGTCTCCAAGTCAGAGAGGAGGAGCCTCTCTAAGGAACCTCAACATTTAAAGGCTAGAAAAAGAAAAGAAGTCTGCGAAAGAGAGTAGAGTGTGTGTTTTGAAAGCCAAGAAAATCATAGTAAACTAAGTCTAAATCTATCCACAAGTCAACTAATATAAAGCTGAAAATAACCATTGCAATTAGTCCCAAGGAAGTCCTATGTAACCTGAATGAAAGCAGTTTCCCCCTGGAGTCTTAATATCTAAGACTTAAAGACAGAAATAATCAACTGAAAGGTACGAAGTAAAAAATAGACAACTTTTTCAAAAAGTTTTGCCTTACATTATCTTTTAATAAGAAGAGAGAGGGCAATAGCTCGAAGGGGGATCCTGAGTCCAAGAAGAAACTGTTCTTTTTAAGAGAGCAGAAAAGTGAGTATATTGAGTACATATGGCAAGTGGATGACAACAAAAGTTTGAAGGTACAAGAAATAAAAGGGATGATCACAACAGTAAGAGACCTAAGAAATCAGGAAGAGAAGGAATCCAAGACCCAGATCTAGAAAGGGAAGGTCACATTTGCTCAGCTGGAAAGAAATAACAATCACAATGCAGATAAATGTGTAGGTGCAACTTTCAGAAAGAAAAGAGATTTTTCATCTGATGTTCTCCATGAAGTCAGTCAATTTTGGCATGCTTGTGCTCACTGGTATCTTCTTTATACTTGTTGGAGAGATAGATAGATAGATGGGTAATGATAGATGATAGATAGGTGCCTAACAATATTTTGGTCAATGACAGATGGTGGCTCCATAATAATGAAGCTGAAAACTTTCTATTGCCTAGTGCTGTAGCCATTGTACTGTAGTAGAGCAATGCATTACTCATATGTTCATGGTGATGCTGGTATAAACACACCTATTGAATAGTCAGTCATATAAAAGTATAGCCTATACAATTATGTACAGTACATAATACTTGATAATGATAAAGAACTATGTTGCTGGTTTACATATTTACTACAGTATAATTTTTACCATTATTTAATAGTATACTCTATTTTTTAAAGGGTTTTCTGTGAAACAGTATGCAGTGATACACCAGGAGCGACCTCATATATCTCACGTTGATGGAGTCTGTTGATTATATCATATCCTCCTGTGCTTGATCTGATCTTGTGTTGTTTTGTTCATTATGGCCCCTAAGTATATAAAATCCACAATTAATGTTGCAAGTAAAAGTCCACATGGAGTGCTTGATCTGGAAATGAAATTAAGAATGATTAAGGTGGAAAATCAGTGATGGTTATTGTTCACCCGTCAGGGATGCCCCATTCTAACATAGCTATGGCCTTAGAGAACAAGGACAAAGTGATGGAAGCTGTTAAAAGATCTGCTTCATTGAAGACGAGATTAACAAAACTTTGAGAAGAGTCTATATTAGACATGCAGAAACTTCTAATGACCTGAATTGAAGACCAGACAGAAGCATATCCCACTCAGCACCATGATGATCATTGCCAAAGCAAAACAACATTGAAATAAAAGACTGGACCTGACTACAATTGAATTTACTCTAGCTCTGGGTAGGTTAAACCAGCGGTTCCCAACCTTTTTGGCACCAGGAACCAGTGTTCCTATGAGAATCTAATGCCTGATGATCTGAGGTGGAGCTGAGGAGGTGATGCTAGCACTGGGGAGATGAAGCTTTGCCTGCTTGCCCACTGCTCACTTCTTTCTGTGTGACTCAGTTCCTAACGGGCCATGGACTGATACTCGTCTGTGGCCTGGGGGTTGGGGACCCTGAGTTTAAATGATTCAAGAATCATTACTCATTATTTAATGTGAATGTGAGTGATGAGTCCACAAGTGCTAATGTAGAAGCAGCTAAAGAATTTTTGGAAGCTCTAGATAAGCTGATTGTAGAGGAAAATTAATTGCCACAGCAAATATTCAATACCAATGAAACTCCTCTACTCTGTAAACAAATGCTTGAAACAACTCTCATTCACAAGGAAGCCAAGTCAATGCCAGATTTGAAGGGTTTTAAGGACAAGATAAGAGTCTTGCTTGGGGGCAATGTTTCAGGCTACAAATTGAAACCCATTGTCTCTGGCACAATGAAAGCCCTAGGCCCTTTAAGCATATCAATAAGCACACACACCTAGTGTACTACAGGAGCAACAAGAAGTCATGAATGACCCAGCTGCTCTTCCAAGATGCCCTCCTGAGTTGCTTTGCCAATGATATGGGAAAGTACTATTCAGAGAATAACACGCCTTTCAAGATTTTGCTTATTGTTGATAATACTCCCTGATATCCTCCTTTTACTGGAGATCTTTATCCCAATATCAAAGTGGTGTTTCTCTCTCCAAACACCACCTCTTTCATCCAACCAATGGATCCAGGGGGAATAGCAGTTTTCAAGGTCTACCATTTGAGGAAGACCTTTGCCCAGGCTATCGCTACAACTGAGAAAGACACTGATGCAATTCTGAAAGAATTACAACATCTATAACAGCATCAAGAACCTTTCTTGGTCTTGGAGTGATATCACCAAGAAGTGTATGAATGGCAACTGGAAGAAGACAGTCTAGAGGTTCATCTATAATGCCAAAGGATTTTCCAAGGATGTGAAGGTTACAAAAATCAAAAGTGCTGTCATTGAGATGGCAAACAACTTTAACCTAACTAAGTATGAACGAGGATGATGCTGAGTTGCTCCTAGAGGTGGTTCCTGAGGAATTGACTGATGAAGAGTTGTTGAAACTGAAACAGGAACACATAACTAAAGAAGAGGTAAGAGAGAAGGAAACTGCAGGAGAAGGTAAAGAAGAAGAACCCCCTAGAAAATTTATAGTAAACAGGTTAGTAGAAGCTTTTGCAGACCTCAACAAGCTCCTTAAAAAGTATGAAAACATGGACTCCAACACCAAAAGGTTTTCATTAATAAAGAGAAATGTCCATGGCACAATATCTGCTTATAAGCAAATCTATGATGAAAAAAAAAGGAACAAATCAAACAAACCACATGGACATATTTCTGAAAAGAGTGACACCTCCTCAAGAAGTCCTTCAGAAGGTATTCCAGAAGAAGGCATTGTTACCATAGGAGATGATGGCGCCACGTACATGTTGCCCCTGAACACCTTCCAGTGGGACACAACGTGGAGGTGGAAGTGGTGATATTGATGATCCTGACCCTGTGTAGGCCTAAGCTAATGGGTGTTTTTCTGTCTTAGATTTTAACAAAAACGTTTAAAAAGTAAAAAAAAATTAAAAACAGTAAAAAGCTTATAGAATGAGGATATAAAAAAGAAAATATTTTTGTGCAACTGTACAATATTTGTGTTTTAAGCTAAGTGTTATAACAAAAGAATTGAAAAGTTTAAAAAATAAGTTTATAAAGTAAAAGAGTTACAGTAAGCTAAGATTAATTTATTGTTGAAGAAAAATTTTTTTTAAATTTAGTGCAGCTTTAGTGTATGATGTTTATAAAGTCTATGGTAATGTATAATAATGTTCTAGACTTTCATATTTACTCACTAACCGACCCACCCAGAGCAACTTCCAATCCTGCAAGCTCCATTCGTGGTAAATGCCCTATACATGTGTACCACTTTTTTATCTTTTATACCACATTTTTACTGTACCTTTTCTATGCTTAGATATGTTTAGATATACAAACACTTACCATTATGTTACAATTGTCTACAGTATTCAGTACAGTAACGTGCTGTACAGTTTTGTAGTGTAGGAGCAATAGACTACACCATAGAGCCTAGGTGTGTAGTAGGCTAGGCCATCTGGATTTATGTAACTGCACACTATGATGTTTGTGCCTAATAATGTATTTCTCAGAATGTATCCTTGTTGTCAAGTGGCGCATGACTGTATTAAGTACTTTTAAACAGCACATAACCTAACATATCCTACTATTTTTTAGCATTTATTATAATACCTCAAATATAACACAATAGGAAAACAATAGATAAAAGGAGATTGATTTTTAAAAACATCTCATTTTATACTTGTGCTAACATCTGAATAAAGATATCTCAAATGATCTTACGTGAGAATGAGTTCAAAGTTCTTTTAAAGTATTCTTCTTATGTCTACCATATGCAGCAACAAAAGCAAAATAAAACTTGGAGACCAAGAATGTTTTTCCAATATTTCTATTTCTCAAAGGGCTAAAAATTAGGTCGCCTATTATATACAAAGTAATGCATTTTTGTTGTTTGTTTGCTCCATGTAGTCTTATGTTTTAAAATAAGGAAGAATTATCCAATGATTTCTGTTAAACTATGCTCTTTGTGTATGTTTATGCCTTAAAATATACTTCTCATTTCTGCTACTAGCAAACTCTCAATTGTGTGTTGTAGCATAAACCTTAGTAAGTACAATAACCATGAGATTCTTAGGTGAAGATTCTAATAAATCTATATTTCCTACAGAAAATTTCTGAGAAAAGAATTTGAGACTAAATTTCACTTACTATTTTTTTATTTAAGAAATAGTACACGTATGAAAATCCAACAGTTAAACAATTATATCATCAAACATTGTTTTAAAGCTATGCTTTAAAAAAAAAAATTAAGGCAAAGCTAGGCACCTGGACTCTGTCAACCCCTCTGATATCAGTTGTAAATGCTGAAGTCATAAGTTTCTTACTAATTTGAGTTTTGCTTATAAAATTTGAATTAGGCAGTTTTCATTCACGTTCTTATCCCTTTTCTCCCCACAACCATTTTGAACTACAAACCTTCCTTTCAACTTTTGCTGTCTGTAAGAAAGTTCAATTTTCTGTCAAGAGCAAACTTATTTCCTTTCTCATGCAATTTATTACAAATGATGGAAATCATTTCATATTCTTGTAAATGGCAGGCCCATGTTTCTCTCAACTTAAGTAATTGAATTTGCCAATCTCAAAAACCTTTAATTGGTCTTTAAGGTATTACTGTACAACCTTTTATTTATATATGATTTTCTGTCAAAGATAAATTTGTTTAAGTTAAAATTATCTTCACAACATTTCAATAAGGTATTTGGAGGCTTACTACCCCTGTGGTAGTAAGATGAAAAGAGAAACTTGGCTGTTATATGAAATGTTATGGAAGAAAGACCAGATCTCTGGGTCTTTATGCAGGTTATAGACACTCACTTCTTGACATTTTGAATTTACCAATAGTTGTCAAATATTGCATATAAAAATGAAGGACATTCAGTTAAATCTGAATTTCAGGTAAACAATGAATAAAATTTTAGTATCAGTACAGCCCCAACCCCTATGCAATGCGTGGGATATACTTAAACTAAAAAAAAAAAGATTCGCTGCTTATCTGAAATTTAACTTTAACTAGACATCATATATCCTATCAAGCAACCCTAAATGCTCCTCATTTGAAAAGAGAAATATTGATAACACTGTTTGAAAGATTCTTCTTGTCTCAACAATATTATTAACTCACATTTCCAAATCATTACTCGGAGTTAAATTTAGAAATTTCTCAGAATTTCTTAAAACAAGAAATTCCTGATCTTCCGAGCTTAAAATTCTTATAAACAAAAGCCTATCTTAGAAATTATATTTATTTCTCTAAACTTGAAAAAAAACAATCCAGGAAAACCTGTCCCATGATACCTTCACATCAATACCCAAAAGAAAGCTGGGGGAAACAGTCAAAGGACAATTTGCACAGTTTTTAGAAAACTGAGAGCTTTGTGAGAAACTAAGTATGATATGAAGGAGAAATAATGACACGTCGATCTAAGATTAGATATTGTACATGAAGAGAAGCAAGAAGCAGGACACAACATTAGTACTTGCTTTGCCCATGACATGTTTATTACAAACAGTCTAGGACAACATGTTATTCCTAATGGCCAAATGTTTGGAGCACCATATTGAAATATCATCATCTATGGCTCACGAACAATCAAAGTGCAATGAGTAGTCTTCCCTGAGAATCTGCCTTACCTCAAAATCATTTAAAATTATTTTAATAACTAAATTACAGGTGACAAGATAGTACCAAGAATTGTCAACAAAAGCTGCTGAAGGAAAAAATATAGGAAACAGATGAGACTAAATCTAAGACTCAATATACTGATAGTCAATTCTTCTAACAAAATTATTTCAAAGGGCTCAAAACTCAGAGCATAATTTGCATAGAAAATTACATAAAAATATTCCATTTGTAGAATTATATCATTTGCCATCAGATCCATATTCACAAGTCCTGGGAATTTGCTAACACATTAAAAATAGGGTTATTAATAAGAAATAATTAAGTTACACTATCTTTCTGACTACGCCAATTTTATGTGAGTAGTAAATGGGAGACAGTTTGAAAATGCTGTTTTCATGACATTGAAATAAAGCTACATCATTGGCCACTTAGATTTATCTGTTTGGATTTATCTGTTTAGCCTATTTCAAGTTAAAGCTGCTAGTCATAATAACCTTAAATGGTTCTCATGATTTAGGCTTAGCCCACTTGCCCTCTTTCATATAGGAATGCAACGATATAAATGGGACAATTTTTGAATGTGCAATAGTATGTATTCCTTGTCATACATACATACATACATATATATATATATATCATACACACACATATATATACACACACACATACATATATACATACAGTGGAATATTATTATTCAGCCTTAAAAAGAAAGAAATCTAGCTATTTACAATAACACAAATACACATAAATGTATATGATAAAAGAAATTGAATGGCTTCAGAAGTGTAAAAATTGTGTAAATCTAGAATTGACCAAGCGAATATAAATCAGTGAGCAGCTATCTCACTGCAGGTACAGGAGAAAATTGTTTAAGAACAATAACGCAATGCATTCTACCAGAAATTACTCCTAAAAATAGACTCTTCTCAGACATTTGCTTTGTATGTACTCAGGTGACCCATGTTTTAATCTTGATGTGATTTCTAATTACTCTGTGACTAAAGTCCTTTTCATTAAAAAAAAAAAGAAGAAGAAGAAAAAGCAGAGTATTAACCTGCAAAAAATGTTAAGTAGGTATTTTTTGTTGTTATATGGGCCACATTTGTTCAAGTTGTCACTGACCATTACTTTTTATATATTAAAACATCATTATCTGCTCCTTGAAGATTTTAGTGGTTTCAGGGCTTAGATTTTAATTCTAATACCCTAAAGACAATAGGCTTGAAAGGATAGAGCATAAAAGAAAGTACTTCACTGAAAGGACTTCTTAATCCGCATTTGAATTGTGTTTAAAAATATATAACCTTTATTAGTCTTTTTAAATTTTTTATTTAAGGCACGGACCTAGTACAAGAATGTAACATTGTGAACATCTTTTCTTACTAAGATCTGAGTAAGTGTATATCTCATACTGGAAAAAGAAGGGAACACACAAACGCTGAACATTGGCTTGGAAATGTTTCACACCTTTAGGGTTTTTTCATTTTCTGCTTTAGCGTTCCAATGCAAAGTACCTGCCCCTCTGATCCCTTGTAAAATCCCCAGTCTCCATCAACAATGACCAACAATTAGGAATTCTTCATGAGGGACCCTCCTACTCACTACATATTCAGTCCTTGTTTTCTGTGTTAGCCAAGCAAAATGATATACCTTTAAACAATAGGCAACCACTTAGAATCAATTTGGTGATGTTTTATTTCTTTATACTACTTTAAAAAAATTCAATTAGCTTTAACAGAAAAAAAAAACCAAAACCTACCGCTGGTTCAAAATCTAAATATCACCCAAATTCTTTAAAACGAGGTAAAATTTCTATATTACTATAAACTTCTAAAAAATAATATTTGATCCCCAAACAAAAGCATTGCATTTCTGTCCAATTTGATGTCTTTTTCATGCTTCCTTAGTGATGGCCAAATAATTGGTTGTTCACTTGTGTCCTTGTCTCCCCCGACAGTTCCACAGATGCCCTGAACAATGCTCCAAAGACTGCTTTCAGTAGGGGCAAATCCTCATTAATCATTCCTGGCTGACAGCACAAGGGGACACCTGCATCTGGTGCAGGAGCCCAGCCATGGCTTATGGGAATGTGGATTAAAAACTAGCCCTTGTGAGGTATGGTGGGCTACTTTTAACAGGAATGTGATAAACAACAATAACAACACACACACACACACACACACACACACGCATGCACACACACACCAAACAAAAACAAATCCTCTTTTAGCATCCCTATTTAATTAATATCTCAAACTGAAACTATGGTGCATGTTCCCATTAAAACAGCATTCTACTTCAAGAAAGTATATCAGAGAACTAACGACAGGGTTATGATAAATAGCTGCTAAATTCTTCATGCCTGCATCACCCAGCGTTAGCATTAAATACTGAGGAACTGTCACATAATTTTCATTTAGAAATGATTGTAGTTTTAGCTTCCTATGGTATGATGCTCATAAATACTTCTCTTACTATATCTCACAAATAGAATGCATGAACTATACAAAATTTTTTCAGATCACTTGCCCCTGTGTGATTGCTTTCTTACTGAAATAATAAATATGACTATTCTGAAGAAAAGGTTAAAAAGAATCCTAGAAATGCCCCAAGGAAATTAAATATATTGTTATATACCATTAAAGTTATTTTACCTTGTTTCTGCAACAGAATGAAGTGCCATTTAATTTCACAGAATACAAGAGTTTTCCTTCACTTGTCACTATTTTCTTAATTGTACCAACCAAGAAGACCAGCAATAATGAACTCAAATTTATATCTCATAGCTTTTGTCTTAAGTGAAGGTGTGTGTTGTGTTTAAAGCATTGGAGCATAAAAAGTAGTTTAGTAGCTAAAATACTTAGGAGACTTAAGGCAAACAATATATTGAGGAATTTTTTTAAATTAAAGTTATAAGCGAGCTTTAAAAATCTGCAAATATAATTGAGAAAAGAATATAATGATTAATAAAGTTGATGTTTATAATACTCATTTTGTAAAAATAAATAAAAACTTTATGCATTAATTAGAGATTAATTATAACATCATAAACAAAACTTAAAAGTTAAACAACAATAAATACAATATAATTTATCATTTCATACTACAGATTTCTTATTTGAAACTATAATCAGGTTTTGAAGATCTAATTTTAGAAAATTACACATATATGAAAAGCTGCATATTGGGTAGAAGCTAAAGGTCCCGTGTGAAAATTTAGTATGCATTTAGTTTAGATATTTAAAATGATTCAGATATGAATCTTTAGAGGTTTATAATGGATAAAAAATGCTGTTAAAATTTTACTTTTTAAATCATTATAATATCCCTTAACTTAATTTTTTACAAAAGTATTTAATTTTAAAGACTATATGAAACTGAAGATGAAAGAGAAGGTTAGATGCCACAAGAAAAATAGCTTAATAATTGGCAAAACATACAATTATAGTCAATATTATTTGCTGCTATTTAAATACTATGCAAAGGATATTTTCAATATCTCCCAGAAGAGTACAAACTACCATTCTCTTCAACTTTAGTAGGCCCTGTCCTATGGCAAGGACATAGAGGCCATGCAGTACAGCTTTTTGCCTAAGATTTCTGTCCTTTGTGGATGCTGCTGGTATCATCTCACGACCAAAGGCTCCAGACCTATTTGAAATGTACTGCACTTGGATAACTGAGTGTTGTAGCCCCATATTCTGCTTAGACACCCTCTTGCTTTTGTATTTGCTTTTTAAATCAGAACTAAGAGTTATGGCATGTCTACTCTTCATTAGGAGCTGTGGAAACACAGCCTGAAAGTGTTCTCTAGTGTAACATAGTGAAAGCTTGGGAGTAAGAAACTAACTGCTCGTCACAGAGAAAATATAACTAAGGCAGTAAGGAAGGAAAAAAAGGAGAGAGAAACAGGAAGAAGGAAGGGAGAAAGAGAAGGGGAGAGGAAAAGAGAAGGCTAGTTGTAAAATTCCTTGCGTCATCACTCCCTGGGTATTCTGTAGTCTAGACCTTTTGTTTGTTTGTTTTGTTTTTGTTTTTCACGCATCATTTCAATCTTCCCTACTCCCAGGAAAGGAAGACTAGGTAACTAACTTTTATTGAACATGAACTCCAGGGCAAGCATTTTCTGTGTGTAGCTACCCTAATCCTTACATTTCCTTTACTATGGATAATTGTTTTCTCCACTTTGCAAATGAAGAAATTGAGAATCAAGGAGGTTAAGTAATATGTCCAAGACACATAGGCCAAGTAAAATCAGGTTTCAAATTAAACTTGTTTTCCTCCAAAGCACATATATTTTCCACCAAACCACTCTTATCTAGCCTCGATTCCCAGAGTTCAGTGGCAGCATCTCAACAGCATGACTAACAACTATGTACCGAATAAATGAATAAATGAAGAAAGAATGAATGATTACGTAGATAACTATTGCAAATCGACTATTACAGATTTAAGCAAGCATGAGAAAAATATCTGGAACAAAATAATTGTACTACTCCAAGAAAAAATACAGATTTGCCTTCAAATTTCAAAGTAAAGATGCTAATTTCTTCTAAAATGCTCCATAAAAATAGTAGGTGCGTACATTATCTTTGATTATTAATATGTAAAGAAGAGCTAAAATTCAGACTTAAATAATCATTCAAAAATAAGCTACATTTATAAACCAAATCAGACATTTATAATTAGCATTGTAACTGGAACTGTTGTTTCCTTTAAAATTTATATATTTTTCATATTTGGTGATAAATATTTTACAGGATCTGGTAGCATCTTGTTTTAAACCTTATTTCAGTTAATTAAAGAAACCTGAAGCAAAGTGCTCCTAATTCATTTTTCAAACAATAGAAGACCCATTAAAACATGTTTCATTATTTATTACATAGTTTCATATGTAGAGTACATTATTATGTCTGAAATAACAAATGCAATGTGAAAGCTTATTTTAAATAGATATGCTGAAAACAAGCATTATACCTAGTCCTCTCAAAAAAAACATCAACTACAATTTATTCTATATCATCATTTTACATTGGATGTTAAGATTTTCATTTTGAAATGCTTCCATTAATTTTCAGAATAGTATTTTAAAGCTTAAATAATCATTTGTTCTATTTTCCTTCTGTTATGAATTAGAGGGAAAAAGAAGGCTGAAAAGGTTAAATTACTTACTCCAGATTACATGTGTAAAGAATATTAAAATTTATGTCCCTAACTCCAAGCTCAGTGGTAATTCCACAGAACATGCTATGTATTATATGATACATTCTAAGGGTCGGCAACAGTCTGCTGGTCAAATCTGGCCCGTTACCTGTTTTTGGTAAATAAAGTTTTATTGGAAAAGCCACATTCATCTGTTTACATATTTTCTATGTTTTTGTGCTATAACAGCAAACTTAAATAGTTGCCACAGAGACAAGGTGGTGTACAAAGCTGAAAATGTTTATTATCTCTTAATTACAGAAAAAGTTTGCTGACCCCTGAATATTCAATAAGAATATGATACTCTAAGGGTTCAAGTTCATAGTGGAATTATACTAGGCCCATCAACAAACTACAATTTAGAGAATAAGGTATCATGTCATTGACAAAATAAAAGACATTTTATTAAATGTATAATTGATTGTGTGTTGATTCTGTGCTAAATGATCGCAGTGCTCGCATCACCCTTGATATGCCCTCATTTTTTAAATAAAGAAATTGAAGTTTATATTGGTTAGATAACTTGTCCTTGCTTACTTAGCCAATCTAGAGCAAAGATAAAATGTTACCTGTAATCTGATTCTAGAGAAAATATAACAGCATGAAAGTGAAAGATCAAGATAAATATGCAAAATCATTCACAATGAAAAAAATTAATTCAAAAAACAGAAGCAATTTATTTCAAGTATAATTCATATTATAAAAGTGACTTAAGGGGGTAGTTTCATTATTCACATAAAAACATACTATTAAGGCAAAGAACCAATTACAGAAAAAGAAACAGTTTCATAAAATTAAAAAGTACAATTATTAAAAAAAAGGTAAAAAATTAATGGACCAAACAATGTCGTCACTACACCAGAAAACAAGCAGGAAGTATGAAAGACAAAAGAAGGAATTCTTCTAGAACAGAAGGCATAAAACAAAGAAGTGTTCTCTATTAAAAGAAAAAAAAAAGGACTCTGAATAGAGGACAGAGACAATGCAGGACAGAAAAAGTCAAAGTAAATAAAAAAGAAAAGTTAACTAAGCTAGAAAGAAAGAAGTCTTCAAAATTAAAGTATGAAGTAGAGTGTCGATGGGGGTGAGGCGGAGTACCCACTTAGGTAGATTCTGGTTAAATTTCAATACTCCAAAGACAAAGAAAAAAATACCCAAAATCTTTCAGAGAGGAAAAAAAGAAGCGGTGAGATTAGGAATGATAGAATTTTACAGCCACAGTTTGTATTAGAAGACAATAGATTAATGCCTTCTAAAGCCTGACAGAAAATTATTTTAATCCTATAACTCTATGCCAATCTATCAGTCAGTTGTCAAACCAAACTAAAACATTTTTGGATTAGCATAAACAAGAAAATATATCTCCTACAGAACCTCTAATAAAATATTATTCAAGGGTGTTCTCCAGCAAAACAAAAGAGAAGGCTAGAAAGGCTGGTGGCAAAAGGTACATGAAAAAGTTAACTATAACCAAGAAATAGTGAAGATAACTTAAAATAACTTAAAAGTCTAGTGCCCTTGATCCTTTTTAGATTTTTTTTTTCCTATGGATCCAGGCCCAATATTTGATTTAACATTGAATAACAGGTACATGAGCATAAAACTATAAACGTTATTTATATTGAAGATCGTGTTTAGATTCAAGCTATATTCAAGTTTGGAACATTTAATTATAGTTAGAGATCAAACTTTGGCAATGTGAAAATGAAAATATAACTATTATAAAAATATAACTGTAAAAATTTAGTTAGTAAAAAGGAGTGGAGGAAGGAAATAATGTGCTAAATTATTCATTTCTAATAATAATTCAATAAATACTACAAAATATGATGTCAAGAAATTGATGAATAATATTTAAAAATATAATGGTAACTACCAAAATAACTAAAAAATAGAAACTAAGAATGATTGCCTCTGAAAGTGGAAAGCCTAGGAAAGTTGACTTTTACTATATTTTTTTCCTGAACCACTTGAATTATTTTCACCCTGTGCAAATATTAATTTATTAAAAAAAACTTTCTTGAAGGCACAAAGGAAGAAATCAAGTAAGTATAAAAAATTTCTTATACATCTCCTAATATCTGCTTGAGCTGCTATACTTATCTTTCTCCTTGATACCTTACTAAAACTAGCTAGCCTGACAGTCATCAGAGTTCAGATTTTTGTAAAAAGAGTGTCATGATGAGAACTAAGCCCAGAATTAAACTGGTGATTTAAGTCAATGCAGAGATAGTTAAAATATAACAGTGAGTGCCTGATAAAAAAAAGGTGCCTAAAATCTGGGTCCCACTTTCATTGGGAAATATGACAAATTATATGATAAATATCCATTTATTCATTCATTCGATAAATGTTTATTAAGCACTTAATATGTTCTTTGAACATACTTATTTGTAAAGAAACAAAACTAATGCATCAATCTTAAATATCTACTGAAAATTGTTAGTGCACTTAACCATGAATTCTTCATCTCAACCAATGATGTTAATGAAGGATTTCTTTACTATGAGGCCATAATTCTAATTTTGCTTTATAAATACAAGAAAAGCTATAACTCAATATACATGGTAGGTTTGTGCATTCTCCTTCTACCCGTACCTACCATAACAAATATCTACTTTCAGATAACCTGGTATCCTCATTCTAGTAAACTATTGCTTGACTTCTTTCAGGATGTCTCATTCATTTATTCATCCATTCATCCATTCATTCATCCATTCACTCATCCAGAAAATATTTATTGCATATGAATCATGCACCAGGCATAGTCCTATGATTTGGAAAAAGAGTAGGAGACAATAACCATAAAATCCAAACCCTCATGGAGTTTACACTCTGAGATCATCTCCTATTTCAAAAACACTCCCATTCCTTTAGTGCCCTTGTTCAACTCACATTTTTGAGGAATGCTAATGGCCACTGTAATAAATAACAATTACTCTTCTGTTTGCAAAGAAAGAAAGTGAGATTAAGAGAGAATAAATAATGTGCCTAAAATCAAATAGTAGCAAACTTCTTGAACAAAAGTCTAAGAGATTTACTTTGGTCTCTCTTGGGTTAATGGAAAATCCATATTTAGATTACATATAGGTAAAAAATTAGAGTATGCCATTAGTCTATGGAAAGACTTATAAATTTTACCTTAAAATCCACAAATGAAAAGAGTAATTAAGACTTTGATCACATTAAGGTTGATTTTTTTTTTTTTTTTTTTTTTTTTTTTTTTTTTTTGCCTAGGTTAAATAATTTTAGAGCAATTAGCATGTCAGAGAAGTTTTTCAGGTACTTTTTAAATATTTCTTACTTATAGTCCCTAAAGTAAAAGGAATAATTAACTGAAATCCAATTAGTGTAGGCTTAGAACACCTGTTTCTGAAATCCTTTGAATAACTTTATCATATTATTATTTTTCCCTGGTCTTTGTTTTAAGATGAAACACATATCCCTATCCAGTTGCTCCTAGGAGCTAGGAGATTTGCATATCACATAGAAGAAAAGTACCTGTTTGTAAAAGAAGCTCAAAGATTAAAAAAAACAAAAGGGTTGTGGATATATTAGAGCAGCTACTGTTTCTTAACCCTCTTTTGACCAAAAACAAATTTGTAAAACTTGTGTTAGTTCCAGGAAAAAAAAAAAAAAAAATTAAAAGAGGATGATATAGACCTCACTTTTGAAAAAATATCTATAATAAAATCATTGTTTAAAATGCACACCAAAGAAGAAAATGATGCATTTTGGTGGAGGAAACATTTGATATCTTATTTTCTCCAAATATCAGTGAAGAGAAGTATAGGTTTCATTATGATACCAGGAATTGTAAATTATGGTAATTCTTAGGAATCAACAAAGGATCAAAGCAGAATAAATATCTAACCAAAAAAAGGCATCACTAATAAGGCAAAGTATAATGAGGAAGAGGATGCAAAATGAATAATAAGTATAAAGTATATCAATCATTTCACTAAATGCCAGGGTTAATTTTCTCATTAAAAAACAAAAGTCTGATCAAGTTTAAAAGCAAAATCTAGTTATATGCTGAAAAGCAAAAAAAATATTACAGACTTGAAAATAAAAAGCCCAATTCTCACTAATCCTGGGCTCGAAAAAGAAATCAAAGGGCAAGTACAAACTATCTAGCGAGCAATGAAAAGGGAGATGGCTCATAACAAAAATAAAGTATCTTTTCAATAAAAAAGGTGGGGAGATTAATGTTTCTGAGGAGAGAGGCAAGGGAATTTTGATTCCTCTTCTGGGACTTTGAGAAGTTACTTCTATTTCCAATGACTGTTTTAAGAAGTTACTTACAATATCCAAGCACCCTGGCCTTATGATCCACAGTTGCAAATCCAATGTATGACCCTCTGGATGATCACTTTTGGTCTTCCTTTTAGCCAAATCCTTCTGACCATTGCACTTATCATTCACCTTCAGAAGATGAGAAAGAGAAAAGAGAAAAGAACTACAAGAATGTTCATCTCTCTAACTATTTGTAGTTCCAGAAAGAATTGATGTGGGAATGGCTTAAAAGGAATGCCTAAAATGAACTTCTGGAATAGCAATACTTTGGTACCTACAATGCTGTATAGCTTTTATCTAAGTCTCTATCTATGTTCCTTTTTTTAATCTAAAGAATATGTCTATAAATGTAAAATTTATAGACAAATGAATCAGAGCATGTGCCAAAATACAGACAAAGATGATACAATAAAGCTTAAATTAATGTTTGATCTATGTGAGATAAACAGAATATATTGAATTTAAATTCTTTAAAAATCCATTAGAATTTGAAATCATGCTTTCCAATAGACATATAATGTGGGCCAGTTATGGAATTTAAAATTCTCTAGTAGCTACATAAAGAACAAGTAAAAAAAAAAGTGATATTAATTTTAATTATATATTTTATTTAATCCACTATAAC
Organism: Pteropus alecto; assembly: GCF_000325575.1. NCBI lineage: Eukaryota > Metazoa > Chordata > Mammalia > Chiroptera > Pteropodidae > Pteropus > Pteropus alecto. The sequence goes on from NW_006494614.1 coordinate 3,535,482, forward strand.
TCAAATATTATCTCAAAGTGTAATTAACATAAAAAGTGAGTCCTAAAAAAGTGATTCATGGAATACTTTTTATTCTTTTTATACTACATCTTCAAAATTCAGTGTATATTTCAATTTATAGTACATCTCACTTCGGACAGACCACATTTCAGTGCTCAGTTGTCACATGTGACTATCATACTTGACAACAGTAAATGAATTTATTTGAGAACACTGAGGGATCCAGAGACCCAGCAGTAATTTATATGCCCACACCTCTTAATTTACTGATAGCCCATTTAAAATTCTATTTCTATGTATAACAAGCCTTCACACAGAGAGCTCAGGCTACTGAATTCTAATTAGATCCTTTTGTGGCCAAAGAAGTTTTCCCTGCCCTTGGAGAGTTTCCAATCAAAATGAATAGATAAAACAGGTAATGTTTAGCGTCTAATTTTAAAATATCTTTAGGGAATTTATGTTGATGAAAGTTTAGAAAAATTACATGTAATTTATTTATTCAGTGGTTACTGACCTACAGTTTTTAGTCACACTTGAACCTTTAAGAGTCATTAGTAGAGAAGCACTATTTGTAACAGTGATATTCTGCAGTCTGGTCAATTCTCTTACATTTATTTTTCCTTAAATCTCTTAGTAAATTATATTTTCAATTAGGCGATCCTAATATAAGGCTTAGTGGTTTGTAGTCTATTCCTTATTGGTTCCTTTCTATAAATGAGTGCTAATTTGATTGCTCCAGTTTGGCTTGATGTAGTCATCCTAAAAACCTAATTCATAGAACAGAAACACAGGAATGGACATGGTGAGGTCTTCTTTTATCTTCTGGTTTGTTGATTTATCCACAGACTTCATGGCCTATTATATGGTAATCACTCTTCATCCTGATACTTCCTACTTCACCTTAGGTCCTACGCTCCACGCATGCTTTTATTCCCCTGGGCCAGAATTTTACTATTATGTGGATACAGTTAATAATTCTTGAAAATTCTAGTCTTGAACCCCTATCATAATTCTCCCTGGTGAACTGTTTGATATCTCGTTTTCTATCAAGCCAAATATTTAAAAATTACTGACAATAGAATTAGCCTGTTTGCATTATAAGTTTATGACAGAAATCCAGGTCATGGTGAAGAAAATAAAAATGTATTTTAAAAGTTTCGAACTTCTTGATCCATTTGAAAATTTTAGTTCCAGTTGAATTTAATAGTCTGTGTCTATGTTAATATATTCTGCTATAATTTGTCCTATATTCATAGATACAGTCCCATTACATAGAATATATTAAGAAGATATTACAAATAGAACAACTTGGCTAATTCACTGCTCATTATATCTATGTAAACTCGATAAAGAATATTGTCTTGGCTTATTTCTATACATTCAGATTTTGTCACATGTTCAAATTCACTATAAAGTAAATTATGAATTTTAATGCCCTATAATAATATTTTGACTACGTTCATATTTAAAGAGAGAAGCACTCATTGAAAGAATAATAAGTACATATCTTTTCCTCACCGAAGGGAAAATATGCATGGAAATAAATATTATGAAATAAATGTTTGTTTAATTACATACATTTTCCTAGCTGTTTATTACACCAAAAAGTACTGACTTCACAAAATAAATATCTTTAAAAAAAGAGTTATTTTGAAATAGAAAAATGTGCTATTTATTCTATAAAAATATTATAATGGATGTCATAGTTACAGAAACTTTTGGGAGAGTGGAGGGGAAAATATTCATAACGTCCTCTGGGTGAAGAAAGAGGTCACAAGCTAAGATCTGACAGGACCGTGAGCCTGGTAGGCAGGATGGTAGAAAGAAGGGTCAGATGCACAAAGAGGAAGCAAAGCGAGCTGGGGTAAAAAGCCAATTAGTGGATTAAAGGGTAGGAATCTAGAGTTCTAAAACACAGGGGTGATAATATAGGCAGCTTGGGAGAGGATTAAAATAAAGTGATAACAGTATTCAGTCGAGAGGGAAGGCTGTCAAAATGTAAATAGGAATAAAAAAGGTAAAACAATGAGGACAAAAACCTGACATTTAATCAAGAGTTATAGTAGCAGAAATTCAAAGAGGGGAAATGTGATGGTTTTAGCTCTAGGTGTTCTGACATCATTAACAGAGGACCAAGGCAGATGGAAAATTTGGTCCCAATTATAGGAAGCCAAATGGACTGCAGAAGAGTAGAGAGATATAATTCATTTCATTTCCTGGTTGTTTTTCTTGAATACATAATATTAGATAATCAAAGCCTGACATCTACAATTAGATCTTTACTAGAGAGACTACTGCATTATTTGGAACAACATATTAAAAATAAACGACATTTGACAACTCTAAGTGTGATATTTCAAAGTACCATACTTAAGCTAGACAGTGTTAGAGTTTTCAATTGCTAATTTTTACTTAAATGTTTATGTAATCTAGCTTGTATATTGCTTCATTTATTAAAATATTTTGTTGGTAGTTCTTGAAATTAAAGCTTATTGTGTAAAGAAAAATTTGGCCTTTAACTCATTTCCTAATATCTAATAAGTTGAAACTTTATTATTATCTACTTTTAAGAAGGAATCAAATTTTAAAAAGTCTTTTCTAGTCATCTTTTTAAATTTTACTGCATGGCACTGTTCAACCACATATTAGAAAGAAACGTGTCTCTATCAATTATTCTATTAAAAATTGGAACATAATACCAAAAGAACCCCAAAACTTTATAATTATGATTTTAATTTTTGTTCTGACTACATTCCAGATCACTTTTATAGTGTAAAACTATTTTTATTCAATCAGGATTCTAATTATTGATAGAACACCATATTTTTCAATTAAAATGACAAAATGAATAATTTAGAAAAGGTCAATGATGAAGATAGTGGGGGCAAATTATGACAAGGACACATCAGTTTAAATATTTAAAGTTATTATGTAGTATATAGGCATACAGCAGTCTTAAACAAGTGAAAATTTAAGCTTCATCTTAATAACAAATTACAGATAATTCAAACAAAAATGGACTGTGCTTTAAAATGTTTTCTGGCCAAAAGTTCGTAAAGCTTCCTGTCCTAAAGTATGATTGCAACACCTATGTGAACACAGAAAATATAAAAAGTAAAATTAAACTAAGATTAAAGCCTATACTAAGACCACATCAAACAATGCCAATGCTATATCTTGTGAACTGAAACTAAGTGGGGAAAAAAATGTGAAATTCATTTTTTTTCCAGTGCCTATTCTTACTCAGTGACCCACGTACCATACAATGAAAAAACTGGGAAATTTCTTGTTACATTTCCAAACTACTCACCTTTTGAACTAAAAGAAGAATTTCCCAATGAATTAAATAAAAGAACCCTTTCTTTTCCCTCATGATGTCTTAATAAAACCTCTCAGAAAAATGTTTTTCCTAGAACAGAGTTTAGGTGCATGATGACATCTTCATAATAACTTTGAATTATAAGAATAATAATGTTAAAAACCTCGTAAGCTATCAGGCAAAAACAACAAAAAACTAATTACAATGAAACGAAAAATCAGGCTGCTCTCAGATTTCTTCATAACATTAAATGCCAGAAGGGAGTGGGAGCACTAGCAGATTTTTTAGATGAAAATGTAATGATCCAACAATTCAATCTTTCACCAAACTATATTTTATATAGCAATATCTGAAAATTACTCTCAGAATAGGAAAAAATTCATGCAGTACTAAAAAAAAATCTTGAAGAAATACTCCAAAAGACCAGGAACAAATGAAACAAAACTAGCATTAAAAATTTGTAAGTCAAAAGGAAAAGAACCATATGATTTCACTCATATGTGGGATATAAAACAAAAAACAACAAATGAACAAACAAAACAAACATACAAACAAACAAAAACCCAAACTCATAGATACAGACAACAGAGTGGTAGTTACCAGAGCGGTAGGGGGTGGAGGGAAGACAAAGAGTTAAAAGGTCAAATATATGGTGGCAGAAGGAGACTAAATTTCAGATGGGGAGCACACAATAGAGTATACAGATGTCAAATTATAAAGTTGTACACCTGAAATTTATATACTGTTATTAACTAATGTTAGCCCATTACATTTAATTAAAAATATTTAAATCTGAAAGTTAGAATAATACTTCAATAATAATCCATAAAACTCTATTACTACAAAACGTCCACATGCTCACAAAATAGAGAAAATCTTTAAGTATTATGAAAAAATAAATCACAAAAATCAATCACAAAAATCAATCACAAAAAGGAAAATTTAAATTCAAACAACAGCACCAACTCTGAGGCAAAAGTGATACAAAGAACCACAGTGTTAAAGGAGAAAAATCATTAGTCTCACCCTGAAAATGTGTAGTCTTAGGCCAGCTCACATAAGGGTCTACAGTTCAAAGTCATACTATCCCATGGTTAGAAAATGACCAGGCTGAAAGATTCAATTAAAGTAACTCTGCGTTGGTAGTGTCCTGTGACCTTAACAGAATCAAATGCAAACGGACCTGGTAAAAAGGATCAAAGTAGATTTCATAGGGGTATCAAGAGTATCTATGGTTATTGACCATGATTTAAAAGACCGATGTTCAGATTTAGATTTTAAATATCTAATTTCAAAGAAAAGGTGCACTCATATGATCATATCTTTAATAAGCTATTGAATTTAGAATAGTCTACCATTTAAAGTTGTTAGAAAACCACAGGGAAACAACTAACCAAGCTCTCCCAATACAGAAAATATTCTTAAGTTATGAATAACTGTCTAGTTACTTACACTGATGATGATATGAAAAGAAATACATAGTAACTTAAAAATGAAAGTACTTACATGAAGATTTTGTTATAACTATATATGTTGCACTCAACTACAAAAGCTAAATGTTTGATAAGATTTGTGATTGAAAGAATCAGAATTGCGAAAGAACTCACATATCACATATTCTGTACCAATAACTCCAGAATAGTAATCCTCGTTACTAACTCATCTCTATACAACAGATATCATCTACTCTTCAAAATCTACGTAAAAAAATCAATAATTTTTATTTTTGTGACATTTTTACCAAGATTTTCAAGAAAATATTTTGTTAGTAAAGAAGAACCTAAATATATTGTTTGGAAATGAACTCTTGTGTTCTTTGATGTATTAACCAAAATTTGGTTTCAAAATATTGAGGAAATATTTATTAAATGTTTATTATATGCTAAGTGTTCTAAGTTTTATATATATATTAATAATTGTATGACTAGACACTATTGTTATCCACCAATTTATCTAGAAGGAAACTGAGGCATAGAGGAATTAAATAAATTTTGTAATCATGCAGCTTGCAAGTGGTGGACCAGGATGTAAACTTAAGTAGTTTCTCTCCAGACTACACATCCTTAACTATAATAAAATACTTCTTTGCAAGACTACGATTAAGAAACAACTAGAAGTAAAGAGTTTTTAGTAGTAAGAATTAAAACAACTTAAACACTTCATAATTTGGAAGAAATTTTTAGTCAATAAACTGATGGCATTTTCAAATCAGGTAATTAAGGTAGGGTTCAGGATGCAAAAGTTAGCTTTCACAGTGCTAAGTTAATATGATACCAATCGAACCAATTTTCCTCATGTGACATTTAAATTTAAGTTCTAAAATTTAAGCTGCTTTAAAAATATCAGAAGAGATGCTCTTCTGGGTTTCTATAGGAAAAGGCAGACACTTAAACCTGAAACTCTCCATTTATGAGAGAGAGAGAAAGAGAGAGAGAGAGATCATCAAGGAGAGTAAATAATATTCATCCATAACCCATGCCTACAATATAGCTGAAAGTCAGAGAATTAAAAGTCTTCAAATTACATATCAACAGGAAAATACATGAGACCCTCAAAACTAAGAGTGAAGTCCAAACCTGTGTGAAGAGTCTGGTGGAGATTTCATGAAAAACTGGAGTGTTAAGAACAGGTCTACTACCAGGTAGAGGACTAGCTGTTGGGCGGTCAAAATGAAGAAGCTTGAAAATGCATATTATCGACAGTGCTAGTCATGAGAAGTAAAGGTGTTGCTCAGAGGCTTGGAAAGAGAAAGAGAAAGGCAAAGAGAAAAAAAGTGGTAGAAATTAAAAGCCTAATTTCTGCAGAAGAAACAAAAGAGTATCATAAAATTAAAGAATACAACTCCTCCAAAGTACAAACTATTAAATAAAGTATATTGCATGAAATTAACAGAAGAGAACACGAGCTAATCCAGCAAACTACTCACATTCACCACTTATATTTAAATACACAGGTTATTATTGGAAAAGTGAAGCATAAAAATTTTAAAAGTCAATAGTAAATTTCAGAAATATCTATCAAACTATTATAAGAACAAAAAAATGAAAATAAAAGTGTTTTAGCTGATCAAATTTCTTCCCCAAGAAATTATGAAGCAGAGAAAAACTAGAACCCAACATCCTAATCAGAAATAGCCTTAAAAGCATTTTCAGATACTAAAATAAACCTCAAAACATAAACCTGAAAACTCACAATTGTGAAAAAAACATAAAACAAGAATTAAGCAACCTCAGGAAAGAAGGGAAGAAAATATAAAGTTATCTCAGAAATAAGGAATGATTTAAAACATGACTATAGTAGAATATATTTTATTGAAAAAGTAATAAAAGGTAGTTAGCAGAAGAGCAAAAAATCAAGAGAATGAAAATGAAACAAAGAGGTAAAAAGGCTAAGAAAATGAGAGATATGGAAGATAGGAAGAAAATATTCAATATACATATAATTGGAGTCGCTGAGGGGAGAAAAAAAAAAAACCCAACAGAATAAGACTAATAGTTAAAGCTATAATCCAAAAAAAATTCTAGAAATAAGACGCAAACCTATATATTAAAAGAGTTTACCATGAACTTAGGGAAGTTGACACCTTAGACATATACTAATAAAACTAATAGATTTTAAAGATAAAGAAAATAATTCTTCAGAATCTTTTAACAAAAGATCAAGATTTTTACAAAGAACAGAATATTAGGTTGAAATAAGAATTCTCACAGCAAAATACAAAGCAAGACAACAACAAAGCAATATTTTCAAGAAATACAGGGGACTAAAATCTAAAGTATAGATTTATATATCCACTGAAGGTATCTTTAAAATATAAAGTCTATATAAAAACAGTTTTGAGTATGTAAAATATCAGGGTATACTATGTCCAGGAGTCCATCTTCGGTATCTGAAAAACAAAATAAAGCAAAACCTGTGGATAAATGTTATGTGTTCTGACAGATATAAATAATATAACTAACTAAATGAGAGAAGACAAAAAAAACAAACAAACAGTATTTTATTCACTAAATATAAAATAGTAGGAAATGAATGTTCCATTTAAAGCTGAAAAACTAAAGTAGGAGTCAAATATATATGTATTACAAATTTAAAGTGAAAATAATAAAATATGCATTTTCTTCGCCACACATGTAACAAAAATAACATGACAGTTGAGATAAATGACATTAGTTATATCAATAAGTGTGAATGGCCCTTAACATTCATATTAAAAGAAAAATACTTCCAAGTTGGATCACAAGATCACAAAATAAAACTCAACTTTAGTTGGTATACAAGAAACAAATCTTAAAGTGATTCAAATGGTTAAATTATAATAAAAGAATGGGCAATTTTTTTTAATTGAAATTTTTTTCAATTGCAAAAAAGAGAAAAACCCCACAAAGCAGTGGTTGAGACATTGATAACAAAGTGCAATCCAGGTCAGAAAGTATGAAATTGGTGTGGCGGGGCGGGGTGGGGGCCGGGTTATGACAACTTTATCATGTGAAAGATCAAAATTCACAATAAAGGTATGAATTATAAATTTCTATGCAATAAATAACAAATTGACCTACTTCAGTAAGCAGAACTACAGATGATGATAGAAGAAATAGTAACACATTACCTATTTAGAAATTTTAATCCCCATTCTCTACCAGATAAGTTATACGGAGAGAAAAGTAAGTAAAAATATTTTAAAACTAAACAGTATAATCAAGACTGATGATGTAGATATATTCAATTTCCATCTCAAAAAAAGAGATTTACATTATTCTAAAGCATATATGGAACATTCATAAAAATTGAACATATATTACACCATTATAAGAATTTCAGTAAGTTTTATAAGGATATGATACAAACTTGACCACAATGCCAAAAAATTAAAAAATTATAACAATATTTTAAAGGGCATTCTAAATTGAATTTTAGAACTCTTTATTAAGTAATTCTTGAGTGAAAGGAAGGTGTTTTGAAAATGATAATTTAAACACTACATATCAAAATTTATAGAATTAAATTAAACCACTAATCTGAGAAAAATACATGAGTTATATTCTCAATTCAAATAGAAATTCTCAATTCTCAATTCAAATAGAAAGAAAAAAACAAAAAGTAAATCAAACCAAGTGAGAGGAACAAAATAAAATAAAAACAAACATTAATAGAGTTAGATAACAAAAAAAAACAGTAAAAATGTAGTTTTAATAAAAATTAACGAAATAGAGAAATTACTGCCTTATCTAATCATAAAAGTAGGAAACACAGATACACAAAATAATAAACTGAGGAAGAGAAAATAACCATTGAAATAGAGTAAATTAAAAAAATCACAAATTACTACTTTGTACAACTCTATTAAAATGAACTTGAAAATCTAGATGAAATAGATAATTCAATAGGAAAGCAGAATATATATATATAAATCTTAAAGCCAATGTCTAACTTAATTTCTTAATTGAGTTATTGGGAAACACTAAAGACATTCCCTCTATTTGTGGTCAGGAACAAGGCAGATAATTTCTGTCTCCTTGCATTTGAGGTATTAATCAATTAAATCACGTAAGAAGAAATAATTAGAGACATAGAAATAGAAAAGAAAAAACAGCCTATTTGAAAATGATATAATAGTATAAATGTAAACCTTAAGATTTAAACTAAAGATTTAAAATGTAAACCTCAATTATTAAACTAAAACCAAAAGTAAAATAATTTAGTATGGTACAATGAAAGATAAATAACATAAACAAATTAATGTCCTCCCTATATACAAATTATCAGTTAGAAAGTGGAATGGAAGAGAAAAACTATTTATGATAGCTACCAAAATAAACTAAGTACTTGGCAATAAATTTAACAATATATGTGAAAAACGTATTTGAAAAAAAACTTTAAAATACTCTGAATGACAGAAAAGTAGACTTGAACCAATATAAAAATATCCCTATTCTTGGATTGTATGAGTCAGCATTATGAAGATGTCAATTTTCACTATGTAAATATGCAAACCTGATGTGATTGCATAAAAATACTAAGAAGCCAGAGAAATTTATTTCAAAATTTACAGAAAAAATAATTATGGTAGGAAGCTAAGAAAAAAGCTAAAAAAAATCTTTCAAAGGAGTACCTAACACAACCAAAAATTAACACATAATTAAGACAAGGTGTTATGAGAATATGAATAGAACAGAAAAGAAAGTACAGAGACAGACTTAAGTGCATATGCAAATTTATTATATAATAAGCAGGGATTTCAAATCTTTGAGAAAAATGTATATTTTTAAATAAAAAATAATAATGTAACATATATCCTTTTGGAAAAATATATCATCTACATTCCCAATACATCAGAATAAACTAAAAATGAATCTGTTATCTAAATATTAAAAAATTGAACCATAAATGTATTAGAAGAGAACATGGATGAATTCCTTTAAATTTTCAGTATGATGTCTTTCTAACTTTGACTCAAAATCCTGATACAATAAAAGAGAAATTCAACTACATAAAATATTTTTAAATAATCTTTACATGGGGGAAAAAACACCGTAAGCAAAATGAAAAGAAAAAATGACAAAATGTGAGAAACTATTTCCAACATATATTGCAGATAAAGCAGTACTATTCCAAAAATAGAACTCTGAAAAATGAGCTACAGACATGAACATATGTTTCAAGAAAGAAATATAAATTACCCTAAAATACATTTAAGATGTCCAAGGTCACTTAACTTATAAAAATGCAGATTAAAATTGCACTTATTGACCGTTTCTCACTTATCAGATTGACACAAATCCAAAACTTGATAATATATCCTGCTGGTGAGGTTGTGAAGAAACATTCCCATATATTGTTGGTGAGTGTATAACATTATATCATTCTAATGGAGGAGAATTTGGCAATATCTAGTAAAACCAAATATATCCTTTTACCCAGCAATTCTAGTTCTAGGAATTTACTCCAAGGACATATCTCCATAACTATAAAAACACATACACAAGAATATTCATTGGAGTGTTAATTACAATATGAGAATATTGAAATAAGTTAGATGCCCACCAGTAGTAGGCAATACATTTTATAAACTACTGTATATTAAAACAATGAGTACCATGTAGCTATTCAAAAAGACTGAAAATGTCTATAAATTGATAAGAAGGGATTTCTAGGATATAGTATTAATTTTTTTTTTTAAAGCCTACAGCACCTAGGCGGTCCAAGTGCTAACCAGGCCCAACCCTGCTTAGCTTCCAAGATCAGACAGCTTCAGGCATGTTCAGGGTGGCATGGCCATATGCTATATTATTAATTTTTTTAAAAAACCTTGCTATCTATTTTGTAAGAACAAAGAAAATAAAGAAGATACACATTAAGTAGGTTGTCTGTTTATGCACATATTGCTTATTTTTTCAAAATAGATACAGGAAAAATAAAACAGAAACTAATGAAAATAGTTACCTAACGATGGTACGTAAGAATTAAACTTTTCTGATATATATACATAAGTGTATATATATAGTATTTAATGTACTATACATAAATATATAATATATAACACATATCTTTCATATATTAATGTAAATATAACTCATTTATATTTATTAATACTAATTAATATCAATAAATTGGTATGTTTATTAAAATACATTAAAATATTAATAAACATGTACTTTAATAATACATATACTTTAATGTACTATGTATTGTATTTAAGTACTACATAAAACACATAATATACTATAATAATATACTCTAGTCTTTAATGTGGAGCCATATAAATTCTTTATATAATCAAAAAATAAATCAAGAATAGAAAAACACTAAATTTTAATAAAAATAGAAATAAATTAATTTAACCGTGTATCAGATTCATAACCTAAGTGTGTGTGCATATTCTATAGGTCCTGGAGGATACACTAAATGAATAAATTTATTAATGTTGTTGGCAGTCAGGATTCTCACTATGGGAAAAGTAAGATTCAAACATGGACTGAGGAAAGTGTGAAAGAATCATGCAATGTAGCTATCAGAAAAAAATATATATATATATTTATGTATATACATATGTACACACATATTTTTTTCTAGCTCTATCCCATGAAACTATAGAGAAACAATATTCAAAAATCTCATGAACCTAGATTTTGGTTTCTAAATAAAATTCCCCATTAAAAGGAACCAGGGATCCTTGGAGAAATGGTTGATTCTAGGTCTTTGGAAGGAAAAGTATAAGGTAAACTTGTAATACCTTGCTGAGCCAGAAAGCAAGGAACTAAAAAGAATATGGAGGAGGTCTATTAATAAATGTAAAATGAATGATATAAGAAAATCACTACTTTGCAAGCACTAATGTAATAAGAAATTTAAGCAAAGATCATCATGAATGCTAAAAATATTGAGTGAAATTTTATTGAGTACAGAATATTCATACAGTCTTAAAGTATCACCCACAGTCATCAATAGCAAGAGAAAAAGATATCTTCACAATGGAAGAACCTCAATGATGCCACCTTAATCAAATAATTAAAGTTAACATCACCAATAGTGGAACACGTCAATATAATATGCATCCTGATGTAATATATTGGGAAAGACATATGATTGTCTGTGTAGTATTCTTGACAATGTTTAACTTGATTCCAATAATATAGAAATAATCCATAATAAATTATACAAAACAATGCCCTGGACTTTTCAAGAGTTTCAGTCATGAAAAATAATCTAGGGAATGTTCTAGATTAAAAAAATTAAGACAAGACAACTAAGTATATTGGATGATACTCGACTGAATCACAATTTGGAAAATAAAACAACTATAATGAATATTAATTGATAATTGGGAAATCTTCATGGGCTGATATCAGGTATATTCTTGCATCAATGTTATATAATTTAGATGTGACAACAGAATTACAAGTTATAAAGATGGTTATTAATAAGGTTATGAAGAAGAGTTCAGAAATTACTTTTTTTCCTGGTGAATCTAGAAAAGAGCATATGAGTGTACATTACTTAATTTTTTTAGTTTATCTATAGGATTAAATTTGAAATAAAAAGAAAATATTTTTAAATGTATTTAGTACTAATAAATGAAAAAAACATTAACTTTGAAGAGTTCAGAAATTATTTTTTTCCTTGTGGATTTTTAATTTTTATTATGGTGACAAAATCTAGTAAGTTTCAGGTGTACAATTTAACAGTAAGGCATAAATATATATATATATATATATTGCATCGTGTGTTCACCTCCCACAGTTAGATTTCTTTCTGTCACCATATATTTGACACCTTTTACCCCATATACCTCCCTTTTTCCCCTCCTCTCCTACTCTCTGGTAACCACTAGTTTATTGTCCATGTCCATGAGTCTCTGTTTGTTTGTTCTGTTCATTTGTTGCTTTTAGGTTTATATCCCACATATAAGTAATATCATATGGTTTTCAACTTTTTCTGTCTGGCTTATTTCTCTTAGCATAATTATCTCATGGTCCATCCACATTGTCGCAAAACCAAAACAATCTAACGCATCATAATATAGTATAATCAGGTTATTTAACAGTCTCTTATCACCTAAACAACAATAATTAAAAATAAAGCATGTGCCATTTATTTGCCACCTTGCTATTTCTATTTTAAAGAGATATTCTTATCAGAAGGAGGAATACAGTTTTCTCATATATTGTCCTCATCCACCAAATACAGGTAATAATTCTCAAGAATGTTCAGTAGTTAATTCAATAAGTATATTGTAGATTTTGCAGTAAAGAGAAGTTGGGCTGGGGTCAGAAATTTAACATTGCAAAGTCACTTATTAACTTCCACACTGGCATCACGGAACCCTGCCTTCATATCCCACCTCTATTAACTCACTAGATACAGAGTCACCAACTAACTTAATCAGACTTCACATTTCTTATCTGTAAAATGTAAATACGCATAGCTAGTGTATTTCCTTGCTCTCAAGAATTTTAGGTTAAATAATAGGCATCATATTATATAGCACAATGTCTGGCTAAATTAGTGGTTCCATAAACATTAGTTGAATCTGAATCTAGTATGATCTAATAAAATCAATGGTGTAACTTGTTTTTGACACTTGAACTTGTTTTTTTCATATTAATATAGTCATTGGTGCTGAATACAAGAGAGAAAACAATGAATTTCATGAGTATGTACTCCCCAGAAGAGATACACCTCAATTAAAATTTTTATAAAATGACAGTTCTCAAAAAAGCCACAAGGCCATATGTAAACTCATAAGAAACTCTCATCCATAATTGGCAAACAGGTTTTTAATTAATGCATTTTCTAATAGCTATTCAGCTGTGACATCAGTACTATTGATATTAAAACATTATAAAACATTGTTATCATTACAAATATAGCTATACCTAAAAATAATTTTTACTTCTTGTAATTCTCCTTTCTTACAGAAAAGTGCCCAACTTATCAAAACTGAGTCATCTTATATATGAATGAAGCAAGTGGTAATCTACGCATCATATTTTGAGAATGTCATGGCATTGACATTCCAGTCCCCTTTTCCTAATGATAACAAAAAGGTGCTAACAATGGATAACCCCACAGAAAATACCAGCAATTGAAAAGCACTCCCCATGCTCAAAAATATTTTAATCATTTTCATGTCTTTTAAAAATGCTCCAGTGGGAAAAGGTGCATAAAAGAAACAGTGGGCATGAGATGAAGGCAGATCCTCTAATTCACTATTTATTCCAGAAGCTAAAGCACAGCACTGAAATAGTATATTATAGAACCAAATAGAGAATCTTGGGTGGCTGAGCTGTAGAAAAGACCCCTTCTCCCACCTACCATATTAAACACATACCAGCTTCTGTTTGTAACACTGATTTGTGCAGACATTTTATTTTATAGCTGAGGAAGAAGAAAAAAGTTTATTTGGGGCCAGAAGCCACCAAGTTGGGAAAGATGAGAATAATAAAGGACACGGCATTTTTTCCCTGCCTGACCATCCAGGTGTAAGTGCCTGTGATTCCAGAGGTAAAGGTGAGAAAGTGATAGAACTGTCTTATTAGAGATTTCCAACGATTCCTTGAAGGCTTAAGAGACAGAAGCTGTTGGAATGTTTTTTTCTCCATTACATTTATTGGTGTGATGTTGGTTAATAAAATTACATAGGTATTTATGTGTACAATTCAGTAATATTGCATTGTGTGTTCATTCACCCCGATGTTCACATTATATATGTTGGCCAAGACATTGAAACCAAAATGCCCTCCGATAGGTGATTGGATAGAGACAATGTGGTACATATATACGATGAAATGTTTTAATGAGAATTTTTGTGCAACTCGGCACAAGTGAAATTCTGAGTTGAAGAAAAAGCCTTTCCCTCTGATGTTCCTCCCCTACTCTGCACTTCTGTGTCACTCTGAGGGTTGGCAGCTTTGTGGGCCGCTGCACTGAGGGAAAATAGGAGGGCCACTGTCAGCCTATGCAGGAGTTTCAAATCTGAAGCAGTTCTTTCGATTGAAACTCTCTCAATGAAGAACAACACAGGAGAAAAAGAATACTTGGTCACATGGGGGAAAAAAATGGGTTCATGGAGGCCCCTGTTCCTTTCATTTATTACACAGGCTACCGCTGGGTTAGTCTTTCTTAAAGAACTCTTCTTTTAAAAAAAAATTCTTTAATCAAAAATCTTTAGACATTTCTATAAGATAGAGAAAACATTCTAATCACAACCTTCAAAAAAGTAGCCTCAACTAATTTCTATTAATTTTCTATAAGAATCAATGTTCCCCAAATACATTTGCTAATTTCTCTTTCCTCTCAGTTCCTTATCTTTGATAAAAGTATACCATTTCATAAACTTGGTATAGCCTCCCACATCCTCTCCTACCTTTCTAAATACAAACCAGGTCAAGTACCATTGGTTCCATAAACCTTCAACAAACCACCTGGACCTACCGCTCCTCCCAAAATATGGCACAAATTGTCCATATTCAAATATTCAGATATTATACATTGCAACCCGATAAAAAAAATTTGTTGAGACTTAATCAATTATATATTGTTTAGGAATAGCTTTTTTTCTGTTGTCTAATTTAATATTTGGACTCTGTATTTTATTTTTATCTGCCTTTCCCATTCAGAAAGTAAGTTTCTTGATGACAGGGTCTGTGTTGTTTCCATCTTTACATCATTCACAGTATTTAGCACAGATAGATCTTCTATAAATATTTTTAGTGGATAGATTGATTCATTTATCCAGTATGGTACTGAGAAAAAACAGATGGAATATTTGGGTTGACAACTGCACCACGTTTTGAGATGTTACTCTTTTCGTCTGTCGAGAAAAACATCTTTTCAATTCTAATCTTAAATGTCTAGTAATTGAAGTAAAGTCAAATAAGCAGGCCACAGTTGGCTAGCATTTATCAGCAAATTTTCCCAACCCATAAGCAAGATTATCAAAGAAATGAAATGTTCAGAGTCGCCTCTTCTTTCACCAGGTTTACTAACACCGAATATATGACTGACTTTATATAAGGTGGAATCTATCTAAATAAGATACCATGATCTCTTTTTTCTTAATTATGAATAATTTTAAACAAATTGCCAGAAAATTTGTGGTCTAAATAAACTCTTTACCTTTAAGATGTACTTTTATGTACTAAAATAATGACCCCCACTCCAACTTTTTTAATCAACTAGTCAATAGCAATGGCAGAAAAACCAAAATGTTTGTTTGGTCTTTTGCTTCCTTATTCACTAAAGAACAAAATTAAAATCATCACATTAAAACCATCAATAGCCTACAACTCCTACTTACACAACACAGTCAAAAATTACTAAGAACTGATGGTTATTAAACATGAAATTACAGGATATTTTATTTTAATAGTCTCTTGTGTGCATAAAAAGCATTGTTTTTTCTTCTTATAGGAAACCTCACTTCTCTTTTACTATTTTACTAATACATTAATGTCCTAAATCCTATGTCATTAAAATATGCAATAGGAAGAAATCTCTTTGTTTATCAGTAGCATGAGAAATCAGCGCCACGTTCAATTCATCACATTTCAAGACAAGAAGAAACCACCAATCCCCAACCTCCAGTGCAAGAGAAATTCAGCAGAAAGAGCTACCTCGATGGTTTTTAAAACTATATATAAAACTGGATGGATGAGGAGGAAAAGTAAAGAGTTGATTCGCATGACCAGGGTGAAAAGAAAAAACAAATATTATAGTTGCAAAAACATATATTCCATAACAAGTTTTTAAGACTCCCAGGTGCAACATCAGCAGCACTCGAGTCTCGATTTTTATTGTAATCTTGTGGCTTTTTATTTGTAACTTATATGAAAAGAATCATATTGATTGGGGCAGATTTAACTCAGTAAAACCTATTCTACTGAGATTGTCTGTGCTAGGTGATTTTATCAAGTTCTCTTTTGGTTTCATTTTCTTCCTCATCCCTATTCCCAGGGGAGACTGCAGCCCAGCTTGCAGAGCAAATTGCCCTAAATTGAGTTCTTTCTCTGGCATAGACAGGGCTGCCTTTGGCTCCTCGGCTTAAAAACTTTATGCATTCTTTTTTCCTTCTTCCTTAACAATCCCCTTCCTTTTTTCCAATTAAAATGGAGAAGTTTGCACCGGTACCTGCTCCCAATTAAATGAATACTGCATTACCAGCCGCACTCCCGGATCTTCTTTACCCTCCCTTCATTAGCCTTATTCCTCTGAGGCTGGCTGGCTGTCTGCCAAGGACTTATGGCAAGAATTCAAAATCTTGCACACTTTATCCCCTCCAAATCATTCTTGAATATAAGCAGTCTGCTCCTTAGGCCCAGCATGAGAAATCTAAGAACGTGTTCAAAACAGATAGGGGGTAGGGAGGGAGAGAAGAGGAAAATGATTTATTTAAAAGGCTAAAAGCCTATGCAAAGAAAGACAAGCTAAGAGAGGTTAAGCTTCCCAGTTAATTGACCTTAGTTTCTTTTTTAAAAGCCTGAGTAGGAAGAACAACAAATGACAGTTCGATGGCCTTGCTTTGTTTCTGAGTGCCTTCATTCCTACAGGAAGTACATCATCATCTTCACACCTCAGGCATGCAGGCTCCCCGACACTCAAATTATGCACTGTGACCGAAAAAGCCAACCTCGGAAGCTTAAACAAGTTTTTATTTATATATATAAAGATCAACATGGAATTTTCCAACAAATGTGAGTGCTATGGGGCCATTGCATCAGCCATTCTCAACTGACACTTGGAATCAGTAAGTGTGCATCAAGCTGTCATAAATGATGACCCAGATGTCAGGCCACAAAAACAAATAGGCATTCAGTGTACCTCCATTACTCTCTGAAACTGCAAATTCTGCATTCAGAGCCTTTAAATACATTTTAGCAAAATATGTGCTCAAATCTCAGTTCTGCTACATACTGCCTGTGTGACCTTAGGCAAGCTGTTTAACTTCTCTGAGCCTCATGGTTCTCATTTGTAAAATAGGAATAATAATGGTATCTAGTGTCAAATGCTGTTTTGTAGACTAAGTAAAGCATGTAAACCACTTAGCACAATCCCTGGCACATGGTACGTAGCTAGTGTAAACTCTTATTATTATTGCTGCAGTATTGAAATTAAGCAAAAATATACCATATGATCTGACAGAATTTTTGGAGCCTTTCCCAGGACATGGCAAAGGCAAAGGACAATTTATAGATGATTTTTAATTTAAAAAAAATTAAAAATGTGCAATTGGAATCTCAGAAGCTGACCCTTGTTTTTGCTACAGACCCCAACACAGCTATGGTCATTATTAGAAAACCTATCACTTAGTGGTAAATATAATTCATCAAATTCTACAAGCATCTTGGAAAATATATTATCAGTGTTGATTTTTTCCTAAGGACAATACATGAATGAACACTTTAAAATATCAATGAAGTCAAGTCGCTTCAGTTCTGAGAATTAACATAGAATTTGGTTTATCTCCTACTGAGAAACTTCCAAGGCATGCTATAGTCCCACAGTTAAAAAAAAAAAGAAAGAAAAAAAAAGTTCCAAAAAGCTATAAATACTAAATCTTTTGGAGTGATTATATTGATGAAAAGATTAAAAATTGTTTATTTATGAAAGGGACAAATATTGCAAATACATTTGTGCTGACCATTTTTATCTCCTACAACAGACACAATTCCTTCTCTACACAAGCTACAAGATTATTGCCAGATTTATAAGAAATACAGTGTTGTCTGAGAAACCCGAAGCAGCAAACATACTCTTAATACAGGAAAGTACTTTACAAATAATACTTTTTTATTCATCAAATCCAGGTCTAATTTCTCATAGCATTTTGAATAATTTTAGGAATGTAAAAATTAGAAACAGAAAGCTGGAATTATATTCCAACCTCACCTTTTCTTTGTTATATCATTTCTAGAAAGTTACTTAAGTTCTTAGATCCTCAATTTCATCAAATACAAAATAGGGCTTATCATATCTGCAATGTGATGTTATAAGAATATAGTTAAAATGCTTAATTTTAGCCATAAAAAGCTCTATATTTTTATCATCATCATCATTATAATTATTATCGAGGTTTTTTTTACTTTTCAAAGATTTGTTCTAAAAATAGGAAAAGAACATGAAATATGAAGCAATAGGTTTGAACTGTCTTTTAGTCTATCAAATGTTGGTGGAACTGCACTGAACCCAAAAGAGGTAACACACACTCACTGGTTCAGATCATGCAGATTCGAGGATTGGGATACTTTTAGAGATGATGGTTTTAAGCAATGAATTGAGAAATCTACATCTAGAAGTTATCTAAATTGTCATTTAACAAAAAAACAGAATCACACACACTTGCACATGAGTTATAAACAAGGTCACATAGCAATGGCAAAGCCAGAACTTAAGCTCAGGTCTGCCAATTCCAGGTAAAAGCGTCTCAGGTAATCTTTATACACATAATTCAGAGATGTCATATTACCTGGTTACATGAGAGAAAAAAAAAATCATTGGAGAGTATGAAGTTTTCCACTTTTGGACTATCACAGGCATTTTTAAATTACAAAATTAATTTTAAATAAAAATTTATTCTAAATCTCGTGTCACAGGTATATTAAACCTGCCCTTCTGTCATTGATCCTGTCTTGATTAATGACACTACCATCTACTCATCCCAGGAATATGGAGCCATACCAATATTTTTTCCCTCAATAAATCACTTATACTAACAATTTTATTTCCATAGCATTGACCAAAGCTGAATTCTTTCTTCAACTTCTGCTGATACTGCTTTAACTCAGAACCTCAGTGTCTTATGCCTGAACTACTAAAACGGTCTCCCAAGTAGTCTCCATTATCCTAGCTATCCTACTCACTCATTCCACAGTCTACTCTCCACTCCTCCATGTTTTCATCAAAATGATCTTCTTAAAAGTCTAACTGTGCGACTCCCCAGCTTGAAATCTTCAATCTCATGTCATACTCTCCCCTCAGCCAGACCCCTATATGCCTGTCTTTCACCACTCTCCTCAATGCTCACTCTCATTCACCATGCCCTCTGTGTGTTAGCCATTTTCTATTTCATCTTTGCTCTTTGTTCTTTAGCTTATGCTGTTCTTCCAGTCTGTAATACCATTATTTTTCCCACTTAGTCTAAATATTCCATAAGTTTTTGAAAAGAAACTTCTGTGTAAGTTCTACATAGACTCATTAGATGAAGCTTGTGTCATTTGCTAAGAGAAGTACATTAAAATCTTTTTGGACTGTGGGTTTTCAATCTTCCATGTAGTTATATCCACTTATGTTTTATATATCTTTTAATAATATTATCAGGTATATGCAATATCTAAATGTAAAAACATATATAATTATACATTCCATTTAACTTTTAAAGTCTATTTTGTATAAAAATAATATAGTTGCAGCAGCTTTCTTTTGGTTAGTATTTATCTAGGATAATTTTTCCATCTTACATTCATTTTTGCTGTATCTTTATGTTTTACGTATGAATTTTTTAGATAGCATACAACTGCCATTTTTAAAAATCCAATCTAACCATTTTTGTATTTTAATTACAGAGTTCACTCAATTTTCATTAATTGGGATGACTGGTCTATTTTATTTCCCATAATTCATACACCTGAATCTGACCTATTTGATTTTAGTTCTGTCTCTTTTATCTTTCTCTGTCTCCCTAATTCCTTCAGGAAGCATATCCTGAGCAACTACAATACTGCAAACATTGGAGATCAAGGCTGAAGGGGGATAGACAAACGCTTACTCTCAAGGAGATTCCATTCTAGAAAGAGGAGACAAACAATGGATAAGTGAACAATGGAACAGTAATACAAATAGAGTAATGAACATATAAACAATTTATATTCCATCCCTTTCTCTAACTTTTAAAAATTTAATGGATCGTGTTGTCTTTACTCTTTCAGAGGTTATTTTTTTCTTCCCACGCTACAAGAGTAACCTTGTAATGAGTCTCTCCTTTAATTGCTCTCTGATACATCTGCCTCACTAATATTCTTATATTACAATTCAAATATTACTATTCCCTAGATTAAAACCATCAGTTTCTACCCATTGCTGCTTCACTGAGCAAAAATATCTTAACTTGATATTCAAAGTCCTTTACAAAATGGCTCGGCCTACATTTTCTAGCTTCCTTCCATATATCCTTATATATCCTTTACACTCTACACTCTTGGGTCTGTGACAAATAGTTACATCCCTTTCCATTGAATTCTCTCTTTTCTAACACTCTTTAAAGCATATTTGAAATGGTACTTCCCCCAAAACACACTTCATAATTTCATATATTTGTGAGCTCTCCCTCTTTTGAATTTCATAGCACTCATTTTTTATTTTTTTATAGGGCACCATCCTATAAAATTGTATCTAAGCCTTGCCACCACTTTATGCCATTCATCTTTATGCTAACAGGCAAAAATGTTTGGATAAATGCCCATAATGGCCAAGAACATATAAAAACTATGTTGCCTCATTCTAGAGAAAATTGTTTTGAATAGTAAAACACCTCAAATGATTAAACAGCCTCAGTTAAATTGCAAAAAAATAAGTAAGCAAAGACATATATGAAATATATCTTTACTCATTTGTTTCAAGTGATGAGTAAAAGTATATCTCACTTGTTGGGAGTGGGGAAGATAAGAAGTAGATAAGAGGGAAAATATTAGAAAGTAATTATGTTAGATATGAGATGTTAAGAGTTCTTTGAAAATGTAGGTGTATTATTAATATGTTCTTTCAACATTTTTCAGTAAACATGTATACAGTACCTACTATATGCCAAGCACTGTGCCAAGTCAGGGAATACAAAAATGAATAAGTCTTAATATTTGTCCTTAAGTAGCAGAAGCTTAGTGAGAAAAAGATAAATAAACAGATAAAGGAAAATGTGAGCGTTACAACAGAATGATCTGCAAAGTACAACTGGAGAACTCAGGCAGGAGGCATTGTAAAGGTATCAGGTGAATTAGCTCTTCTACTGAGAAAACACCATGAGAGCTGGAAAGGCAAGCTTTTATGTTTTCAGAGTATTTATGCCCTCTTTTATTTGCAGATATTATAGTGATAACTTGATAATATTTTAAATAGTGTTAATGTCACACCATAGAGATATCACTATCTTTTACATATACTGCTTTAAGATCATTTATGAACTTCCGATGAAGCATGACAGTGGATGTGTGTATTTACTTATTCCACACCCTTGCAACACCATATTAAACTTACAGTGAAAGAATTTTAAAACTTATAAACCCATTAGGATGAAAAGAATAAGAGAGGAGAAAATGCCAGATAAGCAATATCAAATACATTTCTGAAATATTGAAAGATAAATGAATAAACAGTAAGTGTTTAGCAAACCAGATAAAGCTGAAACCTCAACTTGAATTGAAGGATGACAATAGGAAGCTGACAGTTTTACCTCAAAAGCCCAGAAAGTCTCAGGGTATGGAAATACCAGGTATCTCTTAAGGTGAGATGTTAATATAGGGGGAAATGGGTATATGAATAAAACAAGAGGATTAGTTGAAAGTTTACCTAAGAAACAATTAGATGCCAGATCTCTTCCCAGACTCCAATAGATCAGAAGTTTGCACTCTGTGGAGGTTTGTACAGCAAATACAGGGTGAGATATTCTATAGAGTAATAAGGGGTGAAATGCAAATCTCTGTACTGAATGGTGAGACTGCAGGTCATTTTCTGGTTCGGTTCCCAGAACACAAATCGCTAGGCTTTCAACCACTGAGCATAAAATTGGAGAAGTCCTCTCTAGAGAAACTGAAAGGCTCAAAGAAAACCTGTACATATACGAGATTTAAGGACTCTATTAAAATGCCACATTACCATCTTATCACACAGTAGTAAACCTTATCAAGTAATAAATCCCCATTACAAAGGTGTTCTAAATAAATATGAGGCCCTTACTCCAAATACAGAGACAGCCAAGGATCACTAAACATGTGGAGAAATCTGCTAATATGAAAGAGAGAAACCAAAACATAGATTCTGGAATCTGGATGAGGTCAGATTTCTGAATCGACATATGAACACTAAAAGATAATAAAGGGAAGTCTTCAAAGTTTTGAAAAAAAAGTTATTTCCAATCTAAAATTCAGTAGCTAGCCAAAGTACTTATAGAATGTAAGTACAAATCAAGCATAATTATAGAATAAGGATGTTCTGGTACATCAAGCTCACAAAAAATTTACCTACTATGTAGTCCTTTCAGGTATCTTCTGGAAAATAAACTCCACTATAAAGTTTGCAGTAAACCAAGAAAGAAGTTCAGGAAAAAGGGAGCCAGCCCAGGAAAAAGATAAATGGAAAGTCCTAAGATGATGGTGAGGACTCTAGGAAGGACATCTGCAAGAAAAAATAACATCCTAAAAGGATTAACAAGGAAACTGATTTGTTTAACATAGATATGCCTATTAGAACAGAAAATGCCTGTGGAAGGTAAACTCAACATATCTGATGTATTAACATGGAATGGAGTAATGGTTAAAGAATAAATACATAGATTATCAAAGGGAGAAGATTTGGAAATTGAAAAAAGCGATTCAGTGTGCGCAATGATTGATCTGAAAGGAAATTTTTAACATTTAAAGCATGGTTGTAGGAAACTCTACGAGAGGAAATATTTAAAATCAACTCCATTGACAAAGATTTGATAATTGATTTATTTGAAAAACTCTTAAAATACACTGACATATTTCTTCAGTGACAGCTAGATTATATAGAAAGGATTGTTGCTTGTTGGAAGTGTCATTTGTACCTGATTCTAAATGTCATAGATGTGCCACTCTCTTAAAAATTGTGAAGCAAAATAAGAGAATGAATTATCATGCTTTACCTTCCTCCTAAAATTAAAACTGGCTAGAAATTAAAATCCCTGCCATAACTGCTAAGTACCCCGAGATCACAGAAGTCTTACAATAAAACTTGAACGTGGGCTAGTTTGAGTGGCTAACCATCCCCTGTAACAATCCTTAATTGGTATGTGTAATAAAACATAAGCTATATAAATAGACAAGATTTCACGAAAAACTTCCTCAGCTCAGCTATTTAGTGATTGTTTTTTAATCAAGAGTTCTTGATGATATTTTAATTCTTACAGGGTCTGCAAGTATTAAACACACACATACACACACACACACACACACACACACACACACACTTTCTTCTTCACCTCAATCTAGTCTCAATTCAAATCTTCTCAAAACACTTCAAACACATTAGCTCATGAATTCCAACTTCATCAAGAAGACTGCTAAAGGAGAGAAAGAACAATTGGGGGATCGTTTTATAAACTATATAAATGTCTAACCAATGTACTGTATACTTGAAACTTATAAAATAAATTTTTTTTAAAAAAGGAAGACTCGCTGCTGTTGGAAAGTGACCTTCTGTTTTGGGTAAATCAAAACAGGAGAGACGGTTATATTGTGGGCCGAGAAAGCATAATAGGCTCAGTGTCCAATTAAAAGTGAAATAGAATTTGTAAAAACAACAAGTCACCTTTTATTTTCAAAAATAATCTCTTAAATCTTACATGGAATTAGTCAAATTATACTATTTTCCTGAATTAAATAAATTTGACTAGCTCATTATTTAACCCCCTTACAGTTTCCAACAAACTAAGCAAATGCTCATCATAAAGCAATGAAAACTCAATAATTGGCTCAAACCTATGTCTGAAGTCATCATCTGAATCCCTAGAAATAAAAAAAGAACATAAAATCTAATATTCTCCCCCACAAAAATAATCATTTGTCTTCCCAAACTAACCTACCCTCAAAGGAAAAATAATCATTTAAACAATGCTCACATGGTACAAATATATACAATAAGAAAATTAATTTCCTGAGGCATTAAAAGTTCTAAATTGTGGATATAACCACTAACTTAACTATAAACCTTTCAAAATTCTGGGTTGCCTTTACAATAAAAGTAATCTATCTCAGGGGCCAAGAGATAGGTTACTTAATACATTACCTTCTTAAAAACTGGATGAAAGATATGCTAAACTGCAGTGGGAAAGCTTTCATTTGTGAATAAGTATATGGTCTATCATTTGGTAATATTTAAGCTATTTCATAACTATCTGAAGAAGAATCTGTGCTCTTCACTGTGTTAAACCTTCTGATTTAACAGAGTTATAGCCATTGAAGCCTTTCTGGGGCAAAGAATGAGCCTATACACAGACAATTCCAATAAAGTTATGTTTTCTATTTTAATCAATCATTGCTCTTTCCTTCTCAGCCTGAAACTACAGGGGAAGTTCATTCCAATACAACAATCATTACAAAATCATTTTAGAAGACCCCTGACAACAGTAAAATTGACCTCATTATTTCAGTGTACTTACACATTTTGTGCACAGGCTCAGGACGTAAAAAGTCAAAACCATCTCTGATGCTTTCTGACAAATTGAAGATGAACCAGCTTCCACAGAGGTGTGAACACCAAGGACATCTAGAAGCAAAATGACAAAATATTAACATCTCCAGATTCTGTGTGTGCAGACACAGGAGCAACTCAGATTTTTAAACTCTGAGTGTACTGTCAAAGAATCAAGTCCATTCCTTTTTGTTAAATTTTGTTATGTTTCAAGATTTCATTAAAAATAACATCATATTCTGAAACCAGTTTTTCTATATCAAAAACTTATCTCCTCTGTCATTTGTTTATGCTAGCCTCAGTTTTCATTTCAAGGGATAAAATTTTCATGTGTTGGCTTCTTACAAAGATTTATTCAAACATTTTATGAATTTTATAACTAGAACTTTAACTCATTCACAGAAAGAACACCTTAAGGCCATCTAATGCAGTGGATAAGAAGATGAACTTTGAAGAATTGATGTCACCTGTGTTGGAGTCAAGTTTTTTAAAGGTATAATGGGGCTAATATCACCTACTTCATGATGGGGATGTTAGAATTAAACTTATCATAGTATCTGACACAGTGTTTAAATAATGTGAGATTTATTATTTTAATTATTAGTATCCATTTGTTCAAAATTTATATATACTTAAGAACTGCTCTCCTTACTTTCTTTGAAGGTAATTAATTAATTATATTTTTAGTTAATGAAGCAATTATCATAGATAGCCTAATAGTCAACAGGAGAAAAGCAGAAAGCTTTCGTGTTGAGACAAAGAACTTTCAATGAGCTCAGGGACTACCTCAAAATTCAAAACCAACATCAAAAACCAGTAGCAGAAATGAAAACAAAACAGATGTACAGTACTATGTAATATCTGGTAAAAGTGATACCAAGAATCAGGAGCTGCATTAAGACCTGTCAGTTCTCTCTACCTCATCCTATGTCACTAGACAAGTATAGCAGACTCTTTAGTTTTGTCTTAGCCTGGATGGATGTTCTCAAAATTAGAATTTTAAAAAAATGGCTGTGAGTAATTTATCTGAATGCAATCCCAGGAAGCATGATCAAAAGATAAGGGAAGTGAAACCAGGAGAGAAAATCAATACAAAGATTTATTATCAAGTCAGTGGCATTATGAGCAACTGGTTGCTTAATCTAGCAAGACTTCCTGAGAAGTCTTCTGAAACTGACTTCAGAGCCATGTCCCCAAGGGAAGAAAAGGAAAAGCATTAATCTATAGACTTCTATTCCCCAGAAGTCAAAGGTCATTCTGAATATTGTCACCTCTCTTGCTAATCCAAGATGCTCATACATGAGTGTCAAACAGGTTCCCACAGGTGGTCTTATGCGATATTTGGGGAGGCATTATTAATTTACATCTACATGAAATAAATCAAAGCCTGAATATAACTGATAGCAATGGCCATGGTTGAAATAAGTATTGAGGATTTAAAATGATGTACAAGAGTTCAATGTAATACATCACATTAATAAAATAAAGAAAAAAATACATTATCTCAATTGATACAAAAAAGGGATTTCACAAAATCCAATATCCTTTCATGATAAATATACTCGATCGACCAGGAATAGAAGAAAATCTTATGGTAAATGAACATAATAAAGGACATTTATGAAAAAATCCCAGCCAAATTACACTCACTGATGAAAGACTGAAGGTTTTCCCAAGATTAGGAACAAAATGAGGATGTCCACTTACAACGATTCTATTCAACATTGTACTGAAAGCTCTAGCTATAGTAATTAGACAAGAGAAAAATAAAATAAAAGGTATACGAATTGAAAAGGAAGAAGCAAAATTATTTCTACTCACAGATGGCATGATCTTACATACAGAAAATCCAAAATAGTCTACAAAAAGGCTATTAGCACTAATAATGTGTTCAGCAATGTTTCAGTATAAACACCAATACATAAAAATCAGTTATAGTTCTATATACTAGCAATGAACAATGTGAAAATTTAAAAAAAGGTTTTATTCACAATAGCCTCAAAAAAATAAAATATTTTGGAACAAAGTTAATCAAAGAGGTACGAGTCATACACTGAAAATTACAAAACATCACTGAAAGAAATTAAAGACCTAAATAAATAAAAAGGCATCCCATGTTCATGGGATATTAAGATATTAATACTATCCAAAGCAATCTACAGACTCAGTGAAATCTCTAAATGAATCCCAATGACATTTTTTGCAAAAATGGAATAACTTATTCTAAAACTCATGTAAAAATAATCATGAATAACCAAAATAATCTTAAAGAAAAAAAAAGGTTGGAGGACTCATACTTTCCAATATTAAAACTTACTACAAAAAATTACAAGAGTTCAAAAAATGTGGTACCAGCATAAAAATAGACATATAGGTTAATGAAATAGAATTGAGAGTCCAGAAAAAAACTCTATGATCAATTCATTTTTGACAAGGGTGTTAAGTCTATTCAATGAGAGGAAAAAGGACTTTTCAACAAATA
Organism: Pteropus alecto; assembly: GCF_000325575.1. NCBI lineage: Eukaryota > Metazoa > Chordata > Mammalia > Chiroptera > Pteropodidae > Pteropus > Pteropus alecto. Next base: position 3,563,201 of record NW_006494614.1, read on the forward strand.
GTGTTGGGGCGAATAGTATCTATATGAAAAAGAATGAAGTTGGAACCCTACTTCACACAATATATAAAATTAATTCAAAATGAATCAAAGACCTGAATGTAAGAACTAAAACTTTAAAACTCTTAGAAGAAACATTAGAGAAAATGTTCATGACCTTAGATCTGGTAATATATTCCTAGATATTACACCAAGAACACAAACACAAAAGAAAAAATAGAAAACTGGAATTCATCAAATTGTAAAACCTTTCTGCATAGAAGAACACCATTAAGAAAGTAAAAGACAACTTACAGAAAAGAAAATATTTGCAAATCATATATTTGATAAACAAATGTAATACAAACACATACATACAAATGAAGCACTACTCGGAATAACCAAAAGGTGGAAACAGATCAAATGTCCATCAGCAGAAGAATGAATTAATAAAATATAGTATATTTATACAATGAAATAGTATTTGTCCATAAAAAAGAATGAAATAATGATAATGTTATAACATGGATGAACCTTGAAATCATTATATTAAGTGAAGGAAGCTAGACACAAAATGTCACATATTATATGGTTCTATTTACATGAAATATCCAGAATAGGTAAATCTACAGACAGCAGATTAGTGGTTGCTGGGGGATGGTAGATGGGGGAATGGGTCCCAGCTGCTTAATAGTTGCAATGTTTTCTTTTGATATGATGAAAATGTTTTGAAACAAGACAGAAGTGATGGTTGCACAATATCGTAAATGTGCTAAATGCCGCTGATCTGTATACTTTAAAGTGTTTATTTTTATGTTATGTGAATTTCACTTCAATTTTTTAAAATTACGCATAGAAGTGTCCAGTACAGTCCTCTCTTTGTGAGCTTGAAGATGTCCTGGCACTCATCTTGCAGTTAATGATTCTTCTCTCCTTTTCCTCGGGAAAAAAAAATAAAATATAAAATTTGCAACTGTCATCCACTGTTCTTAAATGTCATATTAATGTTGGTGTACCCTTTTTATAAAATAAATTTTAGCCATGGCAGCAAAAATAGCATTGTTTGTTAAATTCCTATAAGTGTCTATTCAGAAATCACACTTGTTTGCTATATTTGTCTTAGAGAATAAAGGAACTGTAGTGCATTTAATGATGGCCCCAAAAATGTATATCCATGTCCATAGCTCTAGAATATTACCTTATTTAGAAGGAGAATCTTTACAGATGTGATTAATGATCTTGAGATGAAATTATCCTGAATTATTAGGGTGGGCCCTAAATCTAATGACAACTATCTTTATTAGACTGAAGAAAAGAAGACACAAAAGAGGTGATTTGACAGGAATTGGAGGGAAGTAGCCATTAGTCAAGGAAGTAAAGGAATGCCTAGAGGCACCAGAAGCTGGAAGAGGCAAAGAAGGAGGAATCTTTGGAGGAGAGCCCAGCCAGCTGACATTGATTTTGGACTTCTGTATTCCAAAACCGTGAGAGAATAAATTTTCATTCTTTTAGGCCACCAAGTTTGTAGTAATTTGTTACAACATCCCTAAGACACTAATACAGGAAACATTCCTTTGTGCCTCAATAAGATGAGAAAGCTGTGACCCTCATTTCTTCTTCAAAGGGAGATATCCTGCCTTTGAAGAAGCTGTCTAGTAGTAACCTTAGGACTTGGCTGTAGGTTGAGGTAAAACAACTCTGAGCTCACTCCTACAACCAACCTTTAGAAACTCAATGTCATGCAGGTCATATTTGAACTTTTAAGTAACATTGCCTTGGATGAGAAGGAAAGAATAATAAAAAATATCTTTGCCTGCTCTATTTCAAATGATGCTGCAACTTCCATCTCAATGTGCATTTATAAACAAAAGTAAGGCTAAGCCAAATATGAGGGTCAACTCTATCTTTTCCTAGAATGTAAAACAAAAACTAACTTCCTCAACTCCTAGAAGCCAGGATTCTACAGAAATTAGTGGCTGGCTTTTACTAACCTCACAAATCATCAAGCACTGCTTGGACCCCTGCTGGAAGATGCCCTGAAGCTTCCTTTTGGTGGCTATTTTTATCTACCAGAGTAGTTTATTACAAGAGAGAAACCTATTATTCCTCTTTCTTAACTGTGGCGGAGAGGGGAGACTTTATCAGAGCATGAGTGTGTCAGTGTGTGTGTAAGTCACATAATAACTTGTCTAGAGGCGAATATTATATATATATGTATATATATAGTATATAAGTTATACATAGGTATTTTAATTTCTAATTTTTCAACAATCTTGAATGAAGGTATTATTATTGTTTGCTTTACGGAATAGAAAACTGAGACTTCAAAATAATTTGCCAAGTGTCACAGAGTAGTACGCAAGGTGTAGTTTCAAATACTACACCAATATTTGAAATCATCCTGTGCATTCTTTTCACTGTATCACACTCCACCAACATAGCAACTGTTTTTAAAAAAATAGAATTTAAAAAGCAGGTATACTCAGTTTAAATTTAAGATTGAGGAAAAATTAACAGCTTTTTAAAATTTGGATCTATGAAATAAATAAATTATGTGTCATTTCTTAATGAACTCCCTTAATCTGCTAATCAAGACATATGTAATATGAAACCATTCTCCAAAGATCTATATTCTTGTTTCTACTATGTTAAAAATACAATTTATTCATGTTAAAGAGGAAGCACATATTGCTCCCTGATCCTTTCCCTGATATAAAAAGATGGTCACATATATGGGCTGTACAGATACTTCTTTCAGCATAGCTACAAAAGGCAATTAATCTGGGTTTAATAATTTTACAATTTTGTTTGCAGCCTCAAAAGGAACAAGGCTACATGTGTAACCCCTTTTTATGGGATCCTACTGAGATCAGAAAGGAATAATTATTCATTGATTAAGGCACAATAAATCTCCTACACACTAAGGCTAATTTATTGAGCTATGAAACCACAGCACAATCACTTTTCTGCTATTGTTCATTCACACACAAAAAGACAAGCACAGATACCACTTAGAAAAAATTACTAATACAAGGAATAGTTCGTGTTTATTTTAGATTGAGCTACCAAAAATTCATCCATACAAAACCAACATTAACCACGTGAGCACGTATACACACACACTTTTATTATCAGTAATGTCCTCATTTCATTCAATGATGATTCTGTGAAAGAAAAATAATATTAAAGAGTCTGAAAATATAGTGCATTAGAAGAACAAGTCTATACATTGTACTTGGAGTAAAGTCAACTCTAAAAGAAACATATTGTATGTTTGACCCTGCAGCATGTGAGTACAAGGATAAAATAGGTATTGTCTATTTAAACTTTCTTAATAGAGGTATTGTATGTGCAACTGAAGAATCATCATTACTGAGTAAATTCCCATTTATTATAGATATACTAGAAGTCTCTGAAAAAAATAACACATAAGAGAAGACAACGCTCTTTTAATAACCCCAGAGATAAAAGGGAAAATAAGTCACAGAATTAAAATAAGTGATTGGGACTGCATATGCAGACATATTTGACACCATGCATAAACACAGATTCATTCCTTTAGATTTCATCACATATTAACTGAACCCACAGCCAGGTACTAGGAAACAGAGATGAATGGGAGAGATAAGATGCCTACCTGCATGTCTAACTGGCCTTAACACATAAATCTTTAAAGACATGTATGTACACCGAAACGGCAAAGATGTACAAAGAGAGAGGTGCTGAGGATTTCATAGCGACCCATTAGATCCCATTATCTAGTGATACCTACTAAGCTAACAATATTAGTAATTCCTGTATTTTCATGCAGCTTTACTGAGGAATACAATACATCATACCTTTCATCTCTACTAATAAACCTGGATCTCTAAATTCAGATCCCCACTATACTACTGCCAAATAAATTTGCTTCAGCTCTAAACCAGAGTGCGAACAGGGCTAACTTTTGCTGATTAGCTTTTTCCAACATCCCTGATAAAATCCTTGGACACACAAACTGTATCTCCTAATTCCATTTAGGATCTAGATTATTCTTATTGCTTGGAGGCCCTGTGAATAACAAAAAGGAAGTCTACATTTCCCAGCCCTCCTTGCAGTAAGAGGGAGTCATAAACTGACTTATGGCCAGTGGAATGTGAATGCAAGTAACTTATGCCCCTTCAAACCCTGGCCCCCAAAGCTGGCTGCACAAGATACCACCCTCTCTTTTTCTATTCACTTTGAGACAGCAAGGTGAGCCTGTACCTACATGTTGAAAACAGTAGCATTACAGCAAGAGAAGCTCCTGAATCCCTGAATGACTATATATGATGTAATATGATGCAAATCTTTCTGTACTTTTTTCATCATGGACTGGGAACAAATAGTATCCTGTTTAGTTGTTGGTCACTTCAAAATAATCTAGCAACCAAACTCCTAAAAGCTTCATAACCAACATATGTTATGCTTGTCTGTAAGGAACTGATATAAAAGGAACTAAGATATAAAACTAAGATATACAGAAAAAAGACATACAGATCTGTCAAAGGAAAAGTAAGTGATAGCTGGCAGTCTTTCTCTGAGGCAGAATTGTCCTTTCCTAAACCTGTATTACTGCGTATGCAATTCTCTACCACCCCGTCCGCCATCACACCACTTTGAGCCCTGTTTCAGCTATTGAATTATCCTACATTGTTTTTTATTAATTTGTATCCTTCCAGACTCAACTCTCAGATCATTTTCACAGGAAATCTTCTCCAAGTAACCTTCCTATCCTTGGATCATTTCCTCTCTGCATCTCCTGGCATCTACACATACTCCTTTTAAGTTAGACAACTACTTGCCACGTGTTG
>NW_006494614.1:3568065-3591630 GCF_000325575.1 Pteropus alecto
GTGGGAATTTATGAATATTTATTGAATCCATTCTTAGGAACTGACTTATTACCATTTGATAAAATTTTAGTTTCAAACTTTTATTTTTGCCTTCTTAATAAGATTTCAAGCTGCTTGAAGTCAGGGCTGTATTATGTACTTTTCCCACCCCTGCATAAGCCTACTTCTGTGTTGCGTATTTAGTAAAAAAAACAAATAAACATATTAAGCGACCATATAGAAGTCACTCTTTATGGTTTCCAAATGCTCAGAGACTAGTTAGAAAACTAAATCCTATTTGGAGCCGGGGTGGAGGAGAATGCGTACATTCTATAGTTATTTATGACTTCACCTCCAATTCTGAGCTATCTTCTGGGCCACGGGTGGAAGAAATCCTCGGGTACTGAAAGAGTACTCCCAAACATGTCCTATTATTTTATAAGGAAAATTAAAAGAAACAACAGGCATTCTTTCCATATCTAATGGGTGCATAATTAACCTCTTCTCTTAGCAGTTATCACCTTATATATAAAATTGTATTTCACATTATTTCTAACACTAGCCATTTTATATTACCTTGTATTTGCCTACCACATGTGCACTACTGTTTATTGGTAAGGTTATCCCTATTATGAGAAAAAAAGTACCTCAAGCTATTTTAATATATATTTATTGAGATCATACAAATTTCATTTATTAATTCTTTGCTGCCTTATCTCCTTTCTGATTTTAATTTGGACTTCTACACAGATATGCCCATAGAAATAGGCAATTCACAGATAGATAAGTATTAGAGTACACATGACAGTAAATTGTTCATTTATCTTAATAAATTAGCATATTAGGATATTCATCGATAATGGTGAAATTTGTTAAATGCATGTTTCTGCACAATGACATTAAGTCACTGGCTGCATGCTGACAATGTGGATCATGACCACTGGACAAGGTAACCACCAATGTGGAACATCATGTTGGCCTTCCAATGTTCCTCTTGGAGGATGCTCCACCCTATTGTATACTTTATATCCCTTAAGCACTTGATAACCTACTGTAGTTTATTATTGCCTATTCATTTCAAGTCTTGTCTGCTGAAGAGGTACTTGCATTAGATAACATTTAAGATTCCCCTTGATCTTGAGAATCCATGAGTCTAAGTTGTAAGTGCCTCCCACAGAAACTATTTTGTTCCTGTTTGTATCCCCCTAAAATTCATATATTGAGACTCTAACTCCATATGTGATTGTATTAGAAGGTAGGGCTTCTGGGAGGTGATTCAGTCATAAGGATGGCACCCTCATAAATGGGATTAGTGTCTTTGTAAAAAGGATCCCAGAGAGCTCCTTTCTTCTTTCCACCGTGTGAGCAGCATGAAAATGGCCATCTATGAACCAGGAAGTGGGCCTTCACCTGACACCATATCTACCAGCACCTTGATCTTGGACCTTCCAACCTCCAGAATTATTAGAAATAAAATTCTGTTGTTTATAAGCCACACAATCTATGGTATTTTTGTTATAGCACCCCTAACAGTCTAAGACATCCTTCTTACTATCCAACACTGTTCTAGACAGAGTAGGTACTTTATATGAACTCATTGAATTGTTATTGATTTACCTTAGGCTTTAAATTTATTGTTTCCCCTTTATCTTTATTAGCTATGAAGAAGATATGGAGACTAGAGGTGATGAGAAGGGAAAAATGTGCTCATTAGAATACTATGTGTCAAGCATTGAGGTGAATACCAAATCCTAACAGCTTTGGAAGTGGGTTTCATTTTATTTCCATTTTATAGGTTAAGAATTTATGCCTCAGAGCAATTATTTGTTCAGAATCACAATGGTATTAATATAAACATAATTGGCAGGATTTGAATTCAGGGACTATCTGCTTAACTTCCTGTCACCTTTTCCCAATCTTTCCACAGTTTAACACCAACGCCTTACAGAATTCCAGCACAAAATAAACACTCAGCAAATACTAACAAGATTAATGACTCCAGAGTTGCTCTTTGAGCTAACAGGAACTCTAGCACACTGTTGGCCATCTGAGACTTTACAGCTTCTATTCTCTATACTTATACTCCACATTTCCTCTGAAATTTTGAGGCACTAGTTTAGGAGTTCCGTCCCGGGAGTTTTTATTTTAAAATAGCAACTATCTTACCTACTTAAGAGAGTCAAGTTACACCCATTTGTTTTCTCTGGATTATGAAGGATAAAGGAGTAAAAAAGAAAGACTTTCAGAAATAATCAAATAAGATTTATTGGAGGCGGAGGCCAAAAAGGGTGGAGAACAAAGGAGAAAGGATCCTAGTAAGTATAAGGTTGAGGAGAGATATATTATTTGAGTTAGAAGATATGCACTATGTAATGTATGCACTTTCTTTTGATTTTCTAAATTATACTTTATTCACCAAAGTTCATGCATAAGTGGGGTTTTATTTTGAGGGAAATAAAAGAGGAAAATACAACTAACAAAGATATTAAATAAAGGGGCACTCAAATTCTAATAAGAGAATTCAGTCCCTGTAAAATTCTACTATACAGTTTTCAAACAAATATTTAAGTAGGCTTAAAATTAGTAGCCTCTCTGAGACATTGGCATGGTCCAGTCAGGCCCTGATCAAAATTTTCTGAACTGAGAGAAATTTCAGGAATTTAGTTTATACTTTCATCAACACAGTTGTCTGAATCTAGGATGTTGGTACTAACTGAAGTTTAAAAAACAAAGCATCATAAAAGTTTGGACATGTGAGCTTTGCTTTGTATTTTACTACCCAATGAATACAAATCAACAAAATTGACAGTTTGTATCAACAAAATAAAGCCACATTATTTTAGTGCTGTTATTTCTGGTATTAAATATTTTTCATATACTTATTTGGTTTAAAAATTCCATTTTTCATTTTTTACTAAAATATTTTTCCTTTATTAAATAATAGAGATCTTTTATTTACTCGTTCTAAAATGGTCTTTACTTATTGAATCTAGTATCACATGCTAGGTACAAAATCCTGCATATTCAAGGTGATCAAGGTAGATGATACTTGATGAGAATATATAGTTTATCAAGGGAAGACAGATATTTTTAAAATTACTATTTCATAATTTTACCATGTGATAGTGTTAGTTATTTTAACATTCTTACTTGGCAATAAATTGATAATATTATATTGGTCTCCCAATTTTTTTCTGGCCCGCAAGGTAATTAGAATGTAAAAATAGGTCAAGAAATAAGGAAAAAGGCAGTTTGTTCATGAGAGAATGAGAGAAATAGCTTTTAGAAAGCAAGATTGTTAGAATAAGAGTAGATATTTGATGGTTCAAGCTCTGAGTGGTAGACTTTAGTACATGACTAAGTAAATGAGCTGCTGAAATACAGTGGAGATAACTACAGTTTGCTGTGGACTTCTTAAGGTCAAAGGTATTACATGCATTAATCATTACAACAGATAGATGGGACATACTATAATTATTACTCTACGGGCAAAAAAAAATAATGCACAAACAGGTTAAGAAACTTACCAAGGTCACATATTTTAGAAGTGATTTAATCCAATCTGCAGTCAGCAGTCAGTCTTTCAACTTCCATACTCTAGTGCCTCAAATGAAAAAGGTCATTGGAGTAATAGAAACCAAAGTACAGTGAGACTAGGGAAATAGATGGGTATCAGTATGATGGCTAGAAGACGGTGAAGCGGTGAAGCAAGTTGCAGGTAGCAAGATCCCCCAATAAATAGCAATCAATATAGGAGGCTTTTGGAGTCTGTTGGCTACTAGAAACCAACATAAACTGGATACAAATCAGAGCACCCCAGAAAGCAACAGAATATTTTCCTGGGAGCCAATCAGTTTTTTCTTTCTTTCTCACTTTCCAGAACTAATTAAATTTATTGGCCCAGCATCCCTGGGAAATATGATTCAAAATGTAGTTTTAAGGGAATTTGCTTTATGGTAGTAATCTTACCTTAATAAGAAAGTTGTAGACTCATAATTTTACTCCCACTATCAAATAGAAAAGATTCTCGGTTTTCCATCTCTAACAACAAGTCGGGAGGGGCTTTATTACTTTTGCAGATTTTTAAATCTAGCTGTATTACTTTGGTCAATCTATGCTGGGAGATGGTATCTAGAATCAATTGTACTGTAGAGTAATGAACACATAAATCATCCTGTAATCATCAAATTGAATACATTTATGACTCTTTGATGTCCAAAAGCCCAAACAAGTTATTTTTTAAATGGTATATTTCTTAATTATTCATTAAAGACTGTAATCTTTATTAATAGATGTTACTAAAAAGATATAAATCTTCTCTCATGAACTAGTTTAACTCTCGTCAAGCCACATCCAGCCTTCTTTTTGTTCTACATCATCACATTCCACTTCTACCACACTTTCTACATCATTCTAACATGGAAAGCAAGTTTAAACATTCTCCTAAACAACTGGCCACACTAGAATAATATATCATTTATTATTATTATTTAAATCTCATTTTAGTAATGAGAATACTGAGGAAATTTACTTTTTGTAACGTCAAGCCACATCCAGCCTTCTTTTTGTTCTACATCATCACATTCCACTTCTACCACACTTTCTACATCATTCTAACATGGAAAGCAAGTTTAAACATTCTCCTAAACAACTGGCCACACTAGAATAATATATCATTTATTATTATTATTTAAATCTCATTTTAGTAATGAGAATACTGAGGAAATTTACTTTTTGTAATTAATTGCTACCTAATTTACAGAACATATTAATTTCATAATTATAACTTAACAACATAGCTCACCAATTTTAGCTGTTTATCCTGCCCATAGCCATACATATCTGTAGTAACACACGTGAATTTTTAAATTTTTTCACAAAATATAACACATATACAAAAAAATCCAAAAAAATGGCTGAATGGATTATTATAGTGCAAAGCCCCATATCTGTCTGGACTTCTTAGATCAAGAAACAGAATATTAATAACACCATTTGGAAAATTCCTTTTGAAATAATATATCTAAGCAGTGATCATCAATGACTGTTAATATAACTGCTGAAAGAGAGGCTATTGGATGCTCCATTCTTTCTATCAGAAATAAACAGCGTCACCTATGAAGTATCCTCTCCCCTCATTCCTCATGGAACCTAAAACAAATCAAGTTTCTAGTTCTAACTCCAGTTTACAGGAAATACAGAGTACAAAGGAATATATTAAATAACACCAATGAGATGCATTTAGCAAATATCAAAACCTTAGAAAACACTGAAGGGCAAAAAAAAAATAGTAAGAAAAGGAAAAGGGAGGGAGTGGGCACTTAAAGATAAAAAGGACTTAATTCTAGAGTGACCATGTACTTTTTCACCCAAACCAGAATAATTAAGAGAGTAAAAGAGATACTATTGAAATGGGACTCTTTGGACAATCTAGAATGTACAGTCATATCATGCAAGAAGCATAAGACCAAATAAAAGAGGTGAGCTATTTTATGGGTCCTGATTTGAACAAACCAACTGTTCAAAAAATGGAGAATATCAGAAAAAAATTAAAAACTGATTGGATAACTGATGGTGTTAAGAAATTAAGTTTCTTTTTATAATAACGGTATTGTGAATATGTTAATACCTTATCTTTTACAAATACGTAAAAGCATTTACACATTTGAAATGATATGATGTATGGGATTTGGTCTCAAATGATCTATGTTGTGGACAGGGGATTTAGTGTAATAGAGATGAGATGACATAGTCCATAAATTTATAATTTTGAAACTGAGTGGGAAGTATATGTAAGTTTATCATATTGTTTCTTCTGCCTTTGTTTATGTTAGGAATGTTGTATAATCATTTGCATGAATATTTAAAGTAAAATATATTGGCAGCACCTCAGAAATCTACCATATGCCAACTCCCAATCACACCTTTCTTGCTTTTCTCTAAAGTTAACCATCTTGCATTTCTGTATACCTTTATTATTATCCACTTATCACTAAACACTATAATTTTTATATAAATAGAAGCATACAGTACATACTCTTCTGTGTTTATTTTTTAAATCTACATTACATATTCGATGTAATATTGTACATTGCTCTAGCATATTCCTTCTCATTGCTGTATTATATTTCACTGTATGACTATAACATATATATTTTTCCATTCTAGGGTACTTGGACATTTGAATATTTTCCAAGTTTTGGCTATTATGTGTTCTGGGGACATAAGTACATTTATTTCTATTAGCTCATTTGAAAGGAGACTGTAGAAAAGGTAAAGGTCAGACAATGATTTAAGCTCAAAGTTAAGGAAGTGCCTAAAATGGAAAAGGAGTGCAGATGGTTGAGTCCATTTCTCTGTAGTTCCCCTTTCTCCAGGATCTTAGACCATTACATCCTGGATGCTTTGGTAATCCCACACTCCAATTTTGTTTCTCCAGATCTCTGGAATCACTTCCTTTTTTCTCATAAAGCTATCATCCAGAGTCATACAAGAACTGCAGGGCATATCTGGGTCCCTAGCAAGAGAACGAAGATAGCATCTACTTTATGAGGTTGTTGTAATGATTACATGAAGAAATGCATATAATCTTCTTAGTACAGAGTGGGCACACAATAAATGTGGGAAGGATAGCATCTTAGAAGAGAGAACACGACATTTGGAATCAGAAGACCTGAGCTAGCATCCCTGCTTGAAGATTTGCTCCAAGTGACCAAAAGAAAGCTACTTCACCCTTGGTGTGTATTACATGTCATTGAGTTGGCTCTTACTCCTGGCAACCCTATTAATGAATGATGTCTACAATGTCCTGTCCTCAACAGCTCTGCTCAGCTTCTTTTATAGAGTCTATCCATCTCATATTTGGTCTTCCTCTTTTCCTGTTTCCCTTCTATTTTTCCCAGCCTTCTTGTGTTGTGCCCAAAGTAGGACAGCTTCGGTTTTGTCATTTTCACCTTCAGTGATGTTTCAGGCTTAATTTGATCTAGGACTGATTCGTTCCTCTTTCCAGCAATCTAAGTTATCCATAGAGCTATAAAACATAAGCTCACCCTTTATGAGTCTCAATTCTCTTATTAGTAAAGTATGCATAATAATATTAATCGTTACCCTCCAGTTAAAATTTACAGTTACCATTTGTAAAGTTCCCACTATATTTCATGGCAGAAAGTAAGCCTTCAATAAATGACATGAAGAAGAAGAAATAGGTGGAGGAGAAAGAAGAGTAGAGTGAGGAGGAGAAGGAGAGGAAGAAGGAGATACTAGGTTTAAGGAACCATGTTCACTCATGATGGAAAATTTATAGCAGATAATAGAAAAATGTGTATACATAAGTCAGGCAAGAGGTTGAATGTACTGAACTAAATCAACAAAAGTAATTTTCCTTGTTACTCTCTCAATACCATTATTTTCTACAAAGCACTTGTCACAATTTATAATTACATTTTATTTGTTTACTAGAATGTGGTCTTCTTCCCAAATTGGTTTCCATAAGGTAAGGGCTATGGCCATTTTATTATTCAATGCAGAACACATAGTAAGTACATAGCAAGTATTGTTAACTGAGATTATCAACTGAAAATCCATATGCACAAAAGATAGATTAGTTGGTTCATGCTCAGAGTTGGGAAAAAAAACTACAAAATAATTGAAATTTAAATATAGAAATTACTATAGTTCAAAAGTTAATTCCAATGATTTGGACTTAGTGAAACTGGAGAAAGTTTATAAAAATTTAACTAAAATGATATCACATGAGTTGGTGACAATATGAATAGCAAATGCCTATGTTAACATGTTGCCTGATATGTTAACAATAAATATTATTGAATTTATGAAATTAATCATAGTCACTGTGTAATGATTTTATTAAAAGTCATTTTAAGACTCATTGTAGATTATAAGAAATATTATTATTTCGAAATATGCCACTTAACCAAGGAAAATAAAACAGAGAGAGTATATTAAGGGAGTAGAGAAAAACATAAGAATTATAATTATTGTTACACACAACATTAGTTTCAAAGTTCGATTTGTCTTATAGTCCCTGATAGCAACAGGAAGAAAAAGAAATTTAAGTCAAGAATCCTGAAAAGACTTTTCAACAGAGATTGTTGTAGGTACAAAACAACAGATAGTATTCAACAGAGATAGTGGTAAGAACCAATTGAAAAATAGCACCCAAAAAAAAGAAAAGAGATACTCTAGCCTTGAGAATAAAATAGGTCTATAAAATTGTAATTTGTAGGAAATAAAGCCAATCAAAACAGCATATGTCCTGCTAATAATAATTTTTTTAAAAAGCTATAATATTTTGGTAAGAGAACCAACAAACTATTTTAAAAGTTTTTAATTGGTGAATTCTGATGATATAATACATGTGAATTTAAATTTAAATTATGATTATATAATGTATATGAATTTCCATATCTAATGGTATGGAAACATATAAATACATAATCAATAAAATAATGAAATAGATATAATAAAGTAGTTTCTTTTTCATTACTAAGTCAATACCTTATCAAATAATTAGAAAATAATAGGAGCAAAGAATTCTGTGTAGGACTCTTCGAACCCTCTAACACAACCTCTTCCATATACAGATTAAGAAATGTATCCCAAAGATATTAAAAATCTTATCCATGGTAAAATTATAAAAATGTATGAAAAGGGAAAATAAATTCAATATAGCATAATTTATTAGGAATTGTCTCTTTTTGAACAGGAGCCTAATATGCATCAAGTGATGTGCTAAGCACTGGGGGCACAGTGAAGAACATTGCAAATATGGTTCGTACCTTTGTAAGCTTACAGTCTAGCGGGAAGGCAAGTTAATAGACAAACAAACCAATAATTGTGTTAAATGCCATTTAAAAAGGAGAGGGGAGTATAAGGGCGGGGAGGGGGGTCATTTAGGATGTTATAAATTGTATAGAACAATTAGCCAATTGGGATTGGGCAGTGAAAATAGACTTGTAGAAAAAACATATAGAGATATATTTTGGCATTGAGACAGGCTTTTGTTAATAAATTGGATAAGGGAGGAAAATGTAAAAAAAAAAAAGTCAAGGATGAGTTAGCAACTGGTTAGAAGACTAGCCATTTCTCCCACCATGGAAGAAAACTGGACGTATAAATCTAGAGCACAGAGAGCTGTCAGGGTAAAAGATTTAAATTTAAGTGCCACCAATATACGTTTTAAAGTATTAGTGTTTGAGCTGCCTGGGAAGAAAGTATAAAAAGTATAAGAAAGTATAAAAAAGATACAAAACCAGATCCAGAGGAATTCCCATATTTATTGTTAGGATAGAAGTGGAAAAAACTAGCCAAACAGGGGAAAAGAGGTAGAAGAAAATGAAGAAAGTAATTACAGCTTCTTGCAAGAGAAAAGTCAGTTTTTAAAAGAAGGGAATGGTTAATTGTGCCAAACACTGCCTAAAGTATGCTAAGCTTATTCCTACCTTCCACAAACCATTTCTTCTGCCATTTTCAGCCTCAGACTCAAGAATAAAATAAGTCCACAGCAAATTGTAGTTATCTTCAGTGTGCTTCAGTAGCCCATTTACTTGGTAATATACGAAAGATTATCACTGCAAAAACTGCTCTACCACTCAGGGCTTGAATCATAAAAATATCTACTCTGTCTTCAATTTACTACCTAAAGAGTGAAAAACATTTAGACCCACATATAAAAGTGAATGAAAAAAAAATTTGCCACTTTTTAGACATAGATAGTAATCTGAGATAATTTAAATTTAATGAACATTTTACTACATATCAAAGTAAACCACAGAATAATAAAATAGTTAAATCATTTTTTAAAAGTAATTGCTAAAAATTGACAAGAAAAGAGAATAGAATATTTATCAGATCTATGAAAAAATAACTTTTTCAGCTTTGAGGCAAAGAAGAAATAATGAGGAAAAAGATCTACAGATTTTAAAACACAATCGCTTAGAACTTCTAAACAATGAAAAATAGTAATGCAAACGAAAAAGATACACATAGGAGAACAAGTTTGCAAATTGTACTGGTCGAGGTTAATGAAGGCGTTTACTGAATCAGTCATATACAAGCAATAACCAACTTGTGTTTCTCACCACTAACCCTGACTGACTAGATTTCAAAGCTACTTTCAGTCACTTGCAGAAAGTAAAGTTTCGGTTCAATCTAATATCAAAACTCCAAACCATCAACTAATGAAATTCTCTCCTCCAGTTTTGGCCTTCCCTACTCAGAACACTGAATAAAGGGAAGGCAAATAAGCGTTTCTTTACTTAAGCTCTTCATAACTATTTTGATCTCTCTAAAACCAGGTCTGGGAAGAAAAATTATGAGAAAGGGACAAGGTACTATGGCTAATAAGCTGTGTCTAACAGGGCCTGCGTGTTTTCTCACAGGGCCTGCGTGTTTTCTCACAGGGCATCAGGGGATTTCTCAGTTCCTTCAAAGTAGGAGATTTCTATTATGTTGCCTTTTAAGACAACCTCCCTCAGCCCCTAGTTTCTGAGGCTTCATAATACCCATTGTCTTTAGGAAAGTCTCCCCGACCTCACATCCAGAAGACTCCTGGAATCTCCAGGGCAGAGTCCCTTTCAAGATGATGCAGTTGGGTTCCCTTCCCCTAGTCTATTTGGACCGTGGGAAAACTCAAGCATCTTTGCCACATCTCAGGGTAATGCAGCTAGCTCACCTAGGGGCACTTTCTCTAAACCATTCTCTTGAAGGTCCTCCAACTTCACTTGAGAGGGAGAAATAGCCTTCTTTCCCTCCGTAAGGAGTGAGACAGGAAATGTCTCACTCTGCAAAGAAATTCTAGCTCTTTGATCTCTTTCATCTTCTCTTTCACCCTCAGCATGGCCATTCTGTGTAATAGATATGTCGTGTATTATATTGTTTTGTTTTTAGCCCAAACTCTGAGACAATAGGAAAATTCACAGTTAGCATGTTGCTTTTGTGGATGTTCTAGAACAACGGTCCTCAACCTTTTTGGCACCAGGGACCAGTGCTCCTGTGAGAATCTAATGACTGATGATCTGAGGTTGAGCTGAAGCCATGATGCTAGCGCTGGGGAGCAGCTGCAAATACAGATGAAGCTCCGCCTCTCTCACTGGCCACTCACCTCCTGCTGTGTGGGCCGGTTCCTATCAGGCCATGGACTAGTACCAGGGGTGGGACCCCTGTTCTAGTGGGTGTTCTTTCATCACTGGTGACATTGTAAATCAGTATAACCTTTTAGAAGGAATTGTAAGGCTTTTCACCTAGTAATTCTGCTGGAAATGCTATCAAAAAAGCATGAAAATATTAATGCAGGTATATGTCCACTACAGCATTTATTGTCTAAAGTAGTATCCAGATGAAAAATATCAGTTAGGGCTAAATGATAAGTAAAACTTTGTTTTCTCAGAAATTTATATTAATAATTATTTTACTCACCCTATTTCATTTAAACTTTTGTACATCAGAACCTTTGCTCTTCCCCTCTAGTCTTGACTTTCTAATCTTATATTCATTGTCTTAGGCCCTAATTTTATTGGGATGTTGTTACATATAAGACAGTTTTGTGAGGAGATCCCTCAAGAAACTTATAGACTAAAGTAGATATAAAAGAAAGAATGAATGAGAAAACCCCTGACAATATCAAATGCTCAATTGTCCAAATAGAAAAATGAAATTGCTTGAGGCAGCAGTCACACAAAGACATCATATCCCCCACCCCAAACCATCACAACAGTTTAGTCAGAATCTCTAGGGGTGAGCTGAGGCTTCATTTGTTTAATTTCTCCATAAGTGATTCTAATGTGTATCCAAGGTTGACAACCACAGCTATAAGGATTATCGTCTGAAGAGGAAAAGAAAAAAATGATGGAACACATGACTAATGTGTACATTAAGCAGCCAGGTAGAAGATAGCATAACCTCTAACTATGGCACAAAATCCCCTTATTATCTCATCGCTGCTTCTACTATCACATTTGCTGCTCTCTTCCTGGGCCTCTTTCTTATTTCATGTATTAGAGCCTCACCAAACTATTTTCAGGTTCCTCAACATGCCAGCTCTTCATAGGCCTCAGTCTGATTCCCTTCCTCAACTACCTGGATCATTCCTCCTCTTAGCTAACTGACAGCTAAAGTGTATTCTCCTACAGATGGCCTTTCCTGACCTTCCAGGCTGACCTGAGTACCTGTGGGAATCATAAAATTTCCTGCTAAAAATGGAACAAGTCACACTGTATTGTAATTGTTGGTTTATTTATATTTCAGTTTTTATCACTTTGAAAGCAATAATACTCTCTTTTACATTTCTGAATTGTAGTATCTATCAAAGTGCCTTAGCACAGAGGAGGTAATCAAGAAGTATTGAGTTGAATTTTTAAATGTATACGACATAATAGAAATGCATATGATATATGCATTAAATGCATAAGATATAAAAGGAAGGAATTAACATTCACAGAATACATTCTAAGTGAAACTATAACTTCATTTAGTTCTCACAGCATTCTCTAAATAAGTATCATTTTCTTATTTTATAGATGATAAAACTAAGGCCAAGAGTTTTAAATAATTTACCCAACATTGGAGAGTTAATAAGTACCAAATTCAGGTTTTGAATCAGGTTAATATGACCAAAACTATCTTGTGTTTTCAAAATAAAAGTAGTTCTTTTATAGCCTTGATTTAGGAAGAAATTACAAGGTGTTTTAGGTACTGGAGGTTACAGCCAGGGGAAACCATCAGCAGATAAGAAAGCCCACACATATTCTGTAATAGTCAAAAGTAAATTCACTCACATACAAATCCACAGTGGTAGTCTTTGTGGAGCAAATTCAGCACAATGATACTATTGAAAAAATATCACAATGATTCAGTATTCTTAAGTGTAATAGTTTTTCTGCATTTAACCATTCTACGTTTAAGCCCTCAATAAAAGTCTATCATATTTAACATTATTCAACAGACTTTCTCTGCTAGGGTGTTACATAACTATTCTTCAGATTAAGTTCTTCATGACCACATTGGATTGAAATCCTTTATTCCATCAACTTTTTGACACTAAGTCAATAAAAATTGAAACAAAACATATAGTACCTATATCTCTGTGTTTATAATATGTGATATTCTGTAAACAAGTTATTTTGGATGTCATTATATGTGTTAGCAATAAGAAACCAGCAAAAGATGTCATCTTAAATCCATAAACAAATCCATAATAAATAAGTATAAGTATTAAGAAGGATATCTTGAAAATTAAGGACAAACACCTATGGGATGCACAGAGATTACAAAACTAAATTGAATTAACTCACATTCTATTTTCTCCAGAACCCTCAAATCTGCTGAAGACAACAGATTTCAAAAGAAAAACACAAACTTTCTTTTTAAATTTTATTTCTATAGTTGAAAAAAACCAATGCTCAATTCATAAGCGTCTTGCTCAAGCACTCATGGCTAAAGCAGCCAGCATTTGAAATCAGATCACTGAGAGCCAAACTCATCTATATACTAAATCATAATGCATCTCTGCATTTTGGTTTCTTTAGCCTTGCAAAATCACAGCAAAAACTCCTAGATAGACCTGCTCTGTTTATCTCATTACTTTTTCTCTTTTGGTCTGGCCAACCTTTTTAAAATCTATCTTCCATTTGTATTGCTTATAGCATAAGATTTCTAGCAATATTGTCATATTCTCCTTAGACTATGTTAATGCCATATAAAGCAATATTATATATTTATTATTAACAATTTTATTCAGAATAAAATGATTACACAAAATTATAATTGTGAATTTTTGCATTGAAATAAACATTTCACTATTGTTATGGAACATTGACTTAAGTAAGATGATTAAATGAGGAACAGACACAGTACTTGATATTGGAGATATATTGCTCATGGATAGAATTGGAAAGGAAAGGAAACATGATTAAAGAGACTATAAAACATGGCTAGCCATTCTCAATGAGCCCAAATGCCTTTAACCTAACATATTACATCTCCAGGTACTAATTGAACTTGCAAGTGAGATTACTGAACCACTGTTGCCAATATTTAAGGATATAGTTGAAAGCTAGAGTGTGTTCTTGAGAAGTATTGGAGAAGAGAATGGAATTACACAGTATCCAAGTTTCTCAAACTCAAATTCCTCTAGGGGGCATAAAAGTAGTATAAATGAGTGAGGTAGGCAAGCGGGGGAATGTAGTGAGATGGAGAGCACAAGCTCTCCATCTAGAGTGAGCAGTACTACTCAGTTCTCATCAGTTGTTGATATGAGGAAATATGGGCTTTAGTTAGCAGGTCTTATAATTTTTCCCAAAAATCCAGACTTTTAATGTAAATATTGTCATCAAATTGTAAAAGGATTTACAGGTCAAACACAAAAGAAATAAATTTGATAAATGACAAAATTCTACCCATGCTGGATTCAGAGTTCAGCCACCAATTTATAGATGTTTGCTTTTCTTCCAATGGAAATAAGAAAAGTAAGATTCATTGAGAATGTAATGCTGCCATGTAACTGAATGAATCAGAGATATAAAGTCATTTAAAGAAATGGATGACTAAAAAAAAGGCTCTCAGACAACAGCAAGACTTTACTAAATGAATTAATACCAAAAGAAAGACTTGTCAATTTGAAAGAGATTGGTATTTCTGAAACATGGGAAACCACAGTTTGGGTCTAGAACAGAAAAAAAAAAAAAAGATTGTGCAGGCTCACAGACTTGAACAATTGATTCCTAATCTAAGGTAACTAGCTGGAGAGATTGCTGCAGCTACCATCTGCCATTAAACATTTGATTCAATTTCATGTCTACCAATCTAATCCTCTGAGTAAAACTTCAGTGTTACATAAATCTCCATGAGAGTACGTCTCATTATAAATTGATAGGTTGTAGTTTTGTTTATACATCTGTCTCCAATTAGTTTAGTTAATGAAAGTTCACCCTTGAGAAACAGATCCATTCACAGGGTGCTCAAAGAGGAACAACAGAACTTGGATTTTGATAAATTCACTAAGGTAAATTCTACTTTCTAAGTTCTGTTGGGGTACACTAGTAAGATTTTTCCTAGAACTATTAAAATTCACTACTCACCAATTTACTTACTTTAGTATTACTAAAAAACTAAAATTGTTGTTGCAGTATTCCAATGGAAATAAAAGTCAAGAGATGTCCACAATCAATAGTATGGTGAGTTTAACATCAATTCCAGCAAAATTTCAGAATAAAAGAATAGTAAGTATGTTAGATAAATAACATGAATTCAGTAAGTATAATGTTTTAAATTAATATTTCAGAAATGTGGTAGGCACAATGTACTTAAACTTTAGAAATACTGACATTCAAAGAGTTCTCATTAGTGATTTTAACAATTTTTCTTCATCCCTTATTTGAATAAACAGTGAATTTTTATCACATTTTCATATCGCAAAACTGCATAAAGACATCTAATGGATGAGAGAATCAAAAATTGAAATTTACAGGGTAGAACGGTATGAGTCCAAGTTATATTTATTTGAATTAAATTTAAAATCTTTCATTCCAGTTCCTAAAACCGAATGCCTAAAATAGCATGACAACATCAAAATATGTAACATCAAAATATACATATTTTGAGAAAAGAACTGTGAAATTTTTTTGGCAATAATATCAGAGTAAATAGCATAATTAATGGAAATTTAGTTCAATGAAATTTAATATTTTTTTCATATATATATAGAAGGAGAAGAGTGATAATTAGTCACTATTCTCTATGAAGTCAAACTATATTCAGGTCATTTTTAGGCCCAGGTACCATTTCTTAAAAGGCATACAGGTTTATGGAACTCATTCGAATGAGAGAAAAGAGTTGCCCAAGAACAAAATGGACGGTCCCAGGAAGCAGGGGCATCCCACTCCTTGAAAATACTTTTGTGGGCAACAAATAACTACTTAGTGAAACTGTTACAGATGAAGTTCAAAAATTAAATAGTTCATTGGATTTGGCTAATGATTTAAAAAAGAAAAACTTTTCTGAAGAACTTGGTATCTTAAGGATTTCCTTGTACATATGATTCAAATTTAATTTTGAAAATACTTGTTCATCTATTTTCACAAATTTAATTTTAAAAACACACTAAAATGTGTTAAATATAAATATTATCCATACACCAGTGTGTTTTCCTGTGCCACCAGTTTCCCGTTTGCTTACCATTCTGGCAGGTGTTCTCCCCAGCACATGTGTGCCACACATTCAGCTAATTGCTAGATACTGCCATGGTGTATCAGCATAGCACATGCTCTCTGACAGCCAAAAGTTGGCTGTACGATAACAAGTGAATACATAATTAAGTGTGTCCTGAAAAGATAGTATTAGAGATAATTTTAGTGCTTATTTTAAGTTCTGGGTGCTGATTCTCTGGGTAAGGAATGTGAGCTGTTTTTAAGTATAGCCAGCAATTCAATCTTGAAACAAAACTTCCTTCCCTTTACTCCAAGCTTCTAAATCTGTTCATTAAAAAAAATAAAAACATTGCAAGACATTCTTTTATAGGATAGTTATCATTTACAACTACTTATTTGTGTAATTCATGATATTCTGATATTGTGCAACCAAGTCAAAATACAGACCTAAATTTTACATTGAGGAAGTCAGAGGAAAGCAACCATAACACACACCCTTCAAGCTCAAATGTGTAATCATCAGGTCACACTGAACTTATTGATGAATTTTATAATAAGAAAATTTGCAAATATGAACATGTATGATAATTTAGCCTTTTAGTAAAATATCATTTTTGTTTAAATACTGGGGATTCTAAATAATATTTTATTTTCAAAATGTATTTTCTGATGTTTAAAACTGTATGGAAACTGTATAGAGACCACTGGCATAATCATTAAGATTTCTTAAAACCTATGAAGCTGTGATTTTACGTGATATAATACTGATTATAAGAAACCTTTAGCTTGTCTTTACCAAGTCCTATAAGTGATTTTCTTAAAATGGACAGCCCTAAAATCACATAGTGTTTTAATATTACATGAAGAGAAACATATTTTTAAGTGCATTTCTGTATTTATAAACATGCCTTTCCCTCAGTTCATACTTTACTTTTAAAACATGTAGGTTACTAAAATTCACTCTATCCATTATGTAAAGTATAAATGAGGTATAATTTAAGCCTTAAATTATTTTTGTTGTAATCAATTACACTTTGTTTTGTTTAGTTTAATAGAATTAATGTGAAAACAAATTTGTAACTATCTAATTTTAGTGAAAAAAAAGTATTTGAACCCTCTAAAAAAAAGTAGTGTATAGTATTTTTAGAAAGACAATAAAAAATCTAGCATTTGAGAATGAAAAAAAAAAAAGAAGGAAGGTTCATTTGACCTCATAGAAACTGACAGATAGGAAGTGGACTTATTTGACCAAGCAACTTTGACTGTCAAGCAATTTCCTGTCCTAATCAGCAATCTGGCCCAGTCCTCAGAGTCATCAGAATAAAATCTGAGAGCTATTTTAAAGGAGAATCAAATAAGATTTGGAATGAAAATTTCATTGCAAAGCAAAAAAAAATTTGCAATAATTTTCTATAATATAAGAAGACCTTTTTTAGCACTTTTATTGCAGAAGCAATTCTAAATAAGAGAGCTTTTCTTATAATAGCATTTCTATAATAATGGTGTTTTATAACAGAAATGCTATTATTACAGAAGTGACATTACAATAGTGGCATTATTATTGTTGAATCTCTCCTATAACAGAAGTGCTAAATATGCCTATCTAT
This sequence comes from Pteropus alecto, assembly GCF_000325575.1. Lineage (NCBI taxonomy): Eukaryota > Metazoa > Chordata > Mammalia > Chiroptera > Pteropodidae > Pteropus > Pteropus alecto. The sequence continues at coordinate 3,585,815 of NW_006494614.1, forward strand.
ACTAAAAAAATTCAAAAATTTCTTCCTTCTCAGGGCTAAAAATGCTTTGGCTAGTCACTTTCATATAATCATATTACGAGTAATCTTATATCGGTTAACCCAACATTAAAAGAGATGTCCAGTTCACACAGACTCCAAGGAAATCTGACATTCAACTAGGAGTTAAAATATTTGAGTTATAATCTCTATTCTAGCATTAGCTACTGAGTGACCATGAGCACGCTGATTTTCCTATTCGAAAAAAAAAAAAAATGAGATTCTTTATAACTCTCAGTAAAAACCTTTCCATTACTAAAAAGCTCATTTGATCCCAAATCCTAATAGCATCAATTACAGATTTTTACTTCTTTGTTTTAAGCTCATCGATATGCTAACTGTAATTGTTGCATTTATTCTATTGGAACAAATCTATATCTTCAAGTTGGAAGTTGAGTAAAGATAAGAATTCCTTTTTTTAAAAAAAAAAGAATCTTCCCTTAAATGGTCAGTACAGAGCCCTAAATATAATGGGTAATTTTTAAATTTTAATTAAAATGCATCTGATAACAAAGTTCTAAAAATTCAAGCAGAATCAGAAAATAACAGGGTTTCATTCCAAAACTAGCAGAATACTATTCAAGAACCTGAAACATTTTCAGGTTGAAGTAAAGCAATAAAGTATTGGAATAAGGTTGGAAGTGATAAAAAGATATAATGCTCAATAATAGTTAGAGTTCAAAAAAATTGCCTCAAAAGAAATCTTATGTCCATGTCAAGTATATTACTATAAATTCACTTCTTGTTCAATAAATTAAATATTTCTTTGCAGTATAGTTAAGGAGTATTCATCAAAAGAACTTAACTAAATATGGAAATAAATTTAAGTTTATAAATTTCTACTTTTTATTAAAGATATCTTGTAATGCTTTGATGATTAGCTTTCAGCAGAGAAAAGAAGACAGAAAAGACTTTAAGTTCCAAAGGTACTGACCTTTTTAACATTAAAATAAAATCCTATATATTTCTAGGTTGATACAATTAGATTACATCGTCTGGTTAAGATACAGCCTGAGAAACAGTAAAGTAAGGAAATTCAATATATTCATATTCTCTGCAGGCATTTTTACATTTTTAGACTGTCATGAATGCTTTCAGTGTGTATTCTGATAAAATAAACTTATTTATTTTTGACTCCAAGCAGGAGAGGTTTTGTTAGAATAAAAATATATAAACATATGTGTATGTATACAATATATAAATTTCATATATATTTATATATGTATGTATGTATGTAAATATAACACACACACACATTTCACTGCCTCCAAAAAAGAAGAGTTATCTTTGGGACAATAACCATATCATGTTTATTCTTCATAATAAATGACAGCCATCAAGAGCTATCATTTTTTAAAATGCTAAGACATTGCAAAAAAAATGGTAATTTTTAACTCAAAAAGAAGAGCAAGAAGAATGAAGATGAGAGGAGGGTGGAAGAGAAGAAAAAATTAATGATCATTGTTAATAAATTACTAAGAGACAGACTCCAGGAGAGTACTCCCTGGATCCCGCTCTGTATGTACACAAATGTGTACATACCCAAACATAATCCACTTACTAAGTAAGGCCTGTTAGCTCAGTCTTGAAGAGAACAGTGCTGAAGTTTCAAAGTATTGGTGTCCAGTCTCTGGTGAGGTATTTAGTTTTCCTCTGTTCTGAAAGGAATTGAGGTCTAAGATTGATTAAACATCTGCTTGTATGCCAGATCCCATTCTAGGTGTTTGCATGTGATATGTTATTCAATTTTTACTGTTCTCAGAGGTTATTATTATTACTACCATCACCATCATCATCATCATCATCATCATCAAATGAGAAAAATGGATGCTCAAATGAAATAAAGCCACTAATTTGCAGTCACAGAGACTATGTACCAGCTTCCTAACCATCAGAAAACCTACATAGGTATATTGCTCAAGGGGTGGGAGGACTAGGACAGAGTGGATCAATCTGGGCAGACTCATCTTGACTATGGAGTTTCTTTAAATGCTCGATGGAGCTATTAGGAGCAACATTCATAGGAAGATCTACATAATCAGAAAGAAAAGACATCTTAAATATCACCAAATACAATTCCTTTATTCTACAGATGAGAACTCTATGTATGAGAGAGACCACCCACCCAGAGTCTTAGCCCAGACTTGAATCTTGGGCTTCTGCTTCCCAGTTTGGGTCTGTCCTTCATGGTACAGCACCTCTCCATGGACCGCACATATTATCATCTAAACTAATTCTCTCTGTTGATTAGATCATGATAGACAACTGGTTTTGCAGTCTTCCTCTAATAAATAATATTAAACTGAGAAAACTCTTTTGCAGGAGGCACTAAATGGAATCATCTTGGAACATTAAGAAAATCATTTGACTACTTGTAGCCTTGGGTGCCTGCACCTCAGGTAAAACAGAACAGACCTTCTTTCACATCAACTGAACCATTATCTAGTACAGGAGTTCTAAGTTGTCCTATGACATGACTCCCTTCTCAGATAATGTTTTTAAATTCATGAAAGGAAATACATACATAGAAAACGAAATATATTGAAATTTCAACATTAAAAATCATTTTTAACCACTTTACTAAGATATGATTGACATACAAAAAGTTATAGACATTTAATATATACCACTTGATGTATTTGGAGATAAGCATTTACCCATGAAACTACCAGCACGATCAATGCTGTAAATTTATCCATTAAAAGACAAATTTTTATTCTTTATTAGATTATTAAATAACAATATATAGAAATAATTCTAATAACATTAATTTAAAATTGTGATGTGGGTAAATGATTTTTGAGTTATCTATAATAACTGTAATGCAATAGGAAAATAACAATGATTTCTATTAATACTAAAGTCACAAGTACAGCTAATACTACTGTGGTTTGTTGCCTACTTTAGTAATTAAAGGAAATGCTAAGTTTCATTACAGATTTTACTCTCTGAGTTTATCTGTATATCCCTATTGAATCCCAGATTTTAAAAATTCTGATTCTAGAAAAAGTCAGTGTGATAAAGTGATTGAAAAAGAAAAAAATTCTGAAGGTTTAAGTTCCTAAAAGATTGAATCGGAATATAGAAAGAATAAAATTTCTATATCTCCCCAGATCTCAGGGGCTCAAGGCCCTGAGTTCTTGTTCCAAAAGTTACTTTTATATATTCAACATTTAATAAATGGTCTCATGTTGCAAGTGCAACAACAGAAATTTCTCTTAGAGGATCTTTGTGCTCTGCAGCTCTAAATATCCAAAGGAAAGGAAAGGGGAAGAAATGGGAGGGAGAAGTATGAAAAATTGGAAATGGGTTGATATTTTTTTAAAAATCATCAGGCAGTACACACAGAAGGCAAGAAGGGTTCAAGGGTAATAAAGCCAATTAGTGGATCAAAGGATAAGAAGCCACATTTTGAAATAAAAGAGTGATAATTTTAAGCAGCAAGAGAGAGATTAGAGAAGTGATAATGTTATGCAGTTTAGATAGGAAATGTTAGAAAACTGAATAGCAAAAGTGGGGGAACACCTTTATAAAAACAGCTGCCTAAAAATTAATCATCCCTTCATATTTGGATCCTGGTTATGAAGATTGTGATTTACCAGCTTATCTTTGTATACTGTTATCTTTTGCTTTTGTCGTTTTAAAACATTCCTCAATCAATTCATTCTATCATTTCTCTTAAATTGTTTTCTTCTTTATCATTTATAAAAAACAACAATTCTAATTTTCTTCCTCATCGACTAATTCTATTATTTTCCCCAGAGGTGAAAATGGACTACAAAGTCAAATATTGTTTGTAGATAATTGTATCTCCCAATTCTTAGTACTTCATTAGCACTCAGCTTTTGTATGAAGAGTATCAGTTCACCATGTAAAAGGTCATAAAACATATGGAATTTACTTAGACTGTGTAAGGATACACATTATTTACCTTTGGAATGTGTAAGTATTGAAAGGCAACTGTAGTGTACCAGCTAGCATTCCGAAACTTCACAGGGCTGAGCCCAGGATAAGAAGGGAAGCCCTCTAACTGGAAGGGCCTGATGGACGAACTGTGAACTATCAGTAAATCAACACTCTGGACTTTAGGTCCCTCACTTGCAGAATGGAAATAGAATTCAAGTAATTCCTTAGAATAGAGTATAATTTATTACAATGACTACTTGTATGCATTTGATGCTTCTTCTGTTTGGACTTCATTGAGGTTCTTTTGATGATTACTTCTTCAAATATTTATGAGCCCCCTCACCTTTTGGGAGTCCAATTACATGTATATTAGACATCATGGTATTGTCCCATATGTCATTAATACTCTGCTTTTTTTTTCAATCTTTTTCCTCTTTGTGTTTTCATTTGGATTGTTTCTATGTTATGTTTTCAACTTAACTGTTATTTCTTCTGTACTGTCTAATCTGCTGTTAATTCCAGCCAGAGTCCTTTTCATTTCAGATGTTATATTTTCATCTAGAAGTTTGGGTCTTTTTTATATCATCCTTTTCTTTCCTTGTCATGTTCATACTTTCCCCTATCTTCTTAACATATAGGTTTTATTTATAATAGCTGTTTTAACATCTTTATCTGCTAATTCTCTCATCTCTGTCATTTTTGGGTCTGTTTCTGTTGACTTTTTTCTCTCAGCTATGGGCCATCACTTCCTATTTCTTTGCATGCCAGATAATTTTTCATTGGATGCAAAACATTTAGAATTTTATTTTTCTCAGTGCTGGATTTTATTGTATTCATTTATATATGGTTGAGTTTTGTTTTAGGGCATAATTAAATTATTTAAAATTAGTGCATCTTGCTTTTGATTCTTTGAATCTTGCTTTTCAGCTTTATTAGTATGAGTCCCGGGAAGCCTTTAGTCTAGGATCAACTTGGACCCACTATTAAGTCACTACCATTCTGAGAACACCATTCAATGCCTCACATGTTAGCAGTTCTTTCCCCTCTGGCTAGAAGGAACACATACTGTTCCTATTCTTATGTGAGCCTCAGGATTGTTCTGCTTGCTTCTTCCTAATGGGTTCTTTCCAAAAAAAGCTCTCCCACAGGCATAAATCATTCTATTCAGCCAAAGACTCAAGGGGACCCCTCAGTACATCTCTAGAACTCTCTTTCTGTGGCTCCTTCCTGTCATATTCTGCCCCACTATTTCTAGCTGTTCTAGACTCCTCAACTCTGAATTCTGTCATTTCAATTTAGTTAGACCAGCAGGCTCTGTTTAGATTGCCTTTATCTGGTCTGTATCCTGGAAATGCTCTCCTGCCAATAAAGTAGGGCATTCATAGGATTCACCTTGATGTTTCTCTTCTCTCTGTGCTGCCTGTTGTCTAAAATCTGAAAACCATCATTCCATATAGTTTATCCAGTTTTTAAGAAAGTGAAAAAGTAAATCTAGTCCCTATTACTGCATTCTTATAAATTGAAATTCTGACTTCCATGGCCAGCATTTCCATTTGAATGCTGAATAAAATAGCTCTTCTCTGAATTTCTTACCAAAAACAAAATAAAACAACAAAGAAAACAATGTATATCCTAAATACCAGTAATTTTTAAAAATAAGTTAGCAACAACAGAAATACTAGGTAATGAAATATTACACTGAACTATTACTCTTGGGCTATTATTTATTAGAAGATGATGTTTTGGGAAACTAATCTGGTTTAAATCCATGTTCTATATATTTTTAAATGAGATTTGGATCTCTGATTAAGCATATCAACTGGAAAGTAACTCTTTAACGTGTTTGTTTTTCTTGCAAAGACTACATAAAATAT
>NW_006494614.1:3591691-3599517 GCF_000325575.1 Pteropus alecto
AAGATGGTTCCATTCCCCCTGTACAAGCGTAACAAATATCAGGCACACGCAAACATGTAACTTGTATATAGGTTGAACTTTGTACTTCCAAACGGAGTTTTATGAGCAGGCTTTGTACCAGTGCTTTGCTATAGCCACATGTCAATATTCAATGACACACGAAAATTCAGTAAAACACAGAGGGTACAATTTTGGAGTAGGACTAACCATTTTAAAGCCCAGTGCTATCTCTTACAATTTTGTAATATTGAGCAAGTTGCTTCTCTAAGCCTCAGTTTCACTATGTAAAATGGGGACAACAGCATTATTTGGGGGAAGATTAAGTACCATAATGTGTAGAATGTGAAATTTATATAATATCCGTCATATATTATTGTCAGCTTTCACTCCATCTCCTAAAGACTCACGAAAGCCATCTTCTTTCCTCTACTACTCCTGATTTTTTGAAGTGAGGTCAGAAATTCAAATTATGATGATAACAGGCAGCATGAACTTTCTTTCCTTAAGAAGAAATTATATTATTGCTAAAAAACTATTGTTTAAAATAGAAAATAAATACTTCATAATGAAGTATTCCACCATATTCAAATTGTACTTACCTTTTCAAACAAAAAGAATTCTCTAAGAATCTTTCTCAATTCTATAAAAATTATAGAAACACAATTTAATAGCTACATTTTATGGATAAGTAATATTTTAAAGAAAATTTTTTGACATTTTTTGTCAATACATTTATGTCATCTTCTGTCATGACACTGGGTCATCAAAAATATTTTATCATATTTTACCATAAAATAATATGCTTATAATCAAGTGTATATCTTAATCATCTATAAAATATTTTCATCGTATATAGGTTTAAAAACACAAATCTTCTTGTCACTTATTTTTAACCGAAGACACATGAAATACCAGGTCTCTTGATCATGGAAAAAAATGCAAAAATGTGTTCAGGATACACTGAAGGGGATGATAAAAAAAAAAATTTTTAATGAAATTTTAGTTAAGCTCTTTAAATTTGATCCAAATATAATAGTAATAATTTAATTGTGTAAGAATAATTACTACATGGGCTCTCAAAGTAAGTAGTTTTGCTTCTACCATGGAATACTATTTATCTTTAGATTTCAATACATAACTCAGACTCAAAGTCTACCAGGACTTAAAGTAACAAAAACACATCTCATATATATTTACAGCTATAACTTTCATTACAAGAGAATTAAAAAGAAATGAGGCTGTAAATGAAAGGCTTTTATGGATAGATCTCTTCTAAGTGATATATGTGATACAAATGATTAGCATTAACTGATCTTCTTAAAGAATGTACTGGTATAATTCATTATAATGGCTTCGAAGTGCAATTAGTGAACTATAGTATAAATGACACTGCTGTTCACAGACCTACCCATAAGAGTAATTATATTTTGAAAACTACTTAGTGAAAAATTGATTAAATGAGTCCTATGGGCATAGATAATTGAGATAAAAATATGTAAACAAAATGCCTATTAATAGGTTTATGGCACATTTATATATTTACATGGTTTGCTGATGCAAGATTTATAAAAGAAATTTTTTAAACTGTTCTTTTTAAATAGATTTCCCTAACTTAAGGAAAACTGGATTTGCAAATTTCATTTAATAAAGCTAAATTATTTCTCTATATATGGTATAACTATATTTTAGTTGGATGAAAATAGAAAAAAAGTCTTCTTTTAATTACAAAGTAAGCAAGAAATACAAGGTCAAATTCCAAGTCAACCTGAGAAAAAGGATAATCCTATTTATATTTTTATACTCCAAGGAAATCGTAGTGACACTATATCATAATGAAGAATCCATAACATATAAGCCAAAATGATTCTACAACTCTAGGATATGAAATAGTAACTCAAAAAATTTTCATCGTTTATCTAGGTACTACTCTATCATATTGGTAAAAGTACATGTTATAATAAGTTCATTATTAATCTTAAAGTTTATTGTCCTAAGATTAAAAGGACATAAATATGATATATGTAGCCTGTATATTCAATATTTACAAAGGTGTAATTTTATATTGTATATGTAGATACATACACACACACACATACACACACACACCAGTACTAGACAATGAGTATAGATTATAGGTTTGAGTTCTAGCTCATAGAAATTAATGTTTTAAGTTTCAGCTTCATATCTAGCTGGTAGAACTTTATATGACAATTGGAACCTAAGATTACTCTTTCATAAAATGAACATATTGTACTATATGATATCTTATTCTAAAGTCTGTAAGGCAGTACTCTGTAGGTGAAACAGAAATTAGTCAGACTTGTGTTCCTATATATGTTTCACATATTTTATTGCTAGTTGACCCTGAGCCAATTTGTTGAGCTGTAGTTTTCTTAGTTGTGAAATGAGGATATGATTATTTCTAACCCACAGAATTATTGTGAAGATCAAGTGAGACAAGTGTGAAATTTGCAAACATCATTCCTGGCCAACAGAAACTATTCAATATTCCATTTGTCTATATCCTCCAGCTTAAGCTAAGTTACGCTGAAGTAACAACAACAACAAAAAAACTTAAAACAACAAATGTTTATTTCTTGCTCATGTAAGTAACATTATTTGCAGATTTGCTCTCAATATTCTCTTCATTTAAAGACTAACACTGAAGGTGCAACTGCTAACTGAAACATGCAGTCTCATAGAAGAGCAAAAAAGAGTAATATGGAGCTATTTGATGGCTCTTGAATTTTTAGCTAGAAAGTTGTACACATCATTTTCACCACACTGACCAAACCAAATCCCATGCTAAGCCTGACGTCAGTAGGGTGGGAAAGTATAAATTCGCTTGCAGAGATGGGCCAGTAGGAAAGTACAGCAAATAGTTTTTAGAATATACAATCTACTACAATATCTTTCAGTCCTCTTTGAATCCCATTAGCAGTGCAGCCACCTGCTCTACAAAAATATATGTGATGCATCTATGGTTCTACTCATACATACTTATATACCAATGTGCTGTAAATAATTGTACATCTTATGGGTATTTAATTATACATTTCTTGTAACTTTAACTCTGAAAGATGAAATAGGTTCATATGCCTAAGGACCAAAAGTGAGCAGAACTTAAAGACTGATTATCAGAATCCCATTAAAGCATGGATGTCTGATATTTATGTAATTTGCAACTATTTGGAGATGAGAAGAATCAAGATTATATATAGTAAAATCTTGAATTAATAAAATCTAGTAGTTACTCTCCATTAAATATTTGCATATGCATCTATTTGTATGCTACTAATTGTTTATATTTTACTATACTATCCTGCACAGCTTTGACATTCAGGTAAAAAGAAGTACATAAATGAACCAACAACAGGAGATGCTTCTTGCATTGTATTGCTGAATGTTACATTTTAGTGCTTTTAGTAAGCCAATCAAAGGCCCTTTGTCCTACCTGCACTACCTTTGAAATGAAAGTGCTAAATCTTAGGACATTGATACCAAGTGTGATTTAGGGCATTTTACAGTTAACCACAATATTCCTAGTGCCTGGGACAGTATGTTGCATGGGGTAGATACTCAACAATATGAATGAGGAAATAGGCAACTGAATAGATAAGGAGAAAGATATCTTATTGGCTGCTATGATTAACATATTTTCCAACTAACTTCTAAATGAAATTACCTTTGGTTAGTTGTATTATAACACAAAGAAAAAAATTGAAATTTTTTTTTAAAAATGCTTATTTCCTAGTGAAAGCAAAATCTCTTGGCATCTCATAAAGTACAATGTACAAAATTCATGCTGCATTAATTTAAAAAAGTCAGAATTTCTTGTCATAGTTTCTCTGTTGATCCGAAGCAGTGTCTAGTAAGGGGAAGAACAGAAGAGCCTTTAAAAAGAATGTTACATTTTAAATGAACATTGTGACTGAGTCCAAACAAGGCTTGTCTTTTTTTCTTCTAATTCATGATTTTGGTTTTAACATGGCAAATTTTCTTTAACAAGTATTACTCTCTTTATGGTTTTATTTAAAAACCAGTCTTTCAAATAATCACATGGTATCTTCTTATATTAAACATCTGTGAATCAAATCATCATAAGGCAAGAAGTCTTAATGATCAAAAAATTATTATAAGAATGTATTTAATGGTTACTGACTGCTTCCACGTCTACCTCTTGATTCTTTAGATACATTGACATTCTATAAAAACCTAAGAGTGGTCTCCAGATATTATTAATAAAAAGAGTTATCATTTACTGAGCATCTGTTATTAACTTTGTACCATGCTAACAATTTTTTTGTTGGCTATCTCAGGAAATCTTTAGAATAACCCAAAAAACTAGATGGTAAAAGCCAATAAAACTAAAACTCAGAGAGAATACATCCACCAAATAGTTAGTGTCAGAGTGAGAATTCAAACTCATCTCTTTAGCTTTTCAGGTACGGATACTGGAGCGGAAGGTGTGTGTTTTTTTTGTTGTTGCTGTTGTTGTTTTTACAATTGGATATGCCATTGGTACATGTTGGTAAATTTCAATTCAAGAAGTCATTGGTACCTAAATTAAAAGCCACTTTCTTATATATAAAGTCTCTGCCTTAACATTAAATGAGGAAAAAAAATCTGTACTAGTTACCTACTGCCGTATAACTTACCACAAATTTAGTGGCTTAAAAACAAACAAACAAAAAAGACACATTTATTATGTCAAGATTTCAGTGGGTTAGAAGTCTGAGAATGGCCTGAGCCCTCTTCTCAGTCTCACAAGATGTTGGCCAAGTCTGAATTCTCATCTAGAACCTAGATGGGAAAGATCCACTTCTCTGATCACATGGTTTCTGACAGTATTAAGTTCCTTGCAGTTGTAGGAGTGAGAGCTTCATTTCTTGCTGAATGTAAACTGGAGGCTGTCATCAGCTCTAAGCAGCCACCTGCAGTTCCTTTCAAAGTAGGATTTCCAAACATGCATGCTTGCTTTCCCTCAGCCAGCAGATAACAACAGCAAGATTTCCTTAACACCCAGGAGGCATATTATATGCTCTAGTGCCTTTCTTAGAGTCCAATTGTCTCCACTGGCACATCATAAGGTCCCAGTATCTTTAGACTATATTGAGTATCACAACTCAGGTACCTTCAAGTGATGGCCCCAGAGTACTTGGGAGAAAACTGCCATGGGGAAAACAAAGTTTAAAAAAATTATTGTATAGTTCATAGGACTATCATCAAGCTTCAATAGCATGTTGAAACACAATTTTTTGTTTGGAACATGAAACATTGGTTCCTTTTCTTATACAGAAGGTGAATGTGTATCTAAAAGGCTAATATTTATTTAGAACCTACTGCGAGTGAGACCCTGATCAGCACTTTCACAAATGGTTTCTCATTCAGCTATATATTTCTATAATCCTTAAACACTGTGAAATAAACATTATTACCCAGTAATGAGAGTTGACAATATAATCACAGTGGAGCCCCTCAATAGCAAGCAGATATAAGCTACAGTAGCAGAAATTGTATTTTATAGTTATATTGTCTTAAGAAACCTAGAAGAAATCCTTGTCTTAGAAATTAATCATGTTTCAATTAAGAAACAATTTCTTAGAAGAAAAACTTTTGCTTTTTGTATATGTTTAAATGAGTTAAAGATAATACATATAAACTAATAATAATGATAATTAACATCTATTTAACATTGCTAAGCATCAGGCACTGTTACAAGTGATTAACTCATTTATTCTGCACAATCTGCTGAGATATGAACTGTTATTGTGTCCATTTTATAGATAAGGAAATCATAGACTGAAGAGGTTAAGTAATTTGTCAAAGTCACACGGGAGCTGAGTCATGGATTTGAATCCAGGCAATCTTAGTCCTTCACTCTACCCTAAGGGCCAATTCGCTTCCTTCTTCAAATAGCATTTATCAATTTTTTTAATGGAATTCATAAACACAAATAATTTATAGTTAAGACAAGTTCAGGAAGATCTGAATGAATGCTTTAAGATGAAAAATCTACATTTCATGTATCCAGGTCATTCCAATTTTCTCATTTTCCAATATATGTTTAAATTTTAATTGTTACGGTTCTTTGAAAAGGTACCCTTCTACATTTTCAAACCCTTCTTTCTTTACATATGAGTAAGGCAACTCTGTAGCTTCTAATCATCTCCTTAATATGAGTTTTTTGAAATGGTAAATTGCTATGAGATGAAAAGTAGATCTCGTATTTCTTGGGGCTAAATTCAGCACTCAGCTACAAGTGTGGTCACAAGGTCTCCTTGCTGGGATCTTTTATGTTGCCTTAATTGAATTGTAGCATTATTATTACTACTCCTTCAAAGGTGCATAAAGTATCTAAGAAAACCTGTTTTTGAGGATGGCTATATTTGTTTTTCCCTAATCAATCTTAAGATTAATTTCATGTTCAATCCTGCTATCTGCTAGGGGCTCTGTGCTCTAGTATCCTTCTTAGATTGATATGAAACCGTGCTTAAAAATCAAACCTTGGTCACACAAGGTTTGGCTAACACTATATCTGGTATGAAAAAAAAAGTCTCTAGTGCCCTGAACAAAAATTCCTCTGGAAGGGTGCTGGTTGCATCCTCAGACATGCTATTGTGATTACAAGTCAGCTCCATTGCTCCTTTTGTGGTCCCAGAGAGGCCACAGACAGGCTGCTCTCAGCTCCACTGAGCCTCTGTAGCAGTTGGCGGCCAACAGTTCTCTATGGGGAACTCGAGAATGGAATGGCAGCCAATCATGCATAGTGTAATTTACATCTGATTGATGAAGGTCTAAGAATCACAGAAACAATTAATTTATATCAGGACTCCTGTGGGCCAGAAAGTAAGAGATTGTGCCACCAGTACCCAATTTTAATCTTTGCCTTGATCAATCTCCTGCCTTTCCACAGCTACTTCGTTTTCAGAATTAACTTTTACAGCCACAGACGTTAAAGGCTGCAGCAGAAAGTGTTTCTGAAAAATAATAACACCAAGGAAAACACTCATTGATAAAACTCACTTGTAACTGCACTATATTATCCCTTTTTCAATTTGATAATGGTAAGGCATTTTCCTTGCAACTGCAAGGGAGGATTTAAAAACTCTTTTTTAAAAAATAAACCACTTTGTTTTTATTCATGTAAGAAAGATTACAATGGCCAGGAGAAAGGAGAAAGAAGAGTGGCTACTTCCTAGGAGGAGAACAACAGCAGGAACAATTTAAAATAAAAATAACTAAAGATGCCTTAACTTTGTGTTAAAAATGAAATGAAAATTGCAAAAGCAATTTGTGGCAGGAAGCCTTTAAAATGTTCTAAGAATTGTTCTTATTTTGCATAAACCATGGCCAATCTTTAAAATAGTTAGTCCATTAAGCATATGTATATCTGATTCAACACTCTATTGTAAGCAGGAGCCCCTCAATTATGAAATTGTAGAAGGATGAGTCTGACAGAGTCTCATCTAATTACAGGAGCAAATTACAAGTTCATAAACTTCATAAAGCATTCTAATATCTTTCCTTAATAAGAAATATCACTGCTCCAGCCAGGAATATATCTAATACAGTCGTATTTCATTCTACTACTATTCTTGGCATGTAATTGCCCTTTACTTGTAACAATGCGCAAAACAATAGAAAATAGCATCCATGGATTTTTATTGATCAAATGTTTAAATTAGTATTAATCTTGTTCACACTCCTAAAAGATGATTTAACATGAATGCAATCGTTTATATTTGCTTTGCAATTATCCAATATTGCTTTCTAATTTTATAGATGTGGAAAATGAAATGGAGAGAAGTAAAATGGCTAGTGTG
>NW_006494614.1:3599600-3642238 GCF_000325575.1 Pteropus alecto
AGCAAGAAGTAACCCACACAGCCTTAGAGGTATTTCTTTCTTTTGGTCCCGAAGTCAAACAGAAGGATTAATAACAGGATCCAATGTGCAGTACTGGCTTTTCTTTAACTGTATTGCCTTGTATAGTAAACTGTCTTTAACCATAAAAATTACTGGTTTGATTAATTTGGTGATATGTAATACCATTCATTCTTTTTTCTGCCTAAGCAAAAATTTTGCACTGTAAAAATGACTGCATTGTATTATGCCAACTCTATGAGACAGCCCTGAGCTACCAAGCACTTAGGAAAAGATGGTCCATACTACAAAAAAAAAAAAGAAAAAGAGTGCAAATTGTGATCTTTGATACACACCCATTCCCCTCCCGTCCCAGAAGAGGTTGCTTTTACTGAGAACAGACCTTAAGTCTTGCTAAATTTAATCAGTTCCATAGTACTATTGGTTTTTATTCATTCCTTGTAATCCTTCCTATGGATATCTTTATGACATTTTGATCATTTATGTTTTCCTATGATACACCATTTTCATAGCATATATATGATATCATAATTTTAAAATAATAGAAATTTTTTACCAATGGATTTTAACTCATTTTTTAGCACAAGAAACTAAAGCTGGAGAAAATTTTATCATGTTAATATCATCATTTATATGATAAATTTTAAAATGTAAATTTCTAGCTTCTCTTTTCTCTAAGAACTAGTAAGGTGGGTAGGTTTAACAATGAAAGTGAGGAAATGAAAGAACCATGAACATGAAGAGCCCTTCTTGTTTCTTTGGCTCAGGGAGGCAATTACTAAGCAATGTCCTATTAGTCTCTGTTTTGGCCAAAGGTTAGGAGTGAATGAGGCCAAGACTCATCATTCCCATATCCTTCCTGCCATATAGTTCCATGATCCAGGTGCCACAGGTGTCCATTCACAAATCTTTTGAACACCCTGCTCTACACCTCACCCTTCACACACAAGTATAAGCTTTTACCAACCTCCAACTTTCAATGGAAGCAATTTAGACCCTCACACATGATAGGTGGGTTTATCCACTGGGATGGACCCGAACTTGGTAGGGTGAGGGAAGGACCTGAGAGTTAGGGTAGTGCTCTTCACCAACTCTTTCTCTACCCTCAAGCATAGGGCTGCTGACTCTACGATTTGAAAGAGAAAATCAGAAATAAAAGGTGCAGCACCACCTGTGCACCGATCTGTATGTACTAAAACAACGTACAATCCTCGAGGAGGGAAAACCTGTGAATAATGCAACACATATTTTCCCTGATATTAAAAGCATCAATCTATTAATTGAGGCTACCTACAAAATCGATTTTAACTAACTTGCATCAACTTTAAATGACATGAGAGATGAGAGAGATAAAAAGAAGTGTATCTGCACAGTGTCCTAAGTCCAGCTCTAATATGATAGCAAGTGCCAGGGTAACTGGGTTGATATGAGGCCATTAGAATTTTATACTATGGAAGTGATATATAAAATTTGTATTTTCCATTTATATATGTAAAACAAATAAATTTGTATATAATTCTCAATAATACTTCAACAAATATGCTGAATACTAATAAACAATGTTGATATTGCAAATGGCACTTAAACCTATACAGGACTTCCATATTTCAAATCTGTAGGGTATGTAGCCTTATTGAGATAATTGGCAGATTAGCTTTATTGATTTTTTTCTTTTACAATCAATTAAAACAGAAAATCAATCTAAATATCCAACAGTTCCAGACATGGCACTAACTGCAGCTATTAAATACCTGAATTCCTTGATCCTATGACCCTAGGTTATACAGTTGGAGCTCAGGAAAGTTCTCTACTGTTGTGGAGTGTTGGGTGCAAGTAGCACTAGAGGTCATTGCCTCGCAGTGTTGATTTTTGGCACTAAAATGCATTTATTCATACTTTTATTAATTCAACAAATATTTATTGATATTAATAACTTCTATTGATGTTAATAGTAGTTCCTGTGATTTGCTGGATACTGGATAAGCATAGGAAATAAGTAATAGAAAAAACGCTGCTTTCAAAAAACTATTAATCTAATGAATTAGTTATTTTCAATTTTTTCTGCTCCAGTAAGCCTAAGAGCTGTAATACAGTCCATTCAGGAAAAGTAGCTTCCTATGGAAGTAGCTATCAAGCTAGGGAGTTGACTATATGGAGAAGGCAGGATAGGATGTTTGGTATTTTTTAAATTTTAAAAACAGATTTCCCTTCTTTTGATGGAGGATCTCTACGGTAACCATAATTAAATAGATATAAAGTTCTTTTCCCTCTCAAAGGGGCTTCCACATGACTGAATTATTAAACTCTCATTACTTCATTGCTAGACTGAATGTCAGCTAGTAAAATAAAAGAGAATAAACAAGTCATTGTGATTTCATTGCTTTGTTGGCTAAAGTAAGAGGCATGAAAAATAACAACAAAAAAAATCCTATTGAATGTTTCCTACATGACAGCTAAGTGTTTCACATACATTTTGTCATTGAATCTTCACAAGGACCTTACACAGTGCTTACATACTATTATTAATGGGTGACCATATATTCTGCTTTGCCTGGACACTATCAGTTATCTTAATAGTTCTGCCTTTCACTCTCAAAAGTATGCCAATTGGACAACAAAATATTCTTTTTACCTACAAAACAGCAGCTTCATATAGTTCAACTTAACAAATGATTTTATAATAACCTCATAGCAATCTTAGAAGGGCTTTCTAAAGCTCTAAATAACCCTAGTGTCCTATTTCCTAGTTAGATTTCAAAAGATGGCAAATTTGGAAAGAACCTACATCCTCTGATACATTCTTTTTCTATGCAAAGTTCTCTCTGAGAGGAATGAGGACAGAAGAGTATACAAAAAACATTGTGTACTAGTAGCAGAGATCTAGATGGTGTACAACTCACTGCAGATAGATGGAGAAAACTGGAAATAATGGTTTTTGTCAAAAAAATCTTATGAAATATATTTCCAAGGATATACAATGGCAACGGTTCTATAACCAGCTTAGATCTTGTTACAAAGAATTTGATAAAATGAAAGAATTTGATTGCATCTTCCTAAAGTTTACCATAATGAGATTTGACTCCTTTCTTATTATGCATCAGAGTGAAGCAACAGATTTTGAAAAAATATAATGGCCTATGTATTTTAGAATTTGACAAAAGTAACAAAGCTGCATCCTCATTTGAATTCAATATGATAATAGTGAAAAGGCAAATGTGAATGCCAAAACAGAAGGCAACACCGAAGCAGCTATAAATGGATGATTTAACACCCAATGAAAGAAACTGAATTTTTCCTGCTACCAAATATTGCAACATTTATATGCATACTGATTATAAACTTTTTCATAGTACTTTAAAAAAATCCATATCAGATTGTTTGGACTATATAGCTCAATTGCTTTCCAGTCTTACTTACTATACTCAGTTTTGTACATTTGTACTTACTTATAATGACCAACAAAATTCCACTGACGGTAGCAGTCTCAAAATCAAGCTTCATAGATAATCAGTAAACCCACATTCCCCACTATCAACCCAACAATGATCTCAGCAAATAACAAAATTTCTTTGTCACCAATTCATCATTAGAATGAACAAGCATTAATTAATAGCCTGGTAAAGGGGAAATTCCATATACAGAAGTTTTACTGCTTAGGAAATTGTCTGAATCATCTAGAATTACCTGAAAAAAAAATTCCCCAAATGGCTTTTTCTCTCAATTTTTGTTAAGTCCCTGAGGTAGAGGTTTAACCCAGCACTACTAGGGAAGAAAAAACTCCTATGACTATAATAAAGAAAAGAGTTTAATTATTTATGTGTTTTTATAGGGCACAACTTTATTGGAAATGATTACTTACTCAAATATTTGCAGAGACTGCACGATAGAATTAAATCACATAGTCTATAGATTGGCAAAAGGAGATTTTTGAAAGAAATGTTATATTATATAACTGGTTGAGGATGAGTTATTTCTATAAACTATCTGCAAATTTATTACGGAAGTTAATGGCTGATACATTTTCTCATTATAAATAGTCACCCATTACAAGGATTCATCTAATGCACGGTTTAAGGTCCCTGTACTTAAAACGAGGAAGTCCTCATAAAAGAACGTAGTCTACCTAAGCTGCACACTTGTGAACCATCCAAGTGCCCTTCAGAATGATGAGTTTTTGATTAGTCCTTTCAATTAGTGTTTATTTTCTTAAGTAGAATACTCGCAACAGTTTCAAAGCTCTGAATCTCCTTTAATTGCTGCCTTTAAATTAAGAGGAATAGATTTTTCTAACTGGTCTCTTGCTGCTTTGGCCAAAAGATTAAGTGTGAATGCAATTTAAATATGAAAGCTAGCATCTCCACTTTTAACTGAAAGTGAAAATTCCCTCTACTCCATTAAGTAAAAGCAATTACTAAATATCCACCTTCTGATATATTCTTGATTGACAATTGTGCTTTTCCATCAGTAGAAAAATGAAAACAACTACTTTTCGAGACGACTAAACAAGCATATTCACCCTATACATTTTTCACAAGGTACCTAGATATCTCATATTCCTAGTTTTATTTTTAAATGCCCCTACCAATTGTTATATAAAAAGTCACTGTAAAAAAAAAAAAAACCATGTAAAAGACAAAAGAGGCAATTGGGAAATTTGAATATAGACTAATATTGGATATTTTTATTACATCAATATAAAATTTCTTGGGCATGATAATGGTACCATAGATAGGTAGGAAAATATATGTTTACGAGATAGAGGCTGTCACATTTAGGAGTTTTAAATTGTTCAGCAAAAATACATATACATATCTATATACACATGTATATATATACATATAAATAAATAAAGATAGAGAGCAAATGGGGTGTAATATTGATAATTAGTGAACCTAGACAACAGTTGAAAGGGTGTTTGCTATATTTCTCTTCCAACTTTTCCACAGGCTTGAATTTATTCAAATTTAAAGCCGTGAAAAAATCACTTTCTTTACCATACTATCTTCTCTAACTTTCAAAGCCATTTATCATTTACTGACAAAAAGACAGAGCTTACAGCTTGAGTGGTAAGAACACAAGGCATTTTACAGAAGCAGGAAAAAGTAAATCAAACTTGTGAGAGTGGACAAGAAACCTGGGGTATGTCCAAAGGCTGAATGGTCAAAAGGAGCAGAAAAAGTTGCATGGAAGCATTTCCTCTGTGGCTCTGAACCAGGCTGACCAAAGACTCTTGCTGACCTTAGATTTTCATCTCTGTAACTGCACGTTTCACCCAGTCTGTGCACCCCCTCAGGGCTCTAGCATTCCTGTTGTGCGCTCTACCCATCTTACAGGAGGAAAGCATCCCTATCTTCCCTAGATACCTCAGAATGCATCCCAGATGGTGAGACAGTGTCTTCTGACTGAATACAGTGTGTCTGGCCACAGCTAAAGTCCATTGCTACAGCTGAAGTTTCTTTAATCCCCCTAGCAGAGGTAGCATCAATTTACCACCTAGGTCTCAGTCTCTTCCAAATTGGAGAGAATTTGTGGAAAATTAGGCTAGCAACTCAGCATTATTCAGTTTACTGTTGATTTTGCAATGTTTTGGGCCCAAGTACTAGTAATTCACCTCTTGAATTATTTTGTGACCCAAGGTCTTTGCAAGGTCCAGTTCCAATGCCTGGGTCTCTGTCTCACACTACCACCCCAATCCAGTACCTCCCTATCACATGCCTGAGTACCCATTACTATCCTTGATAGTAAACTTTTCTAGGACTAGGTCCTACCATTATCTGTTCACTCCTCCAGGGGCTAGACACACACCTGAACTTCCATTGCCTTAATTAAATTCTCACTTCCTTCTTCCATGCTAGCTACCAACTATTATTGCTTATCTAACTGTCCTCTGATAGCTCCTTACACTAATGCTGCTCACACATAGGAACAGGTAGACTCCCGTAGCCTCTGCCTGCTTCAGCCTGCTGGCATCAAGACAGCCTCATGTCCCACTGCCTTTCATTGACCATTTCTGGTACCATCCCACATAATTTGTCCTATCCCAAAATAAATTTTCTATTTCTTATATCACTTAATCTAGCCTATCCAATTGAACCAAATTCCAAGATAGCTAAAATTAAAGACATCATTCATTCAATCATTTATATAGCAAATATTTATTGGGTTTTGACTATGTGTCCAATTCTGTGCATGACATGGGCACTGAGAAGAGATTTTAGTTTTCTGGCATTCCAGGGATAATGTGTGGATGGATACATGAGTGAATCTTGCCCTCTTGAGTCAGAAGAAAAGACTGTCAGGACCATAATACAAACTCAGCCCCAACCAAGAAATTTTTATATGGCAGATCATTTCACACAGACATATGTGGGCCTTAGATATGAAATTAAAAGTGTTACAGTCGTTGGCAGATGCATGACAATAATTGCTATGAGTTATTGATAAGATATATCAAGCAACATCAGATTTAAAATGATTTAGCTGATTACCTGAGATTACATGCTATATCATTATTCAGGCCCTGGTTCATTTGTGTCTATCAACAAGTGTCCATCTTCTAAAGACCACCAATATTTTAGAATTTTATGTGAGTAGTGGTCTAAAAAAACATGTATCCTGTCAAAACCTAAAGCCCTAGGCCTCTGTAACCCCCAATGTTTTGCTATAACTTTTCAGAATTTGTGGTTATGATTCTATAGTCTCATAAGATATCTGGGACATGCTGACTAAACTACTACATTTACAGGAAATTAAGGGCAAGTGGAAGCAGGCCTCTATTAAAGAAGACCTCTTTAATTTTCTCCATAATCAGCAACACTTAGTTTCATAAATACAAAATTTATACACACACACATAAATTCTCTGTGTGCTTTTATACTAGAATCCTCTTGGTTTTAAAAAGACCTGAGTCTAACAAAGGCTCAACCCACACTCTCAGCTGATGTAGCCTGGCTGAAGATGCAGGTTCACTATGGTTCCAAAAGGACGGGTAGAAGTTTAGGTTCTGAAAGTTATTCTAATAGGAAAGCTCTATGCATATGCCAGGGAAGGGTGCAACATAAATAGACTTCTCTTGGGCTTGGAAGCTAGGGAGCCACTTCTTTCAGAATAATAGCCCAGCCAACACCTTGATTGCAAGTTTGTCAGACAGGAGCAGAAGAGCCACCTAAGCCATGTGCATACTCCTAACTCATGAAAACTATGAGCTAATAAACTTCAGTTCTTTTAAGCAGCTGAATTTGTGGTGATTTGTTTTCCAGCAATAGAACATAATGTAAACATAGAATATAGAGTTAACCTAGTCAGAGAAGGATTGCCTAGAGAAGAGATGTTTGAACTATAATCAGGAATAAATAGGATTTAATCAGAGAAAGAGAGCTAGAGGTGTGGAAAGTTAAATTCAGAGGCTAAAGGGGTATAGTGAACACTAGAGATATAAAAACATTTAGGGTGGTAAATAAGGGAGAAATATGAAAGAAACAGGGCTGGAGAGTAAAGTAAGGTGGATGAAGCAGGACTTTAAAGGCCATGTTAAAGAGTTTAGATTTTATTCCCAGAGACCAGAGTATTTCCCACTGGTGTTCTCAGATGATGTCTCTTTTCCTGCAGATTTCCATCCCAGAGTTCTCTAGGAGCTCTAAAGCCTTCAAGGAGCTCTGACATGAACTCTGTTACTCAAGGACACAGAGATCGCCCTACCCTGCCCAAGACCTTTCACTGGACATGTAGGGTGGTCTATCTTCTAGACTTATTTGGAGATCATATACTTCTTGAGTGATTTCCTTTTGTCAAGCTTTAAAATGAGAATTAGGAATTGAGGGGAAGAGAGTGGGAGTGAGGAACAAAGAAGAAGAAAGAGGAAATTCTCCACGAGTCTTGGAGTGGAATATACTTAGCCTCTAAACTCCATATCTCTGCATTTCTCAACTCTACTGCTAAAAGGATAGGTCCTACTTAAGAGGAGCTCAGGATACTATATACTTTTCCAAGAGTAGACAGGTTTCTATAACTTATACTCTTACCTTATTTTTTTAATTAAGTGTTAGTTAGGAACATTTTCAAATATCTCTGTAGCCGCTCTTTCACTATACATGAAAATATTTTTTTATTTGTTTCCATGCGATATGAATCCATATTCTTTATTCTCAGACTTTTCCATTCCAACATTAAATACCAAAGTAAATTTTTATATTTGAATTCCTTTAAGAAATCCATGCCAATCTTGACTTAATTAAGTCAAACAAACTGTTGAAGTTACTATAAAGAAGGCAGGTATTTCTCAGTTTTCATTGCCTACAAAGGAAAGTCTCATTCTTAAACACTTTTAAAAGGTGACTGATAAAATATAATAAAAATTACATAAGTTATGGTTCACTAGATTTGGCAATTCTGTATTATATAGAAATTTAATCAATCTTTCAGGGATTGTAGACATATCACAGTAGGAGGTACTTTTGACCTTTCATGGAGAGGTAAGCAAGATGAGGTACTGAACTGCATATTTCAGTGGATTTGTTGGATTTTGTATAATTGTCTTTTTCAAAATTTCTGGCCAAGTTTGAGTCCTCCTATTTGGTAATTCAAACTAGTTTACACATGAAAAGCAAAACCTGCAATTTACCTATTTGAATCAATATTATCTTTATCCAAACCTAAATCTTTTCTCTCTCTTCCTCAAGAAGGTAGAGAATAGGTAAAGAAGAGCATGCAAAGCTATATAGAACACATTAAAATCATCTCCTTTGCAGCTCTTGCATACTTCCCTCACAGTCCTGGTTAACAGTAGTTCTCAACATATAATTATTAATAGTGCTCCTTTTCAATCTCAAAAGTGTTCCAATTTGAATGATAAACTGTATTTTCACCCTAGTCAAGTTTGGTATCATATCCAGGAAAGGAACTTCAGTATTTCTGGGGTATTATCCTATATCGGATGAGGAAAGAGAAGGGTTACTTCTACTTTAATACAAGGCTCAATATAGCCCAATATATGGCCCCAAAGAAGTAAAGAATTGTATGAAAGAGAAATAGGATAGCTATAGATATTATACTAAAGCCCAATTCACCTATAAGTAAAAAGGATATTAGAATATGAGCTTTTTATGAATAAATACAATACAAAAATGTCATTCATATGCAATCTAGCGCATATTACACAAAACTTAGAATTGTGTTCTCTTTTTTCCATCTTAGAATTTTAATGTTTATGACAAAAACAAAAAAAAACTTAGAGTTAAACCGGTCACAATCTTTTATTTCACAGATTAAAAAGTGAAGCTCTAGAGAGGGCAGTGATTCCTCCAAGATTACCTAGTTTATTGACTAGAACAGAAACCTGAGTATCTTGGCCCTCAATCAACAGTTCTTTCTCATGCTGTGCTCTATCTCCTGTCTTACGACTCAAATTCTCTTTATAACTGCTAATATTTGACTGTTCTTATAAGAAACTATTTTCTAATTTACTTATATCCAAGTTTTAAGGATATCTGTCAGTTAGCTGGACTTTATTGTAGTTCTAGGCATGACCTTCATAACAAGAAGACATTGTAACATGTGATTTAAATTTAGTATTTTCATTAATGTTAAACAATGTCAGTTTGTAGCTTTAATTACTGCTATGCAAATGTATCAACACTAGAAAGTATATCATATACAAAGGAACAAGTTGTGTTGCTTCTGAATGCAGCACTGGAATAAACAATTAGGAACAACCTTGTATTAGCTAAAAGCACTCAAGCGTGAAACCATAGTCACTGGTTTTCAGATTTTATTTTAAAAGTCATATACACACTAATATCCATTAAGATAATTATTTATTAGGAATGAGATCATTTTACAAATAGACTTGCCCATCTGTAAATTGGCAGAGGTTACATTTTTAAATTTCTGTTTTAAATGTGAGTTTAAACTTATTAAATTATAATAAAGTTTTTCTGTAGCTAAAAAAATTAAATAATAGTTCACTTTTTACAATTATTTTTTAACTAAACAATGGTGCACATTTTTTATACCCTCACTTAGGAAACTTTGAGTATACTATTTCAAATTCACCAGCAATATCGTATAGTCAAAGACCACTTCCACATATGAGCTTTAGCATATACCCTTATCTTTCTTTTGATTGCATGTTGAATGCTAAGTAACGGAAGAGAAATGTACTAGTTTTCTTGGACTAGTCTTTTTGAACAACATATTAAATATTAAAGATAAATTTAAATCCAGAGAAATTCTCAGGGAAAAAAAAAATCTCTTGGCATATGACTTGAATGTCTAAGTTCTGAACCTTTTATGTTTACCAGTGTTAGAGCTGGAGGACTACTACTTGGCTGGCATAATGGCATTTGCCCACAAAGTTCCAAACTATTTGAGAAAATAGTACATGAAGTTAATTTATATATGTTTCAGAACAAGAAAAAATAATAAAACTTTGAAATTGTACATGTACCAACACCACAGCCATCATACTAACTTACTTAGCTATAAGCGTGGCCCCTGCTATTTGACAACTACAGATTTAAGTTTTCAAGTATTAATAGCTTTTACGTAATCAGATATTACTATTTATATGCTGCAAAACACAATGCTTATGTCAAGGATTTTTCCTTGATAATATAATCTGGCACTAGGCCAAGAGAAAGAAAAAAACTTGAATTCTAGTTCAAGTTTCACTAAAAATCTACATGACCTCACATGTCACTCTTCCAGAATAATACAATTTCTGTCTGTTCAAAGCAAAATTTTCTCCTCTCTTTGGTTCCTAGAATTATAAAGAAATCAGAACTGTTTCATTGTGAAGCACTTAGAGTTTGTAGGCAAAATGTAAAATATATACACACTGGACTATGCATATTAGGTATTACTCACGATTATGTTGTCATGCTCTACAGAAAACTTTCCGAGATTTGAGGAATAGTTTTTTGCCTATTTCTGTTCCACCTAACTATATTAGTAGTACATATACTTCAATGTAGCAGCTCTCTCTGGCACTAAGGACAGATTTTTAATCTCAGAGAATCAATCCTTAGGAGCATTTCCATCCTGATATTAAAGTCAGACAGAGGAAAGGGCATACTCACAGGTTTTGTGCAATTTTAATTATTTTCTCCTTATTATAAAACTATTATGTGCACATTCGACATTATAAGATATTCTACATATATATTTTGTAAAACATTCATAAATTCAAACATTATAAAAACGTGTCTTTAGTAAATAAAAAAAATCTTCCACTTTCTCACCCTTAGAAGTAAGAGATCACAGTGTTAACTAAAAAGAGCACTTGACTAGAAATCAGGAAATCTGGAGCTTTGCTCCTGGATTTGCTATACTTCATTCATTTCATAAGCATTCCTCAGTGCTTTCACTGAGCCAGGCACTATGCAAGGGAGAAGGAATAAAAACGGGAAATAAATTCCCTATTATCAAGGAGGTCATAGTTTAGTTAAAATGGAGGAAAGCAAAATAGTTATAAAATGCGCTGAAGTTTTAATATGAGAGTCTAAAAAGTGATATTAGCCCAAAATAAAGAAAGCAACTATCTCTCTCGTCAAGAGGGATGGGGAGGGGTTCATAAAATGTAAGTGGTTTTAAGAAATAATAATTAACAATAATTACAAATAGCATCTATTGAACAATACCTTTGTATCAAGATCCATGGGAAAAAAAGGTTCTATATAATTACCTTTACATTTAAGATTTTTAACATGAAAGGATAGTTACTATTATGTTCTCCATTTGATAAATGAGGAAACTGAGACTTAGAAACTTGAGGCTTAAAAATGCAAACCAAATAAGAAGTTCAGTTATAAGAATCAATAAGAATTTTGGTGAATGGGAGAGTTACCTAACCACAGTATTAAATTTCACTTGGAAGTAACCATTAGGAAAAGAATGAATGAACATACGTTTGTACTTATGAATGATGATTACATTCTCTCTGTCCTTCAGTTTCATTATCCAAAAATAAGATCAAATATACAAACCCTAGTAAATCATTTATTTAACAAATACTAATTGAATACCTACGATGCCAGGTGCCATGCTAGGAACTTGAGATATTGGTGGGCTAGACCTATGCTGTCCAGTATGGTGACCACTAACAAACACATGGTTAAATTTTAACTTTAATTCAACAGAATTAAATAAAACTAAAAATTCAAGTCCTCAGTCACACTAACCATATTACAAGGGCTCAATAGCCATGTTCATGGCCACCATATTGGACAATGCAAAATAGAATGTTTCCATCATTACAGAAATGCTACTGGACAGCACTAAACCAGACAGCTGTTGATCCTATCCTCCTGGAGCTTGCATTTTAGTGGGGCAGACAGACAGCGATTATTCAAATAATTTTATTATAGTACTGATACATGCCATGAAAAAAAAAAGCTTTTAAAAAGGGCAGAAAGGCCATCTAATCAGGAGACTTAGTCTAGGGGTTAGGGAAAGTCTCACAGGAAAAGTCACATTTTACCAGAGACCAAGAAAATTAGAAGAAGTTGTCCAGGGGAAAAAGTAAGGAGGAGATTTCTGAAGAAATGGAAGTTATGTGCAAGCCCTAAGAAAGGAGGAATTTGGGAGGAATGGAGTGACTGGAGCATAGGAATGGGAGTGGAGGTGGTGCCTAATGGGCTGGCGGGGTGATCAGAGGCCAGAGCAGGTAGAACTTCCTAAAATCAACAAGAGGTGATTAAAGGATTTAAAATTACAAGAGTGGCACATTTGATTGGTGTTTAGAAATATCACTCCGGCTTGTAAGAGAGAAAAAACTAGTGGAGAGAGGATGATAAATATAACTTAAGAAACAAAATGTAATATTATGATTTGTAAAAAAAAAAAAAAAAAAATTCACATTGGTCTCTACTCCCAGTTCCTAGCAAAGAATTCCTGAAATCCTTGAAATAACATAACAGGAGTGATGTTTGTGTTAATGAGGTGACTCTGGGTGGGCTTCTGTGTGATGGCTAGTCACCGGAAAGACCAAGTCATGATTAGAAGCTTGGAATTTTCAGCCCCACCCAACGCCCCATTCTCTTGAAAAGGCAGAAGGGTCAAAAACAGAGTTAATGATCAAGTATGCCTTTGTGATGAAGCTTTCATAAAATCCCAAAAATACAGGGTTCTTAGAGATTCCAGGTGGGCAAACACATCCACACCAGAAGGGTGATGCATCCCATCTCCACAGGGATAGAAGCTCCTGAGCTCAGCACCCTCCCAGACCTCACCATATGTATCTCTTCATCTTGCTGTTTGTCTGTATCCTTTATCATATTATTTAATAAACTGGTAAATGTAAGTATTTCCCTGAGTTTAGTGAACCAATCTAACAAATTAATGGATCCTGAGGAGGGGTCATTGGAACCTCTGGTCTATAGCCAGTAAGTCAGCAGCACAGGTGATAATCTGGGCTTGCAACTGGTGTCTAAAGCTGGGCAGGAAGCAGTCTGCTAGGACTGAACCCTTTTCTTTGAGATCCAATGCTATTTCTAGGTAGATAGTGTCAGAATTGAATTAAATTGTAAGAGACTCAGCTGGTGTCACAGAGAATAGATTGGTGTGGGGAAAAATTCTCTATCCATTTGCTGATCGGAAGTGTCAGAAGTGAAGACTTTTGTGTGAGTGGTAAAGGGGACAAATAGGAAAGAAACAGTAGGAAAGAATGGTTTTTTTTTTCCCCTACATAAAAAAAGAAGAAGAAACTGAGTTTTTCGTAAACACGATGTTACTGTGGTATTCAGGCAAGAAGTCAGCAAGAGTCATGGCTAATCTGGCTCTACATCAGTATGCTAAAAATCAATCTTTCTGAAGTGAAGTTTCTGGGGCAATTCACCTGAAGTTCCATTAGCCAAGTAGCCAAGTCACCAAATTAACCACATTTATCAATTAAATTCTGAGAGAATATAATACTTTTTGAAAGAACTAGATGTTGAATTAGTAATTGAAATGCCTGGAGCCCCTTAACAGTGGTTGAAAGATAATATCATCAATGAGCCACCACAAGAGCACCCTAAGCTGGCACAAGATGCCACTTTAAGAGCACCAACCCTGGCCACAAACAGTGAAACATATGTCTATCATGATGCCCCAGCCACTTAGGAGCCAGGATAAGCCTTGAAGTTCTAGAACGGGTTTTTAGCTATGCCAAAAACAAAATAACATTTCTCCTGCATATTTAATGGTTTTGGTGGATTAGAGGTTCTAACTGAAATTCTCTGATGAGACTGTCAGGAATGGGAGGGAAGGACAGCAACAGCCTGGACCCGAAAACTGATGCCAGCCACCTATTGGGGGAGTTTGCTCAGCCTCCTAGTGAAAACTGCCCACCTCTACCAAAAGATAGAGAAGTGATGGAAGAATCAATAAAATATCCCACCTCATAGTGGGTTGTAGAATAGTTAACTCATTACAAGTTTCTATGGCACAAAACAGTTTTCTTCTGGGTGGAAAAAGGCACTATTAATATAGAAGTCAGTAAATAAATAGTTTAAGTTTATAACACAGAGCTGAGTAAAGATTGATGATTTTTCAAATAGCCTATGGTAGTGATAATGACTACGAGTAATGAGAGCAAAATGTTGTATTTTTGGATAAATTTTGTAAACATTCTCAACCTGAAAATGTAAGCATAAAACTATCAAGATCACATATCTAGATAAAAATAAAAGAATTTTCAAAAGATGTTCTGTTCATTTTTCAATACAAAAGTTGATTTTTTTATTAAATTAATTTGTACTATATTTACCACAATCAATCAGAATTAAAATGGAAAAATAAAACCATGTTAGAACACTGCACTATTGCCTTTCTTTTCCAAGGAGGAAGGAAAATGTTCTCAGAGGTTTAGAAACAATAATACATTTAAAAAGTAATACTGTTGCTCTTTAATCTATTTACTTTACACTTTCAAGATTGTAATTAAAGAAGCTCAGTAGATGCACAACAGACACAGAAAAGGATTAAAAGTGACATTCTGCCCATAAGATCTCTTTCAGATAGCAAAACAAAACAAAAAAAAATAGTAAAGGCCTAATTTTTATTTCACTGATAGCCATATTCTGGGCCCTCCGAAACAGAATTGAGAGTCCAAAAGTAAACCCATGTCTATGTGGGCAAATAATTTTTGACAAAAAAGCCAAAAACATATAGTGGAGAAAGGAAAGCCTCTTCAATAAATGATACTGGGAAAACTGGAAAGCTACCTGCAAAGGAATGAAACTAGACTGTTGTCTATCACCACATAACAAAATTAACTCAAAATAGATTTAGGACCTGAATATAAGACACAAAGAAGAAAACATAGGAACTAAACTCAAGGATCTTGGACTTAAAGAAGATTTTATGAATTTAATCTCAAAGGCAAGGGAAGTAAAAGCAAAAATAAATGAATGGGACTACATCAAACTAAAAAAAATCATCAGCAAAAAAAATCATCAACAAAGTAAAGAGACAACCATCCAAATGGGAAAATATATTTGCAAGCAATGCCTCCGATAAGGGCCTAATATTCAAAATATACAAAGAATTCATACAACTCAATAACAACAAGAACAACAACAACAACAAAAAAAGATCCGATCAAAAAATGGGCAGAGGACCTGAACAGACACTTCTCCCAAGAAGACATACAAATGACCAACAAACATATGAAAAGCTGCTCATTATCGCTAGCTACTAGAGAAATGCAAATCAAAACCACAATGAGATACCATCTCACACCTGTTAGAATACTGTTAGAATAGCTATAATCAACAGGACAAATAAAAGCAAATGTTGGAGAGGATGCGGAGAAAAATGAACCTTCATACACTGCTGGTGGGACTGCAAATTGGTACAGCCACTATGGAAAACAGTATGGAGGTTCCTCAAAAAACTAAGAATTGATCTACCATAAGATCCAGCAATCTCTCTATTGGGTATTCACCCCTAAAGACTTGAAAACTCATATCCGAAAAACTATTTGCACATCGATGTTCATAGCAACATTATTCATAGTGGCCAGGACATGGAAGCAACTGAAGGGTCCCAATAGACAATAGATGATTGGCTAAAGAAGCTGTGGTACATATATACAATGGAATATTACTCAGCCATTAGAAGAGATGAAATACTGCCATTTGTGACAACATGGATGGACCTCGAGATAATCATGCTAAGCGAAATAAGCCAGACAGAAAAAGTTGAAAATCACATGATACAACTTATGTGGGATATAAACCTAAAAGCAACAAATGAACAGGACAAACAGAGACTCATGGACATGAACAATAGACTAGTGGTTATCAGAGGGGAGAGGGGTAATAAGTGGTCAAATATGTGGTGACAGAAAGAAATCTAACTATGGGAAATGAACACACAGTGTAAATATATATATGCCATACTGTTAAAATATACAGCTGAAACTTGTTGAAGTTTGTTAACCAATGTCATCATAAAAAAATTTTTAAAAAAGAAAAAAAAAGTCCTTAAAAAAATATTCTGGGCCCTTTGAAAACAAGAAAACAAGCATTCATAGTTGTTTGGAGAATTATCGTAATACTTCAGCACTTCAAATTCACCCTTCCCTTTAACAGAGGAAAATGCTTAATAAGAGGTTAACTTAAGAGCCCAGTGTTTGCTTTTCCCTTATAGGACACTATAGCCTTGTCCATTTCTGCTCATCTTGGTTTCCTAGAATACTTTGCACATTAGGCCTATGGCAAGTGCTTAAAAAATGTGTTGTTGGAACTGCTGTACCCTACATGGTAGGACTCTCAGCACCTATGATAGTATATTCCAGTAATGAGACCCAACACTTGCTCCTGCTATGTTGAGGCAAGTAAAATTTTGCCCCTAGGTTCTAAAGGCTCTAAAACCTAAAAAAGTCCAAATCTCTTTTGAAATGTATTAGATATCTTTACCCAGGGCTCTGAGTACATTCACATAAAGTGTTCTCTGTCTTTCCATCAAGGTTTCTGCCAAGAATCTCTTAGTTTCACTGTATATGTTAAAGCTACTGTATCAGCACCAAGATCAAGTAATGATTTTCAAACATGAAAAACAGCTTAAAAATATTTTAAAGGACAATGTACAGTTGCTACGTAATTCATGCCAACATCATGGGAAATGACTTCAGGGGTTAAATTAAATTGTAACTTTGATCTACTGGTTTCCACAGTCCTAAACAGGACTAGTGCTAAACATTTACACAATTCACCCATTAATTTAACAGAATCCTTCAAAATGCAGAAAGGAATTAATTCTCTAGGAACTTTAAGATAAAATATTTGGAACAAATGATACTGACTATTGCAAGAATCTAAAAAGAAAGTACAAAGAATATTTAACATAACATAGAATCGAATAGGCAAGTTCTCATATCTCTGTTGTCAAATGTAAACTTGGATTGTTGCTTGGGATTATTGTATTAGAGGATTACCAATGAGACTTGCAGATGTAGCAAATTTTCATGTGCTTTATAACCAATCTAAATTCAGTGTGCCTCCACCTATAAATATAAACAATAGATTTCTTTTTTTAAATGACCTGGAAAGTATCTAACAGGCTATCCTTAGGGAACTAACACTTTTTGGAACTAATTAATCACCAAATGCCACTGATGTTCCATTCCACTGAATTTGAAAAAGCAGTTATTGGGCAACAAAAAATTCTCCAGAAAAGAAAGTGTTGATACACCACTATTGGAAGGCAAATTATTCTGCAAACATTTACAAGTCTTCTTCAAAATCTTCATTTTAAGCAGCAGAAAAATACACAAAATATTTTGCTACATGAATGGATTTTAACACTGAAACTAATTGAAACATGATTTTCTTAGTACTTTCAAAGAAACATATATCAAGAGTAACTAGGTAATGAATACTAAGAATATTAAAAGGAAAAGGTATTTACAGTAGCTAGAGCCATGGAGTAGACTAAACTTCAAAGAGAATGATTTCTATTTGGGGCCTGATAATCAACCAATTTTATGACTCTGGACAGTTCACTTCAGCTCTGTTTCTCAGTCTCTCCAAGTATGAAATGAGATTAGACTAGATGATCTTTAACATCGTTTCTAGCCCTAACCTTCTATAAAATGTCAATGTTTTTAGAACTACTTTTCTTTCACATCTGTACAACTTAGTCAATATTTAGGCCACTATATAAGAATTATAGTTTGGGTTTAGCATTTACAATCAATATATGAATTTTTATTATTACTTAGCTAAGCATCTAAATCCTGACACTGTTTACTCTGTCAGATACTTTAGTAATAATAAATAAATGAGGCAATCTATGAAATTAAGCAAGAGATAGGAAACTGTGACTGACCATATACAAATATCACCCTAAAGATACTTTGAATACATTATAAGCATCCACTTCTTGGAATTTCAAAACACAATGCATTTTTCCTATTTACTCTTTTGTTATGCTTTTCTAATTTCCTTTAGAATATACCAAAATAGGTTTAACAAATGGAGGATGCGGAAGAATTGTGTAATTTGTTACAAGAACCTATGAAATAGGAACTCAAATTCTTATTCAACGGTTCACTATAGAAAGCTACATGAGAGCAGCAATATGGTGAGTTCAGTAGGTATAAAAATCTGAAGATATCTGCCAACATGGTAACTGGAAATAAAACCTATGTGCATAAAAACCATTCTCTGCCAAAAAGGACCATATAAGAAAAAAATGACATATCGTATACTTTCTTGGTAATAATAACTAATATTCTTTGAGAATTTACTGTGAATTTGCAAGAACTGTGATAAATACTTCAAATAAATTTTGTATTGTAAAGGCTAGTGAGCTCTCATTTTTCATGTTCCCTTAAATCTAGATCCTAGATGCAGTTTAGGTATTACCAATTAGATGCATGACACATGAAGTCAGTACTTATTTAGATGGAAGAAAGGCTGTAATGCACAAGACAAACATTTTTTCTTTGTCAGATCTAGTAGCTGTGGTGTGGCTCTGGAATCTACAGTTCTGGTGAAGATTCTTGATTTCCCAGTCTCCTGATTTTAGCAGAGCTTGCAATTTCCTTGGCAGAACTGTTCTAAAACATTATTCCAGGAGTCTCCCTAGAGGCCCAGTCTAGCTCTAATCCTCTCAGAACGCTAACATTTTGTAAGCACCTAACTCCTTGTATTTAATCTCTTTTTGCTTAAAATAGCAAAAGTGGTTTCTGTTAGCAGCAACTGAACCTTGACTAATATAGATTGTTATCAAGAATAACTGTAAATATAACACCGAAAGATGAGTATCTGAGTTTGCTTAAAAAAATGAGAACCCAGTTGCGAGGAGTTGAATACTGGTAGACCACAGTCTCCAGTAGTAAAACAGATACTTCATTTACCACCAGTGGTCACCTGGAATGAACTGCCTACTGAAGGCACATCTTTAATGAAATAAGCAGTAGTTTCTGAAACAGAGTAAGATGAATATAAGGATACAAGAATGGTCAGGTAGATTAACTGCTTGTAACTTCACTGGAGACTTATAAGAGAAAAATAATAGGCTCTAACATAAAGTCTTTGTTTAAGCTATGAGCAGAAAACAGGACGTTTTTCTGACTGCCTTAAAAGAATGTCTTATCTCTACTGTCACAGGACTGATTATCAAAATAAGAATCTGATCCTTCAGCTGCTGAAATACAGCAAAGTCTTACATTGCTTATATGAAAATCAGAAACTTGCTTAGGAAAAAGTAGACCTTGAGAATTTGATGACAATTGAAAAAGGTGACAATTGAGATAATTCAGATATCTTTAAGTACACAGAACCCCCAAATCCTACCAAACCTCTTGAGTCAACAGAGATCTCTTCCGCTGACTGATAAGGCTGGTCTTACCTTGCATGAGGAACTGGCAGGGATCTCACTTGAGGCTGCTAACTCACAAAGGGATGTCAATTCTCCTCATGCCATACCCTGTTTTCTTCTAGATCTGAGTCAAATGCCAACATGTCATCAGTTAGTTATCTGATACCTAAACCCACTAGCGACTTAAAATAATTTGGCAAAAATGCTGGAAATGTCTTAGTAGCATACAGAAGAAAGAATGCAAGACTTTCTCCTATGCCAAAGCACACTTCATTCACAAAGACATTAACACATGAGTTGTCAAAAAAGCAACAATATCCTCAGAAAACACTGTTATAACTGTTCTCTGAAAGCAGAGAATAAGGTGGTACAAATTGCTATTGAAATTGAGTCCTTGACTTCAGTAGGCACGATAAGATCCAAGGGTGGCAGAGACTTAACTAGCAGAGGCAAAGAGATTACAGCTACCACAATAGGTATTAGGGCTAGAGAGAACAAACTGTTAACACACTTTGACAATGACTAGTTGACCATAGGGTCTTTATAAGTAAAATAAATGAGCAACCTTACTTGATCTGTATGATAAAAACCTCTACGTAGAGTAAACAGAGGCCTGACTTGAGTCACCCTAACAGAAAAGCACAGATTCTCACTTAGAAGGCCAGGTACCTATGTGGAAGAACCTACAATAATACCACTTCCCAGTCTTCCCCAAAATAACAGCAGCCATTTACTGTAGTGACTGTACATTGAGCAAAGAGAAATACTCAGACCTTTTGAAGATTTTCAACATGGGCTCTGAGCTAAAATTAATTCTTGGGGACCCATTCTGACCTATAGTCAGAGAAGAGGCTCATTGTAGTCGTGTGATAAATGAAGTTTTGACCCAAGCCCATCTCTCATTCAGTTCAGTGTTTCTGAAAACATATTCTGTAGTTATTTCTCCAGTTTCTGAGTGTATAGTGGAAATAGACATTCTTGGCAGCTGGCAAAATCCCAACAATTGTTCCCTGAATAATCAAGTGAGAGCTATCATGAGTCATAGTAGGTATGGTAACCACCCTGCAAGATAGTCCCCAATGATCTCTGCCTCCTAGTATTCATAACCTTATATAGCACCCTCCCACACTGTATCAGTGTTAGTCTGTTTGACCAGTAGAATGTCACTTCCAAAGCAAGGTTATAAAAGAAATTGTGACTCCTGCCTTCTTCCTTCTCTTGTATCACTTGCTTTGAGGGAGTCTGCTGCCATGTTATGAGGAAACCCAAACAGCCTATGGAGAGAGTCAAGTGACAAGAAACTAAGTAAGGCCCCTTGAAAATAGCCGGTTTCAAATGAAGCCATTTACGTAAGCTGACCCTGCTGATTCCCTGACTGCCCGAGGGACCCTGAGCCAGAACATCTAGCTAAATTCCTGACATAAGAAATCTGTTCTCGACTCTGGCTACATATCAAATCTGCCTTTTAAAATTACATATGACCCTGGCTCAGATTTTAAAGATTCTGATAAAAGATCTGGGGGTAGGACTTGGTTATCTGTAGTGAAAACAAAATAACATAAAAGATAATACTGGTTTGCAATCAGGATTGTGAAACTCTGTTCTATGTTGATTTCTATACTACCTTCTCCTGATTATTATAGTTTTTGTTGCATTATTTTTATAAGTTATCTTAAATACAAATGACAATAAGGCAAGAAATCATTCATAAATAAATACATCACTAAATCATTTTAATGTACAAGAGGAAGTCCCTAGAGCCATGTCTAGAATGACACAGGGAATTTCATTGTATTTTCTTTCTCTTCTTCCCCACATCCTCCAAACGTCCTTATTTTGGTGAAATCAAAATAAAAGTAAGGCTACTTTAAAGGACAAATATTGTACATGGAAAGCCTGGAAAGCCAGTAGAGAGATGAGAGCAGAGAAAGCCATTTTTTTGCTCTGACTAGCAACTTCATGCACAGGCTTGGATTCAGGTGTCTTCCTGAATCTGGCAAGAAAGAATCCTCTTTTTTCCACCAGGGTGTCATCATGCACAATTGCCCAACCACAAGAAAGGTACAGTTAACACAAATTGCTGCATCTTAGAGACTGCTACCCAATCTCAAACTCTCATACTATTTAACAGGCTCAATTGGTGACATCTAGGAAACCCAGATTTAAGTACTGATCTACAAACGTCCTATTGCAAGTGTGAACACCTGTAATTCCTACTACTCAACTCCAAAAAGAAATCACCTAATTTTATCACCCGCTACTATAAAATTTAATGAAATTGGACAAATTCTAATCAGAGGTATAGGCATGGAAAAGAAAAA
This sequence comes from Pteropus alecto, assembly GCF_000325575.1. Lineage (NCBI taxonomy): Eukaryota > Metazoa > Chordata > Mammalia > Chiroptera > Pteropodidae > Pteropus > Pteropus alecto. The sequence goes on from NW_006494614.1 coordinate 3,621,746, forward strand.
AGGGTTCCCTAATAACTGAGTATGAAGAAAGCGAGGATCAGGGATAGCTCTAAGCAAGAAAATGAGGCCTAGGAATTTAGTTTCAGGTTTTTTCCAACCCCTCTTTCCCACACGATACTGCCTTTGAGGTGCTCAGTGCCCTAACTCAACTCCCCATCCTCTATAAAGCTAGGATTCCATTTTAGCAAACCTTTGCTGACTTGACAGAGCTCATATTTTTAATTCACCAATTTCCATTCACACCTTCACAAATGAGCTTTTCTGCATTATATTCCCTCAGTAATCTCTGTTGAAGTTAGCAATTGAAAATGGCTTATTCAATTACCTTCTCACAAGATATCTTCATTTGATCAGCAAACTTCAATCCTTGAAACAAAGGAATAATTGATGGAAAAAATTTCTAAGACCAACATAGTTAGAACATACACATTTCTATTTATATCATACATGCTAGAGACATAGGAGATTTTTTAAAACAGATATTCTGTTATTCACATGACTGAAAATTCTGACATCTATTCCACTACTTACTCCTTTGGAAAGAAATAATGCATTGGGAAGTTTTTCACATACCCTTCCCTTTGAGGTTGTTCAGCCTTTACTTAAATATATCCAGTAAGAGAGATCTCAATAATTACCAATGCAACCCATTCAATGAACAACATGAGAAACTAATGAAGCTTCTTGTTGAGGCCCAATCATACTACCTAAATTTTCTACACATTAATCCAAATATGCCCTCTGAATTACAGAGATCAAGTAATGTTTTTCTTCTATCTGCCAAGATTTCAAATACTGACAGCAATAATGTCTTATCTTTCCCAGAATAAATGTCTCCAAATCTTTCAAACCTTCCAGCTAAGACATAATTTTATGCCTTCTTATCATCCCATGTGCTCCATATCCTTCAGTTCAATATTTCCCAATATTGAGTTTGTTTTCTTAAACATGAATTTCTAGTCTCACTCATATAGATCGTGATCAGTAATTTGGGGGTAAGTTTTAGCAATTTACATTTTTTAATTTTTTCCCGGTAAATTCTAATGAATATTTACCTTAGCAAATCAATGCTCTAAGTTATTAATATGGTACCCTAAACAAAATCAGAACTCTAGTTGAAGGCTAACCAGTTCCGAAAAAAGGAGAATTATTATCTCCTTGATTTCAGGTACTATATTCTTATTGATAGAGTCTAGCATTGCATCATAATTATTAGTATTAATTATTTTCAGTATACTAGTAAGTAAAATCTCTAGGAGGTATCTATACCACCTTCGTATACCTATGACATTAGACAGTTCTACCAAAGTGCATTGCTGATAAGTAATCACTCTCATTTTTATAGCTCTTAGCTTAGATGAAACCTGCATTTTAGTTTTGGATTTCTCAAACCAAAAAAATGTTCCACTCAGGAAAAGCAGACCCTCAGGTAAGACCATGTATCTTATCCAGCTCGAGCTCAAGACTGGGTGTTTTTTTAAACAACAAAAATGTATTTCCTCACAGTTATAGAGGTTGGAAGTCCGAGGTCAGTGTGTCAGCATGGTTAAATCCTAATGAGAGCTCTCTTCCTGACTTGTAGACAGCTGCTTTCTTGCACATGGCCTTTCTTCAATGTGTGTATATAGAGAGTAAGCTCTCTGGAGTTTCTTCAAGAGCATGAATCCCATCATAAGGACTCCACTCTGATAACCTCATCTAAATCTAATTATCTCCCAAAGGCCTCATCTCCAAATACTATCATATTGGGGCTTAAGGCTTCAACATATGAATTTTGGAGGGACACTATTTGGTCCATAGAAAAGTAGAAACTTTTTAGTAATTTGTGCACTCATGATTGTATGTATGGTAAAACATGGGAAATAACAATGTTCATTCTGTTCTCACTGGCTAATCTTTTCCTCATATTTTTAAACTGAAACTCAAGCTTACCAAAATCAAGAAAACTTCCATAGTTTGCTCTGCCTCTCTTCTACCCATTTCTATTCAATAAATACTTGAATTTGTTTATAGTGCTCATATCTAGTATCAGTTTTCTAAGAATAAAAAATGGATTTTTGGATCCTTTAGTGAAACTCCACAGTATTATGTTTTGTAGTCATCATGTAGTAGGTAATCAATAAATGAGAAATTATTCAAAATTAGTAAATTTTTTTACTGCATCACTTTCAAACCTTAACTCTCCTTTTTTTTTTTTTTAAAAAAGAAAAAAAAAGAAGTATTTATTAAGGGTTTATAAGGTGCCAGTTACTGTGGTAGATACTGAGGAGAAGCAATGGGTAAGACTATGTGCTCTCCTTTATGGAACTGAAAGCTTAGATGGGGAGACATGTATTGAACAAATAATCACAGAGATAAGTATACAATTAAAATTGTGATATACACTGTGAAGGAAAAGTAGAATGACAGATTACAATGGGGGCCTGATTTAGATCAGGATTCAAGGAAGACTTCTCTGAGAGAACTATTTTAGAAGAGACCTGAATTATGAACAGGTGATATAGCCAGGCAGAAGGACAAACTCCAAGAAGAGGGGCTAGAACAGGAAAACCCCCCAAAGCAGTAGAGAGTTCAGCCCCTTTCAGGAAATGTAAAAAGGACATGTAGCTAAAGTGAAAGGGAAAATGGATCATGATCAGGCTAGAGAGTTATACAGGGACCAGATTATGTAGGTAGGAATCAATTACAGATCCAGTTAGAGGGGTTTGGATTTATGCTAAATGTATTGCATAGACACTGAAAACCTGTTGCAGGGAGTACTGCATTTGTAGAAGATTACATAGGGCTGCTCTATACAGAATGTGTTGATGGAAGACAAGAGGAAATAGAGAATCAAGTTTGAAAGCTTCCATAGTAAATGGTATGGGGGAAAAAGGGCATTTGCTAAGAGTACAATGATGACAGTGGACATTTGAAAAAGTAGGCAGATTCAGGGTATATTTTGGAGATATATTTCAGAGGAATAAAAAGGGAAGTGTAGAGTTTGACACATATGTGCTTTCATAAAATGTCTACAAACCGTATGTATTTTCCATAACTGCTAAGACTCAGGAAGATATCTTAATGCCTAATTGTGCCTTTACCTTTTGTCTAATTGTTCATTTCAAGTAAAACCTAGAGTTGCTTAACTTTATACAATAATCAGCAGAGCATGACATTCATTTTTATGATTTCTTAAACTCACTTGATAAAGTTCTATCTCACAAGATTCTGGGGTTCTTAGTAAATCAGTATTACAAATATTGAAGGAGAGTATCATAGGGACAGATTTAATTCAGTTCAAAAGAACAAACTTGACATTCTCTTTTAAACTGCATTTTTTTCCCAAAAGTTAATATCAATTTTAGTCTGAAACGTGAGCCTCGTAAAATTAACCTCAATACAAGCTTCCAACAACCACCAATATCTCTGACCTTAGTGAAATATATCTCTAAGTTTGTAATGAGGACATAAATGCACTTTAATGTTGTAAATACAATTTCTACAGGAAACATGAAGGACTTTTAAATGCACATAGGATACATAGGATAAAAGTTGGGAAAAAAAATAACTTAATGGTCAGATTCATACTGCATTTGAAAATGGAAATATAAAACTCCTTGGTCCTAGCTATATACTCAGAAAAAAGTCATATGGGGAAAAAATAGCATTAAAGTCATATAACATCCTTTAACTTTAAAAATCATGCTAACTTTTCTCTCTTCTAGAATGTCAACTAAAAAAGAAACAATTTGAATTACTAGAATGTCAACTAAAAAAGAAACAATTTGAATTACATAGCTGCAAATATTCCTTTTTATGTTTTCCTTGCTAGAAAATGGAAAGATATTTTAAAAAGAAATAAAGGGGGAAACCTAGTCAAGAGGAAAGAGATTCCAAAAAGATTTATATATATAAAGATTACATCTTCTCCATCACCCATAATTCCTATTTCAACTTTGATCATTTTCTTCATGGCCAATAAGCATTAACCTAGTGTAAAACAGTGTAGGAAGAGTATGTGCATATATGATGGATAAAATACAAGCTGCACCTATTTTGGGTGTTTTGATCATTAACTGCTGTTGCATAAACTGAACATACAATGGGCTGTGACACTGGATAAATCATTTGTTTCCACTTGTTATTGATGACATTTCATAACTCGTTTGGGGCTCTGCTTTGCCCCATCACATGTGAGTTATGAGGTCATCAATCATGACTGGGAATAAATGATTTATGTAAGTCACCCTATTGTATATTTTAGGTACAGTATACCATAAAACGCACACTATTGATTTCTAATATTGTGGCATTATGTTTATCATGTGTGTTTGTGAGACTGTGATCTTGTGTCATCTGCTGCAACAACTGAGTATAAAATATTAAAATAATTTATGAGAAAAGAAATGCACAAAAATAATTCAGAGAATTCTTATTTTTAATTAATATCTTGCTAAAGCAATTTTAAAGGTCTCATTGAATTAAAAATATACTGTCTTAAGAGTAGAGACTTGTAGTTAAGGACATGAAATCAGTATACAAAGTCATGATTAGAAAAAAAGAAAAGGACTGAGAGAGACCTTTTGAATAGAGCATGTGCCACCCTGAGTAATCTACAGAAATAGCAAGGACGTACTTCCCCTTGAAGAACATTTTTTATTGTGTATTACACTTGCAAGGATCAATGGCTTAGTAACAAGGATATCATGAAAATGTAAGAACTTCTTCCAGCCATCATTAGAAAAGAAAGAGGTAGGGTGGGGAACGAAAACCAAACTGATATTTTTTCTTGATGAAAGCTTGATCCCTTTAACTGTAACACAGGTTGAGTTTGCAAAGAATCCACAAGAAATTTAATTAACATATTAAACGAAAATAAACAGAAAGTTATCAGGAAAATATAATACTATTATTTGAAAGGAGTTCTTTAAAAAGGATATGGCATCTTTAGAGATTGGTAAATTTTTCTTTTACTTCATTCCTGTTTCATCTGCCAACTGACTTCCATTTTTTCCCTGATGAGCTTAAAACTATAAACATGGTTTTAAAAAAATAAAACTACAAGAAAATGCAAAGAAATTTGAGGGAGGCAATCAAAAACATATTGAAAATCAAACCTAGAATAAGAGCATCAAAAATCCAAGAACTTTCAGCTATTTGCAATTACGAAAGTAATTGCTATTTTAACATGTTTTGCTTGTTCCAAAGAAACTCTGGTTCGTAAGCTGAAATTCAAGCAGTTTAAATCACAGCAAAATCTTTTAGGAGCTGATCAAGACTAAATATACAATCAAAACAACCTATTATCTACATATTTTAGTTGATTAAAAAAATAAGTTACCTCTCTGAGCACTATTACACAGAAGTTGTCGTCCAGCTGTGTTCACTTCTCAGTGATGATAAAAAAAAATAATAACTATTTAATCTGAAGTATGAAGAATTTAGGTCATATATAAAGAAAATTTTCCTTTTCTTACAAGAAAGTATTAAATAATGACATGAACTATTGAAAATAGTTATAGAATTTTCTTTGGAAATTTTTAATAGTAGTTTCACTTTTTAAGTTTAAGATTTGTCCTAATCTAATGACCAAATGTTGCATTATAAATTCAAAATGATTTCTCACAATTTTTTTCATTGCTGAATTCTATCATGACACTAATTAATTAAGAGCACTATTTTATAGAGCAACAGCATAAGAGGAATGGGGATTTCAAAAGTGAGAGTTAGTACCTTTTACAATTAGTAAGACAATATATGAGAAAGTGAATCAGAGGTTCACCTGATGCACCTAAAAATTCTTAGTTTAAGTTCAATATTATTTAGAAATATTTGGGCTAGGAATGTTTATTCTAGGTTTTCTAGGTTTTTTTCAAGGTATTTTAATTAAGTATAAGATTCTTTAACTTATGGTCTTAAATGGGCTTTAAGGAAGTTCAAAAATTCCCTAAAATTGTATTAAAAATTGTATGAGTGCATATGTATGTTTCTGGGAGCTCATAACATTACAAAATTTTTAAGAGTCCAGGTCCAGAAACAAATTTTTTAAAAATTACAAACCACTTATTTGAGAGGCTGTTATTCAGTTAAGTCTATTATCTGTCTTTCCAAATTGTTTATAAAATTAATTCCAGTTCTTTAAACTACCTTTTCTCCTTCTCCCTCTCTTTCTCCCTCTCCTCTCCCTTTCCTCTCCCTCTATCTCAAATGCCCTTTATTCTATTCACTTTGACAACTGGTCAGAAGGAAGTACTTAAACTCAGTAGTTAATTTTGCTATCATTCAAGTGTCTTTGGATGATAGCTTGGTTATAAATTCAATGGTTTGAACTGTCAACTAAAGTCACTTTTTTTCATGTGTGCATATATCAATGAAATGCGATTTCCCTTCTTTCCCACATATAATCAAAGAGTAGCTGCTGTTTAAATATGGCAAGTCGCATATGGAATCAGAACAGCCATTTAAGAAAAAAAATAATGTATTTTCTAAAAGTCAAGGTAAATCTTATGTTTTAATTTCAAATTTTACATTTTAACAATAAAATGTGATGAGATATGGGAAGATTATCATTTGACATAAGGAGGCTACACAGAGAAATTAGCAGTATAATTAGGAAGCATCTCTGCAGATTTGTATAATAAGTAGTACATGATCAATCCAGCGTCTTAAAACAGAGAGAGAGTCAGGGAGGACAGAAGAAGAGAGGTAAAGAGGAGAAGGAAAAGGAGAGAGAGAGAGGAAAAAAGGAATAAAGGAAGGAAAAATGAGAGAGAGAGAGAGAAGATAAAGATGGAAGGAAGAGGGAGGGAGGGAAGAAAGAGGAAAGGAAGGAAAAAAGGAAGAAAAAGAAAGAAATTTGTTATAAACCTGGTTTAATCAGTATAGAGCTGTTTTAATGAGCTTATTCCCAAGCATTAGAAATGCTGATGGAGCCATAGCCTATGTATTTGGTCGTGTACCAGGTTGAGTATAAAGAGACTGGGGACTTAACCCTAGCTCTGCTCTGACTCACTGAGTGACCTCAAGCCAGTTAACCCGTCTGTTGTTTTTCAAAAGGTGATGACTTGAAGGCTGCCCAGAAATTGCTGTGCATTAATGGGGTGATAGTCAGAGGAAGATGCCTGGGGCAGAAGAGCTTCAGTGTAAGGAAATCAGCTTTTGCTGCTCTGCCCAATCATTTTGGCACCAGTGGTCTTTCAAGGGGCTTCCTGACATTGCTGATCCCTGCTCTGGTACACTCTGTGCTGCCAAAGCCACTGCAGGGGGTCACCTTTAACAGACAACCTCATTTTCAAATTTCCAGGCCACTAAATCAAGTGAACCAGTACAAGTATAATATTTTTGAGGTTGCAAAGAGATGCATAGAAGAGATACCTATCTTTAGGACGAGAAAATTACAGCAGGAGTCTTGCTTTGTGATGACTAGAAAATAAGTAAATCAGAAAGCAGCTTCCTGAGTTGAGGAATTATTTAGATTTTAAATTGTGTTTTGCTCTACATCAAATTGGATTAGATTCCTTGAATCTTCTAAGACTTTGATCCAGCCCATTTCACATTTACAAATTAAAAAGTAGCTTTGGTGGTGAAAATTATATAACATACAACAACAAAGCTTCAAGGGGCATATGAACAAATTCAGCCTAGAGGCCCATCCACTTGTACAGTGTCTCATATAAACATGTTTGTACTTTGAGAAAATATACTTAATTCTTATAATGCTAAAAATTCTTCAATAGGGAAGCATGCATTCATAAAACAGATATACATCTATATTTTATACTTTATCATGTTCTTGAATCCAATAATAACTTATTTCAACAGCATTAATGCCCTCATATAATTAAGAACACCAAAATTAAAGGTACTGAAAATGTTGTGCAAATGTGGGCCGGTTAAAATATTAATTATATTTTAATTAAAGTTAAAATAAATGAGTCATGTCCTATATTTGATAATCTAACAAGTCCATGACAACTAGGCTCATCCTAAATAATCATGTGGAAACGAGAACAGTGAGAAAAGAGAGAGAAGGAAGACTAAACATTCAAATCTAAAACTTAGTCAACAGTAACTTTGACTGTGCAATAATTTTAAAAAGAAAATCACCTTATGTGTGAGCCAGGAAATCTGAACTAAAATATCATCCATACAAACTATAAAGACTGTATCGGGCATCCCTTAAGAAATAAAAAGATCATCAGCTACTCTCAAACAGAGCCTGTCAGCATAGCACACTCCAGCAACTTTCTAATGCCACCATGTGTGTGCAAGGCTTCATCAATAGGGTTTGAAAAACACTGCTATTCTCCAGATAGTGCTCACTACATGAACACTAACATAAATAAAAAATACTGGCATGTGTTCCCTGTAGTCACTGTTGCTTAATCCACTTACTCTAACCCTTCCCACCTTCATACAGGGTCATCTCTCCATGTAACTGACATATTCCCCTTTCAAAAATATTTTCTTTTATGAAGGTTTATAAATGCCTTATTGATTTTTCCATACAAGGCCAGACAACTTCTGACTTCACAAGAAGAGTTGAATAAAGTGGCTGAACGCACTGCTGTTTCCCTACCTACACAACTAAAGTACCACTATCCAGTTAATTTTAGTTCAACTAAATGACCTAGTCATAAAATAGCTGTCATCAGTCTCAGGATGCCCAAAGGACAAAGACCTTTCTGTGCTCCTGCTTGACTACAAAGTTACAAAACCATTGGCAATAAAACTAGATGGCTGGCTTGATTCTCCTCTCAGTCTCAGTCTGATATGCTAGAAAAAAAGAATCTTGATGCAGCTTCTGAAAACATTCTTTTGATATGTTTATCTTTTCAACAAATCAGTTAATCAAAAAGGATTGTCTTGCATCTTTTGCATTTTTAAACATATTATAATTAAGGCTATAAACTTAAAAATATTTTTGCCTCATTTCACTCATAAATTTTCCACAATTTTTGAGAAAATATTTATTTTCTTATTTTTATTACTGTTATTTATTATTTATTTTATAGGTTATTAAAATATGCTACTTTATAGTTTTAATTCTTATTTTATTTATATTATTTCATCCATAATACCTTCTACTCTCCACTTTCTTTCTTTAAACAAAATTAAAAGAGTTTCAAAACTGATCTTGCATTAAATTTTAGAATAAAGCAAAAAAAATTACACACACGGACTACATATATAGTGGTAAGTAGTAGTAGAAATGAGCCTATATAGTTGCAAAGTTTCTATGTTTTACTTAGAGTAATACAATATAACACTAATTGAATTGTAAAAATTAATGATGTGTATTATGTATATTTATTCTTCCAGTAACTTGGGGTCTTGGAAATTCTATTTTAAACCTTATTTTTTTTTCATTCCTACAATATGGAGATGAGAATCTATGAACTTTAAGAGCACTGCCAGTTCTGTAAATAAATGAAAAGATATACTGTGCTCATGAACTGGAAGAATTAATAGTGCTAAAATGTCCTTACTACCTAAAGCAATAAACAGATTCACTGTAATCTCTATTAAAATACCAATGGCATTCTTTTCAGAACTAGAACAACTAATTCTAAAATTTATATGGAAACACAGACTCCGAATATCTAAAAAAAAAAAAAAAACAAGAGAAAGAATAAAGTGAGAGAAAGAAATCATGCTCCCTAATTTCAAACTATACTACAAAGCTATGATAATCAAAGCAGTATGGTACTGGTATAAAAACAAATATATAGATCAATGGAATAGAATAAAGAGCTCAGAAATAAATCCTAACTTACATGGTCACTTAATCTAAGGAGACAAGAGAGGCAAGAATACACAATGAGATAAAGATAGTCTCTTCAAAAAGTGTGTTGGAAAAATTGAACAGATACATGTAAAAAATAAAATTAGATCACTTTCTTACACCATACATGAAAATAAAACTCAAAATGGATTAAAGACTTAAATGTAAGAACCAAAGCCATAAAGTTTCTAGAAGAAAACATCAGCAGTAAATTATCTGGCATTGCTATTTTGGGATATGTCATCTCAGGTAAGGGAGACAAAAGAAAAAATAAACAAATGGGACTATCAAACTAAAAAGCTTTTGCACAAAAAGGAAACCATCAACAAAACAAAAAGATAAACTACTGAATGGGAGCAGATATTCACAGATGATACATCTGATAAGGGGTGAATATCCAAAATATACAAGGAAATCATACAACTTAACAAACAAACAAACAAACAAACAAAAACTAAATTAAATCAGCAGAGGGAGTTCCAGTCAAGATGGCAGAATGGGTAAATGCTTTGCTTGCCTCCTCTCATGGCTACATTAAAACTACAATTAAGTTATAGAACAATCAACCTGGAGAACCATCTAAAGACTAGCTGAACAGAAGACCTATAACTAAGGATATAAAGAAGAAGCCATGACGAGACTGGTAGGGGGGTTGAAAATGTGAAATGCAGTCTGATCCCACACCCACATGAGAATAAGGAGGAATACCCCAGTTGCAGAGGTCTCCCCTGAAGAGCAAGGGGTCTCAGCCCTACACTGGGTTCCCCAACCCAGGGCACCAGGTCTGGGAAAAGGAGTCCTCACAACATTTGGCTGTGAAAATCCACCAGAATTCCACCCATCAGGATAAGATGGAAGATTGCAGAAAACCCAGGCATTCCTCTTAAAGGGCCCATTCACGGACTCTCTCATTTCCAAGTATTCACCCTGGACAGCAGCTTGGGAGTGCCAGAGACATATAGGGAAAAAAAAGTTATGTGGTTACAAGGCAAGGGCTGAAGGGACAACCGCCAGTGTCCCTGTTTTGAGCCCTCCCCTTGTGTAGTTGGTGGGCAGGTACCATCTTGCTTGTGTTGAGCACTCCCCGCCATCACAAAGCCTTAATCTGCTTTGAATCTGCATTGGCCTGATGAAATCCACTGGCTCCACCCTGGTGGCTCCCTGAGGCTCCACTCAACCCAACTCATACACCCCTGGAGGCATTTTTGGTAGTCGGCAGGTGGTCTGCTGGGACTGGCCCACACTACAGACTTACTTGGACAGCTCTCAGGGACCCGGGGACCCCAGGCAGGTGTCAGATGGCCTTGACAAGCTGCGAGCCTTTCGGCTGGTCCCAGGCTCAGATCTTGTGCCAAGTCTGAATCTGCACTAACCTGGTGAACACCACTGCCCTACCCTGGTTACTCCCTGAGATCCCGCCTCACCTACCTCACTTACTGCCCGAGGTTCTTCAAGCAGCTAAACAATATAGGCAGCTAGCAGGTTGTGGCAGGCCTTGAGATACCTTTTGCTGAGCTGCCCGAGGCCCAGTACTAGTGGTGGCCAGCCTTGGTTCACAGTATGGCCTCTCCCACACACCCCCAGGTCCAGCATAAGCAGTGACCAACCACAGATCGCTATGTAGCTCCTACTAGGTAGCCCTGGGCCAGTCCAGGCAGTGACAGAACTTGGCCTGCATAAGAGGCCCTCCCAAGAGGCCCTAGAACCAACATGTCCAGTGGCCGTCTCCAGACCACAACAACACACCACTTGATTAGCCCCACAAGTGACTCACCCAAAGGGTGGTCTCAGCAGTCACCAGAGCATGCTGGGGCAAATCCTACCCCACAACTGTTCATATACTATGGTTGTGGTCAGTCCTTACAGCCAGTCAGTCTAAGGATCAGTCCCATCCACTGATATGCAAACAGCAATCGAGGCTCAGCTACAAAGGAGGGTGACACAGACCACACAAGGGACATTCTGGGAGTATCTAGCTCAAGCATCCAGGGAGACTGTGTCACTGGACTCCACAGAACACCTACTACATAAGACTACTGAGACTGGGAAATGTAGCAGATCTACCTAATACATTGAAACAAACACAGAGAGGCAGCCCACATGAAGAATAAAAGAAACATGTCCCAAATTAAAGAACAAGAGAAAACTTCACAAAAAGAACTAATAAATGAAACGGAGACAAGCAACCTACCAAATACAGAGTTCAAAACACTGGTTATAAAGTTGCTCAATGAACTTAAGTAAAGAATAGATAATCTCAGTGAGAACTTCAACAAAAAGATAGAAAGCATAAAAAATAACATAGAAACCATAAAAAGAACCAGTCAGAAATTAAGACTATAATAACTGAAATGAAATGAAGAATACACAGGAAGGAAATAACAGAAGATTAGATGAAGCAGTGAATCAAATCCACAATTTGAAAGACAATGTAGCAGAAAACACCCAATCAGAATAGCAAAAAGAAAAAAAGAATTTTTAAAAATGAGGAAGTTTAAGAGACCTCTGGGACTATATCAAGCATAACAACATTCACATCAAAGAGATATGAGAAAGAGAAGAGAGAAAACAAGGGACTGAGAACCTATTTGAAGAATGACAAAAAAAATTCCCTAACCTGGTGAAGGAAACAGACATAATATTCGGGAAGCACAGAGAGTTCCAAACCCAGAGAGGCTCACACCAAGACACATCATAATTAAAATTCCAGAGGTTAAAGACAAAGAGAGAATCTAGAAGCAGCAAGAGAAAGGCAGTTAGTTACCTACAAGGGAGCTCTCATAAGACTGTCAGCTGATTTCTCAACAGAAACTTTGCAGACCAGAAGGAATTGGCATAAAATATTCAAGGTGATGAAAAGTAACAACCAAGACTCCTCTATTTGGCAAGGCTATTATTTAAAATTAAAAGAGAGACAAAGATCTTCTCAGACAAGAAAAAGCTAAAAGAAAAAATTTATCACTATCAGACCAGTATTACAAGAAATGTTAAAGAGATTTCTTTAAGAAGAAGAAGGAATAAGGGGGGAAGAATACAAATATGAACAATAAAATGGCAATAACTACATATCTATCAATAATCAATTGAAATGTAAATGGTTAAATGCTGCAATTAAAAACCATAGGATAGCTAATTGAATAAGAAAACAAGACCCATACATAAAGAGACCCATATCAGATGGAAAAGACACGCACAAACTGAAAGAGATGGAAAATGATATTTCATGTAAATGGCAACAAACAAACAAACAAAAAAGCTGGGGTAGCAATACTTAGACAAAATGACTTTAAAACAAAGGCTGTAATAAGAGACAAAGAAGTATATTATATAATGATAAAGGGATCAATCCAACAACAGAATATAACCTTTGTAAACATTTATGCACCCAACAAAGAAACACCGAAATACATAAAGGAAATATTAACTGACATAAAAGGAGGGATTAACAGTAATACAGTCATAGTAGAGGACTTTAACACTCCATTGACATCAAGGGATTGATATCCAGACAGAAAATCAACAAGGAAACAGCATCTTAAATGACACATTAGACTAGATGGATTTAATTGATGTTTTCAGAGCATCTCACCCCAAAACAGCAGAATATAGATTCTTTTCAAGTGCATATGGAACATTTTCCAAGATAGACCATGTTGGGCCAAAAAACAAGTCTCAATAAATATAAGTAAACTGCAATCACATCCAGTATCTCCTATAACCACAATGGTATGAAAATAGAAATCAATTACAAGAAAAAAAAACCCTGAAAAACACACAAACATATGGAGGATAAATAACATGCTACTAAACAATGAATGGGTTACTAATGAGATCATAAAAGAAATCTTAAGATACCTTTAGACAAATAAAAACAAAAGCACAATGACCCAAAATAGAATCTAAATAAACAACACACAAAAAAATCAAAGAAACCAAGAGCTGGTTCTTTGAAAAGATAAACAAAATTGATAAATCTTTAACCAAGATTAAAAAAAGAGAGGACTCAAATAAATAAAATCAGAAATGAAAAAGAAGTGACAACTGACATAACAGAAATATAAAGGGTTATAAGAAAACACTATGGATAATTATATGCTGACAAATTGGAAAATCTGGAAGAAATGGATAAATTCCTAAAAACAAACAATCCTCCAAAACTGAATCAAGAAGAAACAGAAAATCTGAACAGACCACTTACTACCAACAAAATCAAAACAGTGATCAAAAAACTCCCAACAAACAAAAGTCCTGGACCAGATAGTTTCAAAGATAAATTTTACCAAGTATTCAAAGAATTATCACCTATCCTTCTCAAGCTACTCCAAAAAATTCAAGAAGATGGACAGCTCCCAACCTCATTTTATGAGACCATCATTACCCTGATTCCAAAGCCAAAGGCATCACACACACACACACACACACACACACACACACAAGCACACGCACACGCACACACACATACACACACAAATTATAGGTCGATATCCCTGATGAATATAGATCCAAAAATTCTCAAAAAAATATTAGCAAATGAAATTCGGCAGTACATTTAAAATATCATATACTCCAATCAAGAGGGATTTATTCCTGGGATGCAAAGTAGGTTTAATTTCTACAAATCAATTAACGTGATACATTACATAAAAAAAAATGAAGTATAAAAATCATATGATCATATCCATAGATGCGTAAAAAGCATTTGACAAAATCTAGTATCAATTTATGATAAAAACTCTCAGCAAAGTGGGAATAGGGGGAACATACCTCAACATAATAAAGTCGATAAATGACAAACCCACAGCTAACATCATACTCAATGGTGAAAAGTTAAAAGCATTTTCCTTAAGATCAGGAACAAGACAAGGATGTCTACCTTCACCACTTTTGTTCAACATAGCATTAGAAGTCCTAGCTATAGCAATCAAATATAAACAAACAAACAAACAAATAAATAAATAAATGCCATCCAAATTGGAAAGGAAGAAGTAAAATTATCATTATTTACAGATGGCATACTATATAGAGAGAACCTCAAAGATTCCACCAAAAAAAACTATTAGAACTATCAATATATTCAATAAAGTAGCACAATATGAAATTAATATTCAGAAATCAGTTGCATTTTAAAAACCAATTACGAATTATCAGAAAGATGACATTAAGAAAACAATCCTATGTATAATTGCGTCAAAAAAAATAAAATAGCTAGGAATAAATTTAACTAAGGACATATAAGACCTATATTCAGAAAATTATGACACTGAAGAAAGAAATTCAAGATACGATTAAATGGAAGCATATAGCATGTTCATGGATAGGAAGAATTAACATTGTTAAAATGTCCATACTACCCAAAGCAATCTATAGATTCAGTGCAATCCCTGTCAAAATACCAATGGCATTTTTCACAGAACTAGAACAAAGAATTCTAAAATTTGTATGGAACCACAAAGGACTCTGAATAGCCACGGCAATCTTGAGAAACAAGAACAAAGTTAGAGGTATCACGCTATCTAATATCAAACAATACTACAAGGCTACAGTAATCAAAACAGCATGGTACTGGCATAAAAACAGATACATAGGTCAATGGAACAGAATAGAGAACCCAGAAATAAACCCACATCTATATGGTCAATTAATCTATGACAAAGACATTAGAGTATACAATGGGGTAAAGACAGTCTATTCAATAAATGGTGTTGAGACATTTACATGCAAAAAAATGGAACCAGACCATATTCTTACACCATATACAAGCATAAATTCAAAATGGATTAAAGACTTAAAACTCCTAGAAGAAACCATAAAACTAGAAGGAAACTCTCTGACATTATCTTAGTAATATTTTTCTGACATGTCTCCTCAGGCAAGGGAAACAGAAGAAAAATAAACAATAAACAAATGGGACTATATCAAACTAAAAATTTTTACACAGTAAAGAAAACCTACTAAATTGAAGAAGATATTCACCAATGATACATCTAATAAGGGCTTAAAATTCAAAATTTATAAAGAACATGCATATCAACACCAAAAAACAAAACAAAAAAAAAATCAATTGAAAAATGGACAGAGGACCTGTATAAACATTTCTCCAAAGAAGACATACAGATGGCCAACAGACATATGAAAAGATGCTCAACATCACTAACTATCAGGGAAATGCAAAGCAAAACCACAATGAGACATGACCTAAACCTGTCAGAATGGCTATTTAAAAATCAACAAATAAAAAGTGTTTGTGAGGATGTGGAGACAGGGAAACCCTTATACACTGTTGACAGGATTGTAAATTGGTGTGGCCACTATGGAAAACAGTATGATGATTCCTCAAAAAATTAAAAATAGAGTTGCCATACAGCCTAGTAATTCCAGTTCCAAGAATTTATCCAAAGAAAACAGAAACACCAATTCAAAAAGATATATATATTCGTATGTTCATTGCAACATTATTTATAAAAATCAAAATATGGAAGTAACCTAGATGTCTATTAATAGATAGATGAATAAAGATATGGTTTATAGAGTCAATGGGATACTACTCAGCAACAAAAAAGAGTGAAATATTGCCATTTGCCACAACATGGATGACCTAGAGGGTATTAATGCTAAGTGAAATAAGCAGACAGAGAAATACAAATACTATATGATTTCAGTTATATGTGGAATCTAAAAAAAATAAAACAAATCAATAAACACAACAAAACAAAACAGAAACAGGGTCATAGATACAGAGAACAAGCTGATGGTTGCCAAAGGGGAAGAGGGGTGGGAGGAAGGGTAAAATTAAAAAAAAAAAAAAAAAAAGCTGCTAACAGGTCAAATAAATGAGGATGAAAATATGTCCATTACATTGAGCAATATGAAGGCCATTTTTGACCATTCTAGTTATTTATTTCTGTACAACACACAATCTCAAAATTTAATAGCTTAAAAAAAAAAAGGACACTGCCAGTTCTAAGATTTTGCAATTAGATTCTATTTGGGTTAAATATCAGTGAATGTGTTTTACTGAACTTTCACCTGTCTTACCATAACCATTAGTAACTCTAGCTAAACATTATACTTGAGAAGAAGGTGAAGAATTTACTGTGTAAAACTTTGCAATATAATGTGACTTTTTTGAGAGCCACAACGGAATACTGTCATCAATCCCCAGCAGACAGCTACCCTAAACTGGTGCTGCTAATGAATTACATGCAGTAGATAAATTAATCTTGTACAACAATTGGTATTAAAATTTTCAATGTAGCATTTAGAGATGCAAACCTGGGTACTCCTGGAGCTCAAATAACATTTGCCATGTTACCTATTACAGTAACACCTTTTGGGTGCTGACATCATACATCAGTATGTACACAGAAAATAGTAGTAGAAAGGGCATGTAGATGCCATGTTAACAAAGAAAAGGCAGGAGTAAAAAGAGAAATTGATATATTTAATGTCAATACTTAACTGCTACTTAGTAACTGCATAACCTTTAAAGACAGCAGTCCCCAAACTTTTTGGCATCAGGGACTGGTTGCTCCTATAAGAATCTAATGGCTGATGATCTGAGGTGAAGCTAAGGCGATGATGCTATTGCTGGGGAGTGGCTGCAAATACAGATGAAGCTTTGCTCACTCGCCCACTACTCACCTCTACCACATACTGTGTGGTCCAGTTCCTAACAGGCCATGGACCGGTACCAGTCTGCAGCCCACGGGATTGGGGACCCTGCTTTAAGGAATTTGTTGTACTGAACTTGAAACACTGTTTTTCTTTAGCAACTGAGTCAAACATTTAAGAACTGTCTTTCTGGACACAAAATGAAACTTCTATCATCTTTTGCAAAAAAAAAAAAAAAAAAGAGAGAGAGAGAAGGGGCGGAGATTTTTTTATCCTTGAAATACCTGTACTCTTCAATTCTTATCCATGCAATTTATCTTCTTCATCATCTCAATTATAATTCTTCAGGAAAAGAACAACTCTCTAAAAAGTAACAACTACTGCTACTTCTCAAAAAAAAAAAAATATATAGGCAGCTTTTCTGCCTTAGAGTGTTGCTGTTCCCAATCAGTTCTTATTCTGTGAACATCTTATTTTGAATAAAAAGTTACTAAATTCGATTTTTTAGGGCAACATTTCTTACCTGACAGAAATCAGTCGCATTTTTAAATCTTTCAAAGTTTCTAATATCAGCTCCTTTCTCAAAAATCAAAATGTATGTCCATGGAGAAATCTATCTTATTGGAAATATAATGCTATATTGAGACTTCTGCTTTTTAATTAGATTGGGAACAATTTCTTCTGTTTCTTCTCTGCCTCCTTACTACTTTCTTAGTTCCTTTTCCCTTCTTTTTTTTCTCATTTGGTTTTTCTCATTTTCATTTCTCAGTGGCCTAGTATGGTTAACACTTAAGTCTTCCCAATGGAGTCTAGTAGGAATGCATTTCATTCTGAAAAAAAAAAAAAAAATTGCCAAGGCAGCTAAAAAGGAAATACAAAGATTGAAAGGAACAAATCTATTTTTCTGTCATTAGGTGCCTGAAAAGAAACTGCCACCTAGCAGAAAATTTATTTAGTTCTACAGTATAACTAATTATGAATGAGTTTAGACCAGAATCGCTAATGTTCAAAGAACTATATTATGTCATTGAGTAGAGCCATCTTTCATTTTTAAGAATTGTTATAAGCTTCAGGTAACTGTAGAGTCCATTTGTCCATTGTATACAATAGTTTTATATAAACTAAGGAACCAAAGGCCATGAAGAATTAATTCAGAATGGTCCAGCGTTTGACCCACTGCCATAGATTGTCCTACAATACAGCCTCTAACAAAACTAGGCTGTCCCAAATCCCTGGTGATAGAATTGTTTACCTCTTTACCAAGAAGGTTGGGAAAGCACCAAAATCTGCATATAGTGGGCACTGAGCTAACTTCGAAGAGTTGGTGCTGGGAGACTTAAAGTTCTTATGAGATTGTCTAAAACGGGAAAAAAAAAAAATGTCGGCAGGGCCTATTGTGGTTCCATGTGTACTAAATGTGTTCGTGACAGCATCAAATGTGCTTTTCCTTATTGATGAACAGAAAATCATTGTGAAAGTATTGAAGGCACAAGCACAGAGTCAGAAAGCTAAATTTCTTTTAACAAAGCTTTTTTTTTTGAGTAATAAAAAGAATCTACAGCTTTAAAAATGAAGACCTAGGAGCGGCTGTGTTTGACAGATTTTAGGTAACAGAGGGAACTTCAATTTTTCGCTTAATATTCTGCATGTACATCTCTAGTTAGTTTAAATGCATTTACAAAAAATTTGGTTGCACTTCTATATCACTGTTTTTAAGCCCCAAGAAAGATATAAATTTAACAATAAACATTAACTAAAATAGCCCCAGGGGAAAATATTTTTGTTTGTTTCTCAATGGACAGGCAGAGCCAAATTAATTGGCTCTTCCAGAATCATTCCATATGAGTATAAAAAAGAATGTTACTATTTCTGTGTTTTATATCTCTTTGATAGGGCGGAAAGGTAGACATAGTCTCTGTGTTTCTCATACAGTTTTAAACTGTGGGTAGTAATGGAGAGGAATAGGGTGGGGGAGAGGAGATGAACAGCATGAAGACTTTTTCTAGAGATATTCTAAAGGTTATGAGATTTCTGGATTATTCAGAAAATAGATGAAACTATTGCCTACTTACTACCCCCATTTCTTACAGTCATATTCACTTTAAAGATGGAAATACTCATTCCTCTAATATGGCAATGCATAGGAGACAAGTTCTATTATCCCACACAGAGCCTCCTCTGAACCTCTCTAAACTCAAGTCGATAGTAATAAAGATAATTTCTTTATTCCATTACTTTGGAGCTAAGAAGGCAGGAGAATGTAGCAAAAAGAGGCAGCGTGGGCTGGGGTAGGGGCTGCAGGGGGGTGAAGCTCAATGTGGCTGCAAGGTCTATGTGTGAAGGTGAGGCAGGAAAGAAAGGCTGCTAATCAAAATAGACTTGGAAATTACTTTTCTGGGTAAAGTTGGTAGATCCCTTCCATGTTGGTAAAGAAACTGATGCTAAAGAACAATTGTCTTCCTGATAAGTTGTGTAGCCTGATTATCCAAAAAATGGTTATCCTTAGGTATTCTATTTTACCATCAAGCCAGAATCCTCTAGGGGTTATTTTCATCATTTCATCATAATATTAGATTCCTAATCCTTTTACTAGACATCTTTCTCCTCCCTCCCTACTGTTTTCACAAACATTGCTAAAAAAGGAACAAACAAATCATATGAAGGGAGCTAATTATGGATATAGAAAAACAAACAAGGCCATTCTTAGAGACACACAGAATCAAAAAGATAGATTGCTTGAAATGCTGTTTTGTCATATACTAAAGTGAAACTGTGCTGAATACTACTAATGACAATTTAAAAAGAACACAACAGAAGCATTTACAGTCCTATTATACT
Organism: Pteropus alecto; assembly: GCF_000325575.1. NCBI lineage: Eukaryota > Metazoa > Chordata > Mammalia > Chiroptera > Pteropodidae > Pteropus > Pteropus alecto. The sequence continues at coordinate 3,641,961 of NW_006494614.1, forward strand.
ATTAATAAAAAATAAACTATTTCCTTGATGTCATAAAATGCTGTTTTCCAAGGAGATGTATGCATTTTCCTACTATATAACTACGCTTTCTAAACAATTTTTTTCCTGAAACATGCTGTTAACAGTAACTGTTGATAGAAATTGTGTTTAAAAATTCTGACATGGGTTAGTATGTGAGTTATACTCTGAAAATAAAGCTTAAAGAAAAGAATAAACACATTGCAAAAGATAAGGGACACATAATGGAAGAATTAAGCAGCCAAAATGCATGTATAACC
>NW_006494614.1:3642250-3680987 GCF_000325575.1 Pteropus alecto
TCTTTCCCTCCATATGGGCAAATAGAATATGGCTAAATATGAAATTCATTTTGTATTGTCTTTCTAGTCACAGGTCAAATGATTCTTGAGGCATGTGGCTTTGCTCTCAAACAACAGCACAAAATAAAAGCACTTTTCAGATTCTTATCAGGAAGTTCAATCTTGAACTCACCACTACTTGAAACAAATTAAAAGCTGGTTTCATAGAAATGTCATTTGGACATAGCTGTCTAAATTTTATGGAATCCCAGTATTTCTTTAGCCTTCGTGACATCTATCCCTGGATCAGGTTAGACCACTAGACATAAACTGAACCTTCTCCTACTGATGACCTGCAGGACTTTTCATTACATACATGTAACTAATTTGTCAATGTCAATTGTCAAGAATAGATTGTAAGTCTGATGAGGGTAAGGGCTGCATCTCTTGCTCACTACCGTTTTCTACATCTCTTGCTCACTACCGTTTTCTACCCATTGCAATGCCAGGTGATACATACGAGACACTTAACAGATGACTATTGAATGAATGAACAACCTTCCACTTGCTTTCACTGTCTTGCTTCACCAAGATGCTACGTAACATATAACTAGCATTCATTATACTAATGCGTGTGTTGACCATAGGCTATAGTTAAGGAACATATTTCCCTGAATTACACAATGTTCTCTCTATGAAGACACAGGAGATAATTTCCCATGAGCCTGTGTACAGCACATCTCCTAAAGAATCAGTTTATTTTCTTGAAGCTGACTCTGTGCATCTTGTAATTAATTGTTTCCATCTTTGTGCTGGCTGTTAGAGAGCTGAGGACTAAACCTGTGTTCCCTCTCTAGCCGGTACACAGGGCTTTACAGTGGGCATTTGGTTCCATAGTTACACTTCATGCTCCGCCTTTTCCTTTTATGGTTTTCCCTTGGCTTAATTTTCCTCACTTAGCTGTAAATTCATATTATGTATCTTTGTAAGCCACCTTAATTTCTTTTTGAATCAAAGTGGGACATAAATAAACTGATTTTTTCCCCTTCATGTAGAAGTTATTAACTTTGCTGAAGAAGAAAAGGGGCAAAGGAAGACAAAATATAGATTTTGGCAATGTATGGCTGATTCTAAGAGACCTTGGGGATAACTTGTAAAGAGAAGATACTATTTCTATCCCACATTGTATAGTTTTAGTTTTATGTACAGCACAAGGCAATTGCACAATGTCAACCCTTTTTATTACATTACATCCATTATGTTAATGCTACAAAATATTTTAAAATGAGAAACAAGGATTGTAACTGGACCAGAAGAAGCTTAGCTTTTACTTATGGTCAGAACATTGGGAATAAGGAAAACTGATGAAATTGTGAACATACATGGGAAACATTGGTATCAAGTAGACAGAATGACCTCTTGCTGTTGAATTATGTTTGGAGACACTGGGTCCCTCCTCGTCCCCATAATCCTTTCTTTCACAGAGAAAATTATCCATTTTTTTATGAGAAGTAATTTTTTGAGAGACAGAGAAATGGAACGATGCTATATAAGAGCAAATAATCACAATTTTTCTAAGAACTGATACTTGAAAGTTTATTCAGAAATGCAGTTGTATTCTATCATAATCTGAAAAAATATAATAGTCAATCTGAATATAGAATATTTGTATGTTTGTTATTGCTACCCCTACATCTACGTTTCAAGTACATTTAACTAAAAGAAACAGTGACAAAGGAAAATACACACACATACACACAGTCATCTGCCCCCAAATAGCAAAGACATCTCTGCCACAAGAGCCTTACCCATCTCTGCTCCAGGTTCAGGTAGAGAACTACTGTCAGTCTATTTTAGCACACCCTGTTTAAATTCTGTACATCTTTATAAATGCAGTTATCATTACCATTGTTGCCTTATCACTCTCTATGATTGCTCTCTTTCAGTCAAGTACAAAGGCAGTCTAAATATAAATGTTTTGTCATAAAACTGCTATTCAAACAATAGAAAAGGGTTAAATAGTAGTAAAAATAATTTACCCCCAAGGCTGCTGCACAGACTGCAGTGTACAGATTGAGGAGGACAAAACGCCTCCAGCCACACTCTCACTGTCCTCTAAACTCTTCTACCACATCTGTATCCATATCTGCATGATTTTAAAGACAATTCAGATACCATCACATGGCTGGGATATCCAAAACCTTTTTGCATAAGATTTAAAAAATGGTGCAAATTATCTTTAGCAATATTATCATTACTATACTTAAGAGACATGGGATAAATTAGATTGAGAGTTTGTATCTTTCAAAGAAAAAGTTACTTTTAAGTTTGTTAATTTGGAGGCAAATGGATAAATGTGTAATGCATATATATATACACACACACATAATGCACATACATATATGTCATATGCACATATATACATATACCATATGTACCTACACATATTATACATACATATATCACATGTACATACATAATCGTGTTTCATATATACATATATCACACATACATACATATATCATACACATATGTCATATATACACATATATCATGTGTACACACATATAACATATATCCTATATATTATACATATACCCATACATATAAAATCTTTATTCTGAACATGCTTTGCTGGCATTAGGACTAGTTGTGCACTGCCACCCAGGAGCTGTCTACAGCATCTTAACACTACTATCTTGCCAAGAGGCATTCAAAGTCATTACAGAATGCATCCTGGACTGATAGTCCTTCATGGTTGCTGTTAACAGCCCCATTGCACTTTCCTGTAGCTTTGGTGTCGTATCCTATAGCCTGAATGCACACTGCAGAGAGAGGCAGAGAAAAGGAAGAGAGAAAAGAATGCCAAACAAGCAAAGGACTGCCTAGAAGGAAACAAACAAATCATACTGACAAGGCTGACAAGAAGGAATAAGAAAGAAGGAAAGAAAAGAAGGAGGAGGTTTATCAGAGCTTCATGCCTACTGCTCTGGGTAAATATTCCTCCTTGCAACAATAAAGACAAATAAAGTACAAAGAAAAGATAAAGCAGAAGATTATAGACCTGGCCAGTGTTTGATAAATGGCACTCTACTTCACTCTGCTTATTGTGTACTTCATACCTCACTCCTGAATATGGAATAGAATTTTATTAAAGATTTAGCCACGGTGGTGGTAGTGACTGGCTCACAGTAATTTTCCTACAAAGTAGTTTAATCTATCACAGGGCAGACAGTGCACCTTCTTACCATGTATCATATCTGTCTATTGAGTAAGTGCTATCCAAATCCAATTTCTTTTCATTTTTGGAATCTGTGATGCATATTCAAGATACACTTTCGTTTTGTCTTTGTCCTAAATTGGGTGCTGCATGAGAAGCGTGGAGGGGGAGGAGTACTAATAAATAGGAAATATGCAGTCTATGGTTTCTATATCATTCTGGTCACTTTTTGTATTTTACAAAACTAAATTGCATAATTTCAATGGCATATAATATTGGTCACATGTAGAGTCACCAAGACCTTTCAAATTTATGGCTATGAATATGAAGCATTGCACCACTGATTATGAAATGAACTTAGAAAATCATTACAGTCAAGTTCCGGTTTTAAGCTTTGTGGAGCACACAGGGGTTGTTCCATTCAATAATGAGATGACTTGTGCAATAATAGGGAAACTGTTTCGACCAAAATCATTCGGCAGTTCATTATGTGGTAAAATGTAAATCCAGAAGTGTCATAAGCAAGGTACCTTCAGAGTGCTCTGTTATGGAATCACAGAAATTAGAAAAGCCCCATGAGGTCACTCACTTCATCTGTTCCTGGTATCAGAGTGCTCTCAGAAAAATATTTTCAAATATAGAGTCCATGCTCCCATCATGAGATTCTATTATTTCTCCTTTCGCTATATTACTTTATTTCACTATGATGAATTGTTTTCTAACTTGACAATGGTTTCCTTTAAATGTTATCAGTCTTTTTTGTAACAAATAAGTAATTCTGCCCTCATCCAATTGTACTATATCCTTCACACAACTGTTATATCCCTTTAAAACTGACCTTACACATATTTTTTAATTATAATTATAGCATATATTTTACCCAGCAAACTTACATTTAGAATCACAACTATTATTGTTTTATAGTCCCTTGGAGGACCCAGAAATCTCAGACTCAGTCATTTGCCATCTACAGCAATTTAAACGGTACATCTCTTTCATTTCCAAGCTGTTTCCACCCTCAGCAACTTGGACTCTTTCTTGGTTGGTCCCAAATCCAAACATGAGCTTTTAGAAAATATTGAAAGTAATTTTTTTATCAGGAAGACTTTGAGTCCTCTCTAATCTTGCCCAAGTCCTTTAATTTAAAAATGGAAAAATAACTGAATCTCAAAAAGTAATTTGTTTATATGGTCAAACAACTGATTAAATTACAACTAGACAGGAGAGAATAAATTTTAAATCTAAAAGACCTAGTTTCAGATCCCGCCTCTGCAGTTAACTAGTCCTGTGACCTTGTGTAAACCATTAGCTTTCTGAGCCTCAGTTACCCGTCTATATAATGAAAATAGTAATGCTGAGCACAAGTTTTTTTTATAGGAATCAAGTATTTAGAATGTTATTATCCCAACGCCTGGCACACAGTAAGTGCTCAATAAATGATATCAGTTACAGAACTGAGCCTAGAAACTATTTTTAATAGGATTTGTATAGCCACATTTATTCATGCCAGCTATCATTTCTCCTTCACCTATATATTATGAACCAGTGCTTAGGATAAAGACAAAATTTAACTTTTATCTAAAACTAGGTACAAAGTATTCACTTATTTAAAAAATCTAAATTTATTACAAATAAAGATATTTTTAAAATCTGATTATAAAAATAAAACCACTTAGATATTGTACCATGAAAAATTTAGTCCTGGTTTGAAATGAATGAAGATAATAATCAGTAACATTTGAGAGAACCTAATTTTTTCACTAGTTTCTTAAAATATATTGTCAATCAAATGTTTGCGTAAACATTTTTTAACATAAATTAATACTGCTATAGGATCTTTATGTATGCTTCTGTTTTAAAATAAAATAAACTTTTTCATACTATAAAAATAATTCATGTAGTGAAGAAAAATTTTAAAGTACAAAAAGAGAAAAAATGAATCATAATTCTACTATCTAGAAATAATTGCCTTTACTATCTTGGTGAAAAATCTTTAAAATATTATATGTATAATAATTTCATATAAAATTAAGTTCATCATATATATGTTATAGAGATGTAGATTATTTACTATTTTATAGCCTACCTTTTTTCCCCAATTATAAATGGTGAGCATTTTTTCGCACCAGTATATATTCTTGAAAACATAATTTTTAAGTAGCATATCATAGGGATTTGTGAGTACTTGAACTCCTCTCCTACTCTAAAACATTTATGCTCTGCAAAAAGCATCTGTGAATTTCTTTTGAATTAGAATTTTCTGTCATTCATTAAACCGAAAACTCCTTTGAAGCCACAGCTCTTGTCCAGCCCTCTCTTTGATTTTACTGCCAGCATAGTGTGGATATTCAATAAAAAATACTCTAAGAAATGTGTTCCTATCGATTAATATTCAACAAAAACATTTCCCCTTACAAACACTATGAAACTAATTCACAATGTGGGATTCATAGTGCTCTGATTTCTTTACATTACCATATTAAATTTTGCATGGAAAATTTAATAATTACATTAAATATGCCCCTCTCTGGAAATTTCCTCTATAAACTATAGACCTTCATAAATATCAACAATCAAGATAAATTCATAAATTAAAGTGTCTTGTTAGTCACTGTAGTGTCTAGATGACTAACATGAAGAGATAAGGAGATTGACAATTGGAAAATAAAGACTGCAAAAGTACTTAGATCTTTTAGATGCCATCTCTTAAAAAACCAAAACACTGATTCGAATTTCTGACAGGTGTTTCATATTTAAAAAAACACATTTATCTTACACATTTACATGACTTGGAGATTTAAATTTGTAATACTAAAAGAAGAAGTCCAAAATTTAAAATAATTTTGGATTTTATGTTTGCCACCTGCACTGGTCTTGGAAACTGCCCATTGGAAGATTAATTTGAGAGTAATTTGAAGCCAGGTCATTATAATGACAAAGAAGAAAGTACCAAATTACATCATGCTGAAAGAGAAAAAGAACAACCAGAAAGTTGACCATTTTAAGAATGACTGTAATTGCCCCTGGGGGGATACTAGTCAAAAATATACTCACTTTGAGGGAAAAAAGTGACGTATAAGGCTTTTCTTTTAAAAAATGATTTTAAGTGTGTGTATACACATGTATTTCCTCTATTCATTGCCTTCGAATTCCTTCTAGTCTGACTATTCCAAAGTAAAAAAGCACTCTATTGGTAACAAAAGAGTTTTATTTTTAATACTGCTTTATTTATATTCAAAGCAGAGTATTTGTAAGGCATGAGGCACTATTTGTAATGAAAGACATTAGTGCATCCTGGAAACTATGAGTCTTTTATCCACTCTTTTAAGATGCGTAAGATGCATTCACTAAACACAGAAGCTTCTCACCAAAAATGAAAATTAAGACATATCTAAGTATATTTATATAGAGATTATTTACACATTTGTAAAATAAGTTTATTTTCACACTTGCAATAAAATCAGTTACCAGGGTCAGCAATACCATTAAATAGTCAGGTCAGGCAACTGACATTTTATTTCTTACACAAGACTGCACCCTCTACCGCACAGCGCCACCTGGCAGCAGGATGAAGAACTGTGTCGCTCGGGTCTCCTGAGAATAGTCACTAATTAGTACAGTACACTGTATTCTCAAAGTCCAACTGAAGCTGACCTCATTTTCCTCATTAAAAATGGACACATTCACATACCAAGTTTTAAAATCTGGGTGTTTTACTCTCTTAGTTTTTGTTATTTGTACTTTTAGGCATCTTAATTTAGAACACTTCATTTTCAAAGGACATCTTCACTGCACCTGATGGCAGTTGATGATGATAAATGTATCTACATTTTTCAAAAATAATTTGTCATCAGTTTTCATGGAGATTATCACAATAAGTTAATTTACAACAGTGACACAAAGAAAACCCAGTGTTCAGTTGAGTATAGCTGTATGCCTCTTTGAAGCAGGAACAATAAAAAACAAAAATAATAACCTCTCATATCTATATGCTTGAATTATTCCAATTTTATTTATATGTCTATACCCATAGAAATATTTATATGGTGCGGGGGTATGTTTCTAAACACATGTACATATTAACATGAATAAAATATTATTAAATCTTTTGATCTTTCTCTTCCCAATGATTTACTTGTAATCTGAATACATGTAAACAACTAGAGGCATTTACACACACATACACACACACACACACACACACACACACACACACAAACATAGCAACTATGTTCATAATCTGACTGAAAATAGTTTTTCTTTTAATTGAAAAGAAAATGTTGGTATCCATTATTCTTTAGGTTTAAAATTTTAACATCCATTTGTCATTTCCATTTCTTCATAGCCACACACTCAAAAAAAGGTGGGGGAAGGGTAAGGAATTGATCATGATTGTCTTTAGATTTCCAGCACAACTGAAATTCCAAAAATAATACTGCCAACTCAATGAGCCAAAATACCAAGCTGGGTTCGTATTCATATTTAGCTTGTTAGATGGTTCTGACTGAAGAAGTTAGTAGCCCTCTCTGTATTACATTACGATTTTCCCAATCATAAAACAGAAATAATATTTAGCATCTCCCTAACTTGTGAGGCAATTTTCACTTTAAATAAAAAAAGAAAATGTATTCTTTTTTTGCTTTGTGCTTTCTAGTCTTTTATCCTATAGTCTCAGAAACAAAAATTTACCTTAGAACTAATCAAAAAAATCCCCAGCTTCTGAATATTTAAAAGCTGACAAAAGTGTCTGCTCACTTTTAAATATTACAGGGTAGAGGGCACAGCAATTCAGGTTATACACCCACATACAGACCACTTTTCACTTTTTTCTTTAGCGCCCTTATGACTGTGCATAAGGTAAGAGAAAGATCTTATTGGGAAATAGCTTAAATCACTTCTTGTTGATGCAATTTCTTTCTTCTCTCAACATCTAAGTTTGGAGCAGCAGTGTCACCATACCGGAGAAGTAAAAAAGGCAGACAAAGGTAGTGTTCTTCCCAGCCTACCAGTCTGGAAATGCTTCCCCACATTGGTAGACTCTCCCTAAATGATGTTGACGATGAGCCCTTCAAGTCAAAAGCGGGACGTACAGGGGAAAGATGGCTTATTCTAAGACCCTTGTGACCTCATTCTCACATTTAATATGAGTGAACAGTAACTGTGGTCACAAGACCTGAATCAGCTTTCAGTGTTGCCCTCAGGGACTGCTCTAAGCAGAGAGGCCCCAGGCTTACAGGCCCTAGATACATGTGGAAGAACAAGCTTTGTACATTCCTCTGCAGGATGTCTGTTGGTCTTTGCTGGATCATTGCTGCTTAATATATTCATAAGTAGAAATATATATATATATGTATGTGTGTGTGTGTGTATATATATACATATACACACACACACACACACACACACACACATATATATATACACACACACACACACACACACACATACACATACATATATATATATATACACACACATACACTACATGGAATATGTATTGGATACCTCTTAGGCCTCACTTCACTTCCTTTTCGCTAACCTTTTTACTACAACTTTTGCTGTAGTATCTATCTGCCCTCTGGTGTGACTTGGCAGTCCCTCACCTCAGGGCCACTGTGTATCTCTAGCTACACTGGCTAGATAATTTGTGGGGTCTGGTAGAAAATAAAAATGTGAGGTCTCTAGTTTATGAATAATTATGAATTTCAAAATTGAGAGCACAGCATAAAACAAAGCATTAGGAACTTCAAAGTGTGGGCCCCTGTGATTGTAAAGATCACTAATGGATCACACACTCATGAAGTCAGACCTGTTCTTTTGTTTTATGCAATTAAACTTCTCTGCTGTGATCCCATGTTGGCATCTGTTCAACTAAATCAGGAAATGCACAAGTTAACACCTACAGAGCAACTCTTAAGCAGTGGGGGATTGAAGCTAGTAGATAAATGCTCCCTTCTTTCATGCTTTGGATGTGTAATTCTGAGGTATTTTCTACTGGACTCTTCAGGATTCTCCAGCAGGATGGAGTCCAAAGATCCACAGTGAAACTCAGTTTAATAACACAACTCTAGATCACCACTCCTTTTTTGCTTATTCATTCTCCTCAGCTGCTCACTCTTGTTCCTTAGGATCACTTCCCAAAATAAACTACCTGCACAAGTGCAAGATATGCTTTAGGAGAAAACCTTGACGAAAATAAAATAGAATATAAATGAGATGGGTGAGGCTTGGGATGAGAATAGAGTAGGAGGCTAGTTTGAAAGATATAGCAATAGGAACAGAGGAGTTGAAGAAAAGATGATTTTGGAAGTTAGAAAACAGGATCAAAGGGACTTGGCAACTGACTGGATATGGGAGGTGAGAAAGAAAATCTGAATATAACTAAAATTTCTCATATGAATAAATAATGGTAGTGACACTATTAAACAAATTTGGGAATTCGGAAGAAGAAAAATTGGAGTATGAAAATAACAAATTTGTGATTGCTCAGTGAAAATGTATCAGTATCCAGTTAAACTTGAGTCTAAAGTTAGTAAACAAATCTAGATTAAAGTATAGCGATTTTAAAAGTTAGCATACATAATGCTAAGAATATAACTAAAATGCACAAATAAACACTTGCTGAATACAGAAAAAGAGTTGGAGAAAATTTTCTGAAAAAAATTATTATAATGACATCCATTCTTTATTTTTACTATTGAAACTCCTGCTGGCAACCTAGTATGCTTTAAAATACTTCTATAAGAAATTGAAAAACAACAGGAAAAAAACTAGATCAACTAATAATTATATTGAATAATTTTAATGTGAAGTGTTTCCAAAATCAATATTTAAAAATCTCCGGGTTATTATTTTCCTTTTTGCCATTATCCTATCTCTTCAAATGAAGTAACCTATTTGAGAATTTAAATAAATTTAAACTTTTATTAGGAAACTAAAGCATTAATACTATGAAACTCTGGGGATTTGCCAAAGTTGTAAGCTTCCAAAGATTTTCCAACTGACCCCAGATATTTGGCCAAGAACTATAGGGAAAATTTTTCTTTAAGTAATGTTTACTGTAAAAGTCACATAATGTTTCGTTTCTACAAAAAATAGCAAGTTGGTTTTAAGGGGATAGCTCAAAACCAGCTATACCTAGAATTATCAAATTTGGCTTTATTGATCTGTCTTGAGAGGGATTAAAATCTACCCAGATGGTTAGGAGTTGACCTTCCTCTGGATTTTATTATTCACATATCCAATATCTTTAAACGTCTGTCTTTGGAATTGCATGTACTTTCAGTGTTGCCAGGTTCTTCTGAAGGTAGAGCTGTCCACATGAATCAAAAAGAAATGAGACTGGCATGGAATATAAGATAACTTGCTCTTCTTGACAACCAATATTCGCAACCTTTTAGAGGCAGTCAAAACCGAGACAAGACACTTAAATTAAAAAGATCAAAAAGACATCCCAGCCAAGATTAGAACCAGAGGAGGCCTGAACCAGAGCATGTACATGAGAAAACCTGCCCCACGGCCTGTGAAATACAAAATACATTGGAATTTTGAGAAAACGAAAGGTTTAAAAACAAGAAAGAAGTAAGAAGACTCTTTAAAAAGACACAAAAAGAGATGAAGTGATAAACTGAACATCAAATTTAAGATGTCAAAATAACAAAAGTTAGCATACATAATGCTAAGAAATTAGCTATACAATGCAACTGTGTGTGTGTTCACATGCATGTACAATAAACAATGGATTAGTATGCAGAATAAATTGCTTTTAAAAACTCTTTCAAATCATAAAGAAAAACAAGACCAAAAAAAACCCTACACAAAAATGGAACAAAAACAGGAAGAGAATATCACAAAACAGGAATTATTAATCACTCAAATAATTAAAGTAAATGTTTTAAAAGATACTCATCCTCATTAGTAATCAGGGAAATATAAATTAAAACAAAAATGAAATAATATTATTGACTTATAAGATTGGCAGAAAAAAATTTAAGTTCTGAATCAGTTAGACATTGGACAATCTGAGAGAATGGTCATTTTGGGGTACTACTCATAGGCACATGAATGTGTACAGCAAATTTGAGGAAAAATTTGGCAATATATATTCAGATTTACACTGTACATTTCTTACTACCCCCAGATCTCACTTTTAGGTATCAAGCAAAGAGAAATATTGACAGATGCAAACAAGAAGGCATGTACATGAATGTCCACTGAAGCTTTTTTATAATAGCAAAATTTTGACATATGTAATATATAAATCATTTATATATACTATAGAATTCACTTATATATAATGAATTTCAATAAAAAAAGACTAAATACATATTTAATTATTTCAAGGGAGGAGCCTAGGATAGAGAATATTTTTAGCTAACCTTATTTTTAACGTCTCACAAGGAGAATTTATTCATGTATTACATGAGTAATTAAAATGACTTTAAGAGCAAACAAGAAATCACCAGAGGATTAAAATGAATAAAAAAAGCAATCCCAAAGGTCATATATTGTAAAATTCCATTTATATTATATAAAATTTCTGAAATGACAAAATTTTACAAATGGAGAACTGATTAGTGGTTGCAGGCTGTTAGAGATGGGAAAAATGTTGGTGTCTGTATAAAGGGGCAACATGAGATCCTTGAGGCAATGGAATTATCCTGTTCAGTATCTTTTCTGTGGTAGTTGATACAAGAATCCACACATGATAAAATTATATAGAACTAACACATACATACATACACACGCACACGCAAGTACAAATAAACTATAGTCTGGCAAAATGTTAACATTGGGGGAACCAGATAAATTTCTGAGGGACTGAATATATGATTGGATAATAGCAAGACCACATAAGACAATAGAACTCTGAAGCCATCATTATGGCAAGCCAAATCTCTGCAGCAGTTGGCCCAGAATGTTCAGGATTCTTCTAGTAACTGCTAGTTTTCCTATTTTTTACCACTCTTCCAACTCGGAATCACTTAGAGAAAGCCAAATATACCCTTCAAATCAATCACCCAAGATGTCTCACTTCTAATTAGCCTACCTCAAGTTTCTTCATGTCAATAATCTCCAATGAGAGCATACCTGAGACATTCCTTTTTATCCTACTATAAAGCTTCTCCCCTTTCACCTGCCTGGTTTTGACTCTCTGTTGAATGCAAGTGATGGTGGCTGACTCCCTTGCTATATAGCAAGCTTGGAATAAAAAGCCTCTGTCCACATTCAGGTGGTCTACATCTACACAGTATAGATGGATCTCTACATATTATTTGTTATAACTGCATGTGATCCTACATTACGTCAATAAAATTTTCGATTAAAAATATGTCTAATATTAAAAAATGTCCTTCCCGAGCACTGGTCCTTTATCTTCTTCCTCTCTCCATATAATTTGTTCTCCCTCCCTCTACTACAGAAGACCATCGCAGAAGTGTGGCTTAGAAAAGAGGAGGAAAAAAAGAATGGCAGAAAAAAAGGAAGTAAACATCCTAGAGTAGGCATTTTAAAATATCTTTGAAATTTCCAAAACACACTAGACCATCTTTAACTACATGTAAATAAACTACTATATCCTAATTGTTTTATCTACTTGATTAGGGGCAGGAGGTGGGGAGAAAACTCCTAAAGCGCAAGGTCAAAGACAATTTTTTTCAAGTATTTAATTTACCACTTAGAATGTTGAAAGCATGTGCACACTAGGTCAAAAGAAAAATTTCACAATAGCCCCTGAAAATGGATTCCTTGAGACATCAGAGACAAGACTTTGTAAGAACATGCACTAGTGTACACAGATGCAAATCTAGTTACCATTAGAATAGCAGCAAATCTCCTACAAGGCAGTAACGACAATCGGTCCATTGTGAATTACACTCAGCACACACAGTTAAATGTAAAAGCCAGCAAATAATCGGCACAGATTCCAAGCAGTAGTCACAGTGTGCATATTACTAAATAGTGCACGGGATGCTTCTTTATGACTAAGGCCTCTGCTACTTAGAATGTAGTCCGAGAAAAGAAGTAGAAGCAAAACTTGGGAACTTATTAGAAATGCAGAACCTAAGACCCTACTCACAAACCTACTGATTCAGAATTTGTATTTAAGTAAGACTCTCAGGTGACTCATCTATGCATTCAGGTCGGAAGCACCAAGCTCAACTAAAAATTTAGATAAAGAAAGTTGGGGCAAGCACCTAAAAATTATTGTGCAGTATTCCAAAAATGATATATAGACCATTAGACAATTTGCTTAGATAGTTCAAGAAAACAACTAAAGGTTTAATTTCATAGCATTTTCCTTGAAAAGCTAAAATCGTAAAAAAAATTCTTTGCAACACTTAAAAATTATTTATTTTCTATTTCAAATACTATATCATATAGATATGTAGCAATTAGAGATGAGGTGGCCTAGTAAGTATAATAATGTGTCATCGCAAAGGATAAGAGACAATATTGCAAATTATAAATCTGCAAAGGACAAAATGCATTTCAGATCAATCTTCTCAGCCAGTTGTCACTTTGAAAAACAGTAGCATTTGCAGAAACGTTAGCTTCACCATCTAGGGTGAATTTGAGCCCCTTTATACATAATAAAATTGTCCCCATCATTTACAGATAAGTATAAACTATCCACTGGTGTGACTTTTGGTAAATTTTATAACTCTTTTAAGATTTAATTTCTTTATCTGTAAAAATTGAAATTCTAATGCCCATTTTGAAGAGGTTTGAATTAAATAAAAGGAGAATAAGGAATTCTTCGCACAATGCTAACCACATGATCAATAAACTCTGGCTTCCTTCCTATCATATTTAGTCTTATTTACAGTTAATTAGATTTCTGTCAAATATATCTGTCATTGATAAACTTTAAACTAGCAGGAAAGCATATCTCACCCAAGGATAGTTAACTAATAGTAGTTAACAAATACATTTTGAATTAAAGTAATTTGATAGGTAAAAGTGAGTCACAATTGGATGATCTGGTGTTAAGACTAAGTTCTACCTCTGGACATTTCACTGTTGTTATTAATTACAATAATAATACTGAACATTTACATAATGTTTACTATACAGCAAACATTTCCTAAGTGTTCGTCAAATTTTTTACCTAATTCTTACAATTCTATGAAGTAAGTATCACCATCATCACATATAAGAGGATACTGGGACACACAAAGGCTAAACAACTTTCCAAAAAATTGTGTAGCCAGTAAATGGAAGAATCAAGACTTAAATCCAGGCAGTCTTTCTTCAAAGTTACACTTTAACCACTGTATTATCACATCTGGTATGGGCATTACATATGACCTGTCCATCTTATAAATTTCTTAAGAATAACATTTTATAATTATAAAGCTCTTAATTTTTTTGTTAACTAAAATTTGAGTCATACATCTAAAAAATCAAAACTAACTATAATTGGTCAAAGACATACTTTAGTTAAAATAACGTCACTGACCTACACTTATTTAATTTTTAAAATAAATCAATTCCCACATACATTACATTTTCACAAACCACACGGTGTTCAAATCCACTTAAAAAATGTACCACAAATTAAGAATCATTCTTTATGGTGGTGGTTAACCGAAAAATAAATAATCAAAGTAAAATGATTATCCACAAATTTCAAAAGCAGATAGGAGAGGGAAATCTACACTAACCAGAAAGAAAAACTGTTCTCTATTCCTAGAAGTTTGAAACTTAGAAGACAAAAAAATAAAATTCTTTAAAATCCTTATCTAGCCAAATTAAAAGTAGGACTTTTCTCCCTAAACAACCTCATACAAAAAAAGAAAGTTGCCCTATATTTGAGGGCTTCCAAAATCTTTGATATTAAAGGGTACTTTTAATATTTATTTTAAGTAGCCAAATGTACTCAACTAGTGCTTTTTGAGAAAGAAGCACTAGCCTATTATCTATACGAATTTCTGGTGCTTAAATATATGAACTCATGGGACTGACTAAACAAAATAAATAAATAAATAAGAGACAAAAAAGTAAATATAGATTCAATAATTACACCTGGAGTAGGATCTCACAATTTGAACAAATTTATGGCCATGGAAACCAGCTTTTTAAAAGATCACGTAACAAAAACAAATGCAGAAGTCACATATACAAAATTGTGTTTTAACAAATACATAGTAAAGAGGTTGAATAGAAATAAAAACTTTTATAATGTTATGTAAATAATTGCTAGTACCTTGAATTAAAACCTGAGACAGTATCACGTGCTGATTGCAAAACTGCTTTATCTGAAACTACTTTGAAGGTAAGATGACAAACTTTGGAAATCTATTAGATGGAAAGTGGTGTTAGATGACTCAAAAAATAAGTTAAAGTATTGATAAAGACACCGAAGTGCTAGATAACTGAGATAAATTTGAATACATTTCAAATGCAACATTTATCAATTAATATTTCAATAAGAAAACAAAAACTAAGTTTTTAAATGAAATATAAGTGGATATTACATGATTTCATCTACATTCCCAGAAGTTTAAAATTTTAAGTCAGCCAAAAACTTCAAGGAGATCTTTTTATTAAGAAAATGAGAATTGCCTTGCATCTTCCATTAGAAGCTAATGTATTTAAACGAGTGAAGAAAATGAGGAAGAAAATCTAGTTTCAAGGTACTTATGTTTGCCACACGCCACAACACAAAAATTAAACCAAAATAGATCATAGACTAAACATAAAATGCAAAACTATAAAATTCCTAAAAGGTAACAAAGGAGGACCTTGGGTTTGGAAATGACTTTTTAGATACAATACCAAATGTACAATCCATGAAAGACAGAATCAATAAGTTGGACTTTATTAAAATTAAAAGTTTCTTTTCTTTGAAAGACATTGTCAAGAGAACGAAAAGACAAGCCACAGATTGTGAGAAAATATTTGCAAAAGACATATTTGATAAAACACTGTTATCCAAATATACAAAGTGTTAGTAAGGATGTGAAGAAACTGAAACTGTCTTAGACAGTTAAACATAAAATTACCATACTACCAAGCAATTCCACTCCTAAGAGTCTAACCAAGAAAATAAAAACATATGTTCACACAAGTGTTTCTAGGCAAATATTCACAGCAACATTATTCATAGTAGCCCAAAAACTAGAAAAAATCAAAATGTCCATCAACTAGTGAGTAGGTAAGTAAAATGTGGTATATCCATACAATGAATATTATCTGACAATACGAAGAAATAAACTATGGATACATGCTATCACATAGGTGAACCTCAACAACATTATGTTAAGTGAAAGAAGTCAGACACAAAAGACTACATATTGTATGATTCAATATAAAATGTCCAAAAAAAGGCAAATTTACAGAGACAGAAAGCAGAGGGAATAGGAGTTGACTACAAATAAACAGTAAAGAAATTTGAGGGATGATGAAAATATTCTAAAACTGGTTTATTGTGATCATTGCACAATTCAATAAATTTATTAAAAATCATAGAATTATATGCTTGCAAAGAGTTAATTTTATGGTATGCAAATTATACCTTGATAAAGTTGTTTTAAAAAGTCAATGTCATAATAGAATCTAAAAGTTTCAGTCTTTGCATCTCAATGAATCTGAATTTAATATACTCTTTTTCCTGTAAAAATTTTCCCAACATACTTATTAATTTTAAAAATAATTGTATGTTCTAGATAATTTTCCATTCAGACACATACATATACATACAACTTTTTAAAAGGACGAAGTGAAAAAAGAAGTAGAAGAAGTTCTAATATTACCTTCACAAATCAAAATAAATTATGTCGTGCAACCCACTTTGGAAAACATTTTTTACAACCTGTGAATATCTCCATGCACCTCATATGATGCCAGAATATCCTTACAAACTTTTACATGGAAATCTTCTTAGAAATACCTGAAAGGAGAGTCAATTACTCCCCAGGAGAGCTGTAATTATATCTCACAATATCTCTATTTTGGGGATGGGGTTGCTTTGAAAAATTAGAGCCGACATTTATTTAATAATTACAGGTAACAATAATATTATTGGTTTCACAATTTTTATTCTAAATTCTATCCTAAAATGCGACTTTGTTGTACATACAATACTTTGTTCTGTTCTTAACTCTAGATTTCATTCTAAATATCATACTCTACCCTATGCTCCATAGTTCTTTTAATGACCTTTAGACAAAAGCAATAAAATACTAATTTTATAATTTCCATACATGCATAACAAGACAAAAACTAAAAGTAAAATATATTGGTCAAACCATCTAGTCTATTTTTCAATCGCTGTAGAACTTTTGCAGCAATACACTAAATATTTACATACTCATCTTTTTTTTAGTCTAAAATATCCCACATCTTTAGATTTTCTATTTTCTTTTTCCTACAGCTAGCATAAAATCTCTCAATCTCTTGAACAAAATCCCATTAGCAGTTGAACTCTAGCAATTGTAACTAACCCTAGAAATCTTTCAAATCTTAAATCAAGATCTTTTTTCCCTTCAGTTGATGAATATTTGCTCCTTCACATTTGTACAATGATCCCTTATTTTCATTCTGTTATGTTGAGCCTACAAATCTTAAAACTGATCATCTTTCCACAGGTAACTCTTGAGTGTTCATTTTATTAAAGTTCAAAGTCAAACATAGCTAGAATAATCAAGTTTAAAAAATTCACTATAACTAGATATTCTATCTGTATAATACGAAATGGCAAACTAATGATTATTAATAAAAACTATGGGTTATATAAGAATTATTTCCCCCCATTTCTGTGTAAATGATAACTTTAAGAAATTTTCTTTGCATCAAATATTTGATAGAAACTCATGATAATGCCTAAGTTAAAGTTCACTACGTCAGCAAGGGACATCAGCAAAATGAAATAGGAAGCATCAGCCTTCACCCCCTGTCAACAGAGACAGTGAATTAATAACAATATATGTACCAAAATACTTTTAAGAGTCTATGGCCATGCCACCCTGAATATGCCCAATCTCATCTTATCTCAGAAGCTAGGCAGGGTCAGGCCTGGTTAGTACTAGTAATACCAGGTGCTCTAAGTGTTAAAAAAAAAAAAAAAAAACTTTTATGAGCCCTTAAAAAAAGTGCTCATGTACCCCAGGTACATGCAAAGCTGAGGTAAGCCACACTGAAACAGGTAAGAAGAGTCATTTTACTTTACATGTGATGGTCCATTCCCTAAACCAGCATAGCTCAACTTAGCTCATAGCTACTCTTTTGGGGGAAAGAGAAGAGTGGAACCTGCATTTAATGATGTAGCATTTTAGAGGACTGTCTGAGGGAACGGTTTATGTTTGCCTAAATGCTGAGAAGCTACTTAAAGTGAAGGAGTGGAAGGAGTGGCTTGCTGCAGTACCAGAGGGCCTACGATGCTACAGCATATGCCATCACAGGTTCAGTACAGATGGAAGAAAACGCCCAACTTGTGGCTTCTCCCTTGGTACAGAGGAAAAATATGGGAGTGTGAATCCAAGATTGCAGCTTTTTAGAGAGCTACCCAAGGAACTGTTATCTGTCTCACCTGATTTGGGGATCTAACAAGGAGTCAACCTACTTTAGAAGCTTGAGGATGCTCAGACAAAGGACAGTAGGGCAGCTTGTTGCTACAGCATCAGACAACCTGCAGTACTAGAGATAGACACCAGAGGGGGCAAGAGATTATGAGCCAGGGAGAAAGAAACTGGCTGACCTCTCTAATTGAGAAACTACATGTACAAGCGTAGAAAATCATAGCATACTCCCCAAAAATGGTTTCTGAGCTTCAAGAATCTCTAGCTGGGATGACTGGTGAAGGTCTTCCTGTATACAAAACCAGACCATACAAACTGGGGGAGGTGGCTGTTGGTACAGACACATAAACCTCAGCAAACAATAACAACCACAACTCACACAAAGAAAAAGGAAACATGGCTGAATCAAAGAAACAAAATAAATTTCCAGAAATTAACTCAAAATAAATGGGGATCTATAAAAATTACTTGATAAAGGATTAAAAATAAGTGTCTTAAGAAAGCTCAATGATCTATAGAGAATACAGACAACTAAACAAAATCAGGAAAGTGATGCATGAAAATGAGAATGTCAACAGAGACAGAAACTATTAAAAAGAACCAAACAAATTCTAGCACTAAATAATAAAATAACTAGATTGAAAAATTCACCAGAGTAGTTCAACAGAAGACTTGATCAAGCAGAAAAAACAGTGAGTGACCTCAAAGAAGACCATTTGAAATTACTGAATCAGAGGAGGAAAAAGAAAAAAGAATAGAGAAAATGAAGAAAGTGTGAGGAATTTATGGAACATTATAAAATAGATCAACATAATATTATGAGAATTCCGGAAATAGAGTCAAAGGAACAGAGAGCTTATATGAAGAAATAATGGCTGAAAACTTCCAAAATTTGAGGACATCTAAGAAGTTCAAATAACTATAACCAAGATAAGCCCAGAAAGAACCCCATAAACATACATTATAATCTGTCAAAGACAATGAGAATCTTGAAAGTAGCAAGAAAAGTAACTTGTCATGTACAAGGGAGCTCCCATAATATTACCATCAGATTTCTTAGCAGAAACCTTACAGGCCAAAAGGAAGTGGAATGATATATTCGAAGTGCTGAAAGAAGTTAACTGCTAATCAAAAATACCATATATACCCAGCAAAATTATCCTTCAAAAAATGAAAGAGAAATAAAGACTTCCCCATATAAACAAAAGCTGAGGAAGTTCATCACCACTAGATGTGCCTTATAATAAATGTTAAAGGGAGTCCTGCAAGCTACAATAAATGGGCATTAGACAGCAACATGAAACCACAAGAAAATATAAAGCTCACTAGTAAAGGTAAATGAATAAACAAATATAGAATACTGTAATACCGTAACGGTGGTGCATAAAGCAATTTTAATCTTGGTATAGAATTTAAAAGACAATAGCATAAAATATTAGTATAATTAAAAGAAGATCTGAAAATCAACAATCTAATTTTATATCTCAAGGAAAAAGAAAAAACAAACAACTAAACCCAAAGTTAGCAGAAGAAAGGAAATAATAAAGATTAGAACAGCAATAAATGAAACAGAATAGAAAAACAATAGGAAAAAAATCAACAAAACTAAAAGTTGATGTTTTAAAAAGATTAATTAAATTGGCAAGCCCTCAGCTAAGTATGAAAGAGAGAGAAAAAAAGAAAGACTCGAATAAGTAAAATCATAAAAAATGAGACATTAAAATTGATTCTACAGAAATCTGAACATATCTGTAACTATAAGGAGGTTGAATTACTAATCAAAAACCTCCCAACAAAGAAAAGTTTAGGATCAGGTGACTTCACTGTAGAATTCCATAAAACATTGAAAGAATTAATGTCAATCCTTCTCAACTTCCTCCAAAAAACTGGAGTAAAACACTTCCGAACTCATTGTATGATGCCAGCATTACCACAATACCAAAGCCAGACAAAGGTACTACAGAAAAAGAAAACAATAGACCAATATCTCTGGAAAATGTTAAAGTAAAAATCCTCGACAAAATATTTGCAAACTGAATCTATTTGCACATTAAAAGGATTATACATCCTGACCAAGTAGGATTTATTCCTGGTCTGCAAAGATGTTTTAACATGGGCAAATTAGTAAATGTAATATAGCATATTAACAGGCCAAAGGACAAAAATCACACAATCATCTCAACTGATACAATAAAAGCATTTGACAAAATTTAACAGTTTCATGATGTTAAAAAAAAAAAAAAAAAAACAGTCGACAAACTATGAATAGAAGGAAATTACTTCAACATAATAAAGGTCATATATAAAAAGCCCATAGCCAACACCATATTCAACAGTGAAAAACTGAAAGCTTTTTCTCTAAGATCAGGAACAAGGCAAGGGTAACCACTCTTGCCACTTCAATTTAACATAGTACTAGAAGCCCTGGCCAGAGCCTTTAGGCAAGAAAAGAAATCAAAAGGCATCCAAATTAGAAAAGAAGAAGTCAAATTATCTCTCTTCACAGATGCCATGACCTTATATTTAGAAAACCCTAAAGACTTAAAAAAACAAAAAACAAAACAAAACAAAAAACTACCTGTTAGAATTAAAAAACAAATTCAGCAAAGTTTCAGGATACAAAATTAACACTCAAACATCAGTTGCCTTTCTATACACTAACAAGGAGCAATCTGAAAAGTGAAGGAAACACCACCATTTAAAATAACATCCAAAAGAATAAAATACTTAAGAATAAACTTAACCAAAGAGGTAAAAGACTTGTACACAGAAACCTATATAATTTTGCTGAAAGATAGCACAAATAAATGGAAATACACCCTGTGTTCATGGATCAGAAGCCCTAATATTGTTAAAATGTCCATACTACCTAAGTGAACTACAGATTTAATGCAATCCCTATCAAAATCTCAATGTCATTTTTTTTTTTTTTTTGCAGAAATGAAAAAAAAAAATCCTAAAATTCATATGGAATCTCTAAGGTCCCCAAATAGCCAAAATAACTTGAAAAGAAAGAACTGAAGGTCTCACACTTCCTAAGTTCAAAACATATTACAAAGCTATAGTAAACAAAATGATATGGTATCAGCATAAAGACAGACACATATAGCAATGGAACAGAATAGAAAGCCCAGAAAAACCCTCAGATATATATGGTCAAATGATCTTCAAAAAGGGTGTCAAGACTACACAATGGGGAAAGGATAGTGTCTTCAACAAATGATGCTGGAAAAACTAGATATCCACATGCACCATAATGTAGATGGACCTTTATCTTACATTGTATACAAAAATTAACTCAAAATGGATTAAAGACCTAAATGTAAGACCTGAAACTATAAAAATCCTAGAAGGAAACATAGGAGGAAAGTGTCACGACATTGGAATGTGCAATAATTTCTTGGATGGAACATCAAAAGCATGATTAACAAAAGCAAAAATAGGCAAATGGGACTACAGCAAACTTAAAACTTCTGTATAGCAAAAGAAACAATGGGGTGAAAAGGCAAATTATGAAATGGGAGAAAATATTTGCAAACTCTATATTAGATAAGGGGTTAATATCCAAAATATATAAAGAACCCCTACAATTCAATAACAAAAAAAAATGATTAAAAAATGGACAATGGACTTGAACAGGCATTTCTCCAAAGAAGATATATGAAAAAGATGCTCAACATCACTAAACATCAGAGAAATGCAAATCAAAACCATAATAAAATATCACCTAACACCTGCTAGAGTGGCCTCTATTTGAAAACACACACACAAAAAAAAAAATTCAGAAAAATAACAAGTTTTGGAAAGGATATGAAAAAATTGGACCTTTACACACTGTTGGTAAAATGGTGCAGCAATATGGAAAACAGTATGGAGGTTTCTCAAAAATTTAAAAATTGGACTACCATATGACCCAGGAATAAAATGTCTGGGTATATATCAAAAAGAACTGAAAATAGAATCACAGAGACATCTGCACATCCATGTTCACTGTGGTTGTTTTTCAGTGGTCATAGAATTTCAGTCATGCAAGATGAAAAAAAGTTCTAGATCTGTTTTATAACATTGTGCATATAGTTAACAATACTGTCATGTACATTTAAAAATTGTCAAGAGGATAAATTTATGCTGCACGATAAGATGAGGCAAGATAAGAAGTGAAGCTCACTGTAACTGATTTTATTTGCGTTAAGATAATAAAGTTTACCTAACTCTAAGAAATGACCAGAGTCTACTTATACTCAATATAGATTTCAGATGTCAACCTATAAAATAGTCTGAATCATTTTTTAAAGTAAGCGAGAGTCTTTTAAATATTATAAACAAAAAAATAAAAAAATAACATATATTGGATTATAACCCAAAATATAAAATAAGTATGCAAAGTCCACACTGATATATATAAATATTTGAAAAAAAATAAAAGGGATAGAAGAGACCAATATTCCATTCTGAAGTATTCCGTAATCTCCTTTGCTTAGTGAGTTTCTTAGTTTTTCCTTGTTTCATGACCTTGACAATTTTGATGAGTACTTGTCAAGTACTACGTAGAATGTCCTTTAGTTTGAGTCTCTCTGATGTTTCTCACTTGGTTAGACTGGGTTTATGTTTTGGGGGGATGAATACCACAGAGGTTAAGTGCCTTTCTCATCTCATTGTATCAAAGGGTACCTGATAGCAACATGACTTATCACTACTGATATTAATTTTGATCATTTGGTTAAGTTAGCTTTTGTCAGCTTTCTCCACTGTAAAGTTACTATTTTTAGCATTCTATACTCTGTTCTTTGAAATTAAGTCACTAGAGCCAGCATACGCTCAAGTGAAGGGAAATTAAGCTCCAGCTTCTGGAGTGGAGAGTGTATTTACACATATATTATTTGATCTTATAGCTGGGAGTTGGTACCTTTTGACCAACAACTCCTCATTTATATTATATGTTTATTAATTTTCTGTCATTTTAATTGAGTTTCACAAAGAACAAAAATAAATGTTAATGTTCACTCCAACATATTAAACTGGGAGTCCATTACATCAATAATAGTTTGTGTTTACTTCTGGGTTTCATTAAGTGAGAAACAGTCATCGTTTGAAGTATAAAACTGATGCAACAAACTTTCTTATGCACAAACCTATATCCTCCCTTTATGCCCCTGTGTAGCATCCAGAACAAGACCATCACAGAGTGCTATATCAGTGGACGCCCTTGCAGATCAATAGAGGGAAGAGAAAGCAAGAAATTAACAACCGGGAGGATAAATATACTCTAAAACTTTCCCCAAATTTAAACTATTATTTAACAGGATCTATTTCAAACCCTATGCAATCAAGGAATTCCCTTTAAAGTAACCCTAATAAGTGCTCATCACTTGAATATTTACAGTGAATAGAAAATCACAACCCTCCTAGACAATCTACTTACTCCACTTTTGTAGAGTTTTCATTATTTAAATCTCTGGATTAGTCTCCAGGAGGTAAGATGTTCGGTAAATCCAAGCAGCAGAACACTACCCTACCACAGTGAGCATTCAGAATCTAGTCTAGTGAGGACAGGACAGTAGCAGCAGCAACTACATCTAGATTCCAGAAGCAGTGGTTCTAGTAGCAGCTCTACAGCACTACTAGGTCTAGGGTGGGTATTGTTAGGGGTGCAAGGTTTCATATTTGTATCCAATAGACTGTTTGTTCTGTAAAATAACTTTAAGATTTTTTTCTAACTGTGTAACCTATAAGGCTGAATCTCTAGTTTTTCCAGGCATTCCTTAATATCTTTTTAATAATCAAATAATAGCCAATATCTTTTAACAAATTCCTTTTCTGCTTTCAGGTGGCCTGGGGATTCTTTTGTGCACAACTAAAAATCTGCTGAAAAGTATTATTTAACTTTTAAGTAATAAATTTGATAAAAATAAAACTGTTTAAACAAAAATAAAATAACTTTTAAAAAATATTACTAAATAATATTTGAAGCTAATATCAACATTGGAATCTGAACCTCTCTACAAGAAGTCAAGTTCTTAGTGTGAAAGAAGCAGACTGATCCTTTGAGTTTTTTTTTTCTCAGAGAAGTGTGCTTTCTTTAGTAAAATTCTCTTTTAGAACTAGTAAGCATCGAAAAAGCCCACTGCCAAAAAATAAGCAGTCTACTCCTTTTCCTAATAACACTATGGTGCAAGTTGATTATTGTAGCCCAGCTCTTCAATAAGTAGAAAATAAGGATTGATGGCATATTCAAATGGTTGTGAATTGTGATTTGAGAGAGGAAGTACTCTTAGATTTTTTTGAAATAATTAATGCTAGTTATATATGTCTGAAATAATGTAATAATATTAATAACAAAATTTCACATACAAACATAGTAGTGCTATTGGCCAAGTAAAAGAAAAATCATCAAACCTCAATTCTCATTTTTTCTAGTTCACTATATATGGTAAAAACATGAAATTACTAAGATTTATAAAGGCAGTTTTGGCAGACTTTTTCTATTTACTGGGACTGTGAGCTATAAAATTGAATTTGGGGCCCTGTCTCCAAGAAAAAGTTATTAGTTCTCAGAATAACAGCATGTTAGTGGATCAGACATAGATAAAAGATTTCCATTATGACTGTTTTTAGCTGTGATTTACAGTGACCTACATTGTTTTATAATGACTTTCAATTTTGAAAATGTACATCCACTGTTAGTTTTATAGATGTAGTCACAATTGATTGTGGGCTTGAGAGACTGATCCTTCTAACTCGGTAACAAACTGAAAAAATTTTAATGTACAATAGACAGGTGTTTCTAGATACAAGCATGTCCTCCAGTAGTAGAATTTTAATAATAAAATAAATGTGAAAATGTTTTAATAATTGCTTAGCCACTCATTACCTTTAGTTAGAATCTGGAGGAAACTGGTGACTAAAACTTGTTTTAGAGCTCTATCCCTCCAATAGTACATGATTCTGAAATTATCTACTCATTTGTGCCCAGTGCAAAAGAAAATCTCTTATACTCCGTTCCTAATTAGCACTTGGTGTGGCAATACCACTGGATAAAAATTTGACAAGAGGCCAAGTAGGACATCGGCTCTTGATTTTCTCATCTTTCTTTTCTAGCTCATAAAAGGCAGATTTGCCAATGATTTCAATCCAAATCTTGGGCCTATCCATAGCATCCAGCTTGAAACCCATACTGAAATTTCTCTAACTCTGCTTACCACTCTTCTCAACCCCTTCTCCTACAGTACCACTTCTACCTACATTCCAGCACAAGACTTTATTCCAGATTAGACCTGGGTAAAGCAACCATATCCCAAATCACATCCATCCCACCCTACTCCATTTTAGCTTGTTCCTCAGCCTAAGTTCTTTCCCCTTGATTTCTGGACAGTTGGCCTGACTCCTACTGTCATCATTTGCTCAAAAATTGAAGCCCACCAAAACCATATTCCTTTTTGCTCAAGTAGCTAATATCTTTTTAGCTCTACTCAATTACCTTCACTAAGACAAAAATCTGTACGCAATAGTCATTTTTAATCCTTTATCCTGCTTAAGCATATGATCAAGGAGATATAAACATAGTGACTTAAGTGAGTGAGCAAAATCTGATGGAACACAATATTTTATCATTACTAGATAACAACAGTGGTAAGCCACATTCATATGACTCGAAGCTTATTTGCCCAATTATTTTCATAAAACTATGAGAAAGTAAAACTAACATCTATTGAGTCCCTATCATTTACTATGTCAGTGCCAGAGATGTGAGAAGTATCATCTCTTTTTCTTTTATTTTCGGATGAAAAACAAAACAGTCACCCAAAAAGAAAAAAACAAAAAATCAAAAACATAGCCCAGACATAGTTTCCAAGAAATCACATTTTGTAAAGCTAGGATTTGAACCAAGTTCTTGTATAAGTCCAGTCATTATACACCTTAAAATGTTTGATACCACCTTAAAATAATGATTTGTCTGATAATAGTAAGGCCCCTCTGGATACATTCTAAAAGAACTAGCCACAGAAGTTCTGGTAAATCATTGTTATTGTATGAAAAAGGTATGCTGTCCCTATCTTTCCAATAAGAAATCTGATTTATAGAGAAGTAAATCATTTGACCTAAACCACACAATTAATGCAAATCTAAACTAGAAACCCCAATTTTCTGGTGATTTAATTCCATTAGAGAATGTTTAGACAAAGGTGACAGAAGGCATATGTTCATTTCATATATTTCATATGGTTTGAGAGTAAAGGGAAGCACTATTAGTAATTAGGCCAGAACAACAAATGTAAACCAAACTGTCCCATGCAAACCGAGATTTCTGGTCATCTGACGTAAAAAATAGCGAATATTTTTAAAGTGGTAGTTTCTTTTTCCTTCAAGAAACAGGTGTGATCTCATTCTTATCTTGAATAGTAAGATTGGAGGATTGTTTAATAAAATTGCTTATGTTAAATTCTGTTATGTTAAAATTTGTTTAATGTTTATTCATTTCCTAATGCAAAATGTCAGACAATGTCATAACA
This sequence comes from Pteropus alecto, assembly GCF_000325575.1. Classification (NCBI taxonomy): domain Eukaryota; kingdom Metazoa; phylum Chordata; class Mammalia; order Chiroptera; family Pteropodidae; genus Pteropus; species Pteropus alecto. The sequence goes on from NW_006494614.1 coordinate 3,669,481, forward strand.
AATTATTTCCACAGATGATATATTAAAGTGTTTATCCTCTTATTTCTTCTTATATTAATATACCCCAAATTATTTGCTTTAGAGGAAAAAAAGCAAATAAATAAAATCCTCATAATGTATAACTGAGAAGCCGAACTAATGATATCTAAGTTCTCTACTAACTGATCTCTAAACATCCATGTCTATGACTCTAAAGGTATCTAATACAATACTACACAAATAGAAACCAAAAGCAAGAAACAAATGTAGTTCACCACACTCCATGTAATAAATTCCACTAAAGACTAGAAAACTCTAAATTATTGTGAAACCACTATACTACACACACACACACACACACATTTCTATTTATCTTGCAATTTTTTTAAAACTGTAACTAAAATATACACAAACTGGGAGGAAACAGAAAGAAGGTTTAAGAAATCATTGATTTTGAGATACCAAAAAATTATCAGGAAAAATAGACAGCATTGTATTATTTTTTTTTAAAAAAAAAAGATACTCTCATACTTCTAAAGTATATGAGACAAGGGCTGGAAATAGCATTGAACTGATATTTTAAATTATGATTAGCATTAAACAGATTTTTATAAAAAGTAATATTTTAAGGATTAATTGATTTGATATTTTTTATATGTAGTATGGCAAAATTGATGTCTTCAGGTGAATTATCAAAGATGACACACACCTCTCAGAAAATGAAAGCTCAGTTATTAGAGCATTTTGGTACTAAAAATTTTTTTAATGACACACAGGTAAAACTACTCATCACTTTTTGCTACCTTTCACAAACTCCTTGGATAGTTCTAAGACTAAGCCAACACTTCAAAAAAATTAGTACACAACCCATACTCAGAATATTTATGAAATAATCTACTGAACAATATTTTCATACATAGTTCTGACAAAAAAAAAAGTGGCTTGGGATCAAAACCATCTCTGCCTCTCAGTGACACAGGCACTTCAGGCAAGCTGCGTAGTTTTTCTGTAAATCAACACATTCATTTATAAATTTAAGGCTATTAACCTACCCTGAGCTACTGTCTTCACAAGATTATTATGAAGATTGAACATGACGAAATATTTTATAAACTATGATAGAACATGACAAAATATTTTATAAACTATGAAGCAATATATCAGCATAGCCATTATATGAATCTGTATATGGTTTAATGATCAATTAAAATAAATATTTTCAAGAAAACAAGAATTATCTTACCCAAACAATTTGGGCTGAGTATGAATTCATTTAGCCCAACATCCTGCCATTAATTCAAAATTCTATAAAATGGTAGTGATGAAAAAAATAATCTATATAAAAATACATGTAGCAAGTTGGCCACTAACAAGTTATAAGGAAGTTGAAATTTTTTTAAATAAAATATAAAAATTGAAAATGTGAGAGAAATGTAAGATTGAGAAAAGGAAATGGAACAAAATAAGTAAATCAAGAATGTTTGGGTGATTTACATTATCCCATCTTTGTATGTTTGCCCAGCAAGGATCCTTTTTTTTTTTTAATCAACGCTCAGGAAATTATTCACCCTTTAAAAAATTTGACTATACGATTCAATCTGCTTTCGAACCAGTAATGCTCAATGGTCTGACAGTTTTTTAAGTGTAAAAGGCATTTACAACTGAACTGCATTGAAGTTCTTTCCTCTATTTCTTCCACCACATCCAGCTAATTGCTCTTTAACATGCTAACAGAAGGATAAGCTGGTACATAATAATTCAGGCATGCACCGATCCCATAATGCCAGGAACTCAGAAGCAGCATGAGAAAACATCAGATTTTTGGCATGTGAGCTAGATGTTTAAATCTGCATAGATTCAAGCCAATTAGACTTGTCAGACTCCAATCCAGTTGAGAGTGACCCCTGATGGTGGAAAGACATGTGGGACAAGCCACAGAAAAGCTTGCAAATGTCAGAGAGGCCAAAAGGTGCCCCACTGGCCTCAAAACTATTAATTAGCAACTAGCAAAAGCACCACCAAAGAATCGCTGCCCCAGCACTCCTCCTCCAGAGGTTGCTGCTACTCGGCCTCATTATCATGTGGATGGAAAACAACACCCTTTGCTGGGAGCTCTGGGCAACACTCTTATTGATTAAGTTCCCACAGTGTTAAATCATTCTGTAGCTTTCACTCCAATCTTCCCACCCCTGAATAATAAAACCTTCAAAGGATTTACTGGGATGGAGAGGGAAGTGGAGGTGCAAGGAAAGAAGGAGCACTGAAACACAGTTTATATAGTGCCCACAGTATCAGCATAAATCAGATCCCAGAAAGAGTTTAAAAGGCAACATCTAAAATGAAGTTAATCTGAATTTTCTTTAGACTTAATAATGTTTTATTTCCTAGAAAAAAAAACCTAACATATTGGCTATTTCTAAGTCATCTATGCCAAATAAAATCATGACACTAAATTCTATTTCTACAAGTCTTCAGTGACCTTACTTGGTTTGAGGATCACAGGTGTCTGACAGACAGATGCCTGTTCCAATGTACAGAAGAAATTATTCCAAGGAGATAGAAAGGGAAGCTAAAAACAGGAGCCCTAACCTGAATCTTGTGAGAAAAATATGTGACAAACTTTCATTCCAAATAATTTATACTTATTCTTTTTTTAGTTATCTATTTCTCTTTAACCAGGAGAAACTAAAATTAAAGCAAAATAGTTACTGTAATATAATAGATTCACTATACATACTGTATAGTAGTGAATGTCAGTTTTCTCATCTGTAAAATAGAGATTATAACTATCTTGCAGAGTAAATGTGGAGATTAAATAATAGCACCTTATGAAATCCTTACTATATGCTTAACATATACTAAGTGTTCAAAAAATATAGCTGTTATTGTCATTATCATTAGCATTATAAAGCAAACAACCAGTAGCATGCTTGTTCTGTAAAACAAATGCTTCATCTATTGGGTCTACTTGATGCAATACATCTACACTCCAAGTTATTCCCAATTTCTCACGGAGAAATAACAAAATAAACATTAAGTGGACATATAAGATCTATACTTATCTGCCTTCTCTCAGCTAGCATACCCTGACAAGCTGCCTGACTCTGACTTAGTAAGACCAGAGCTTCTGCCAAAATACAGAGAGACATATTTAAGGGACAAGATCTAAATTAGACAGACAGGAGCTCTAAGATAGACAAACTTGCCTATAAGTTCAGTGTGATGTCCACATTTTTGGACAATGTGCTTGGGCCTGCTGACCCAAGAACAAGTAAATTAGATAGGAAAAAGCATTAATTTCATTTGATTATACCATTGTGGATAATAGTATACCACAACCATGACATGTGATAATTAGAATATCTGAGTCAGTGGAGAGACACAGTAAAAATTTATAGATTTTGTATGAAATTAAAATCTATATTATGCTACATAAGTGAGATCATTTTTCAATATTTTTGACTCATCCTCTCTGTGTCTTGAATCATCTATGAAAAGTTTTGTGGTCTAAAAACTCAAAGGGGAGAGGGAAATGGGACAATTTAAACTTAGTAAATTTAGAAATAAGTAACAAATAGAAAACAGGATTCAAGATTGAAAAATGGAAATATATTACACAGTTCTCAAGAGAAAATGTTAGTGAATATTCAGCAATATAAGATCAAAAAGAAATCATCGAAAAAATAGTCTGAACAGTAAAAGAGAGAGAGTGAGACCTCTCTTAGAAAAGTAGATGGGGTTTAGAAGACAACAACTTGCATATATAAGAACTTTGAAAACAAAGGTAAAATTAAGTATAAAATGTCCTGTGGACACTCAATCTTCTATTAGTACTCTATTCCTCCTATTGAACTTGTAAACACTGCACATGTGACTACATAGAAAGTTAGATACAGGACAGCAATATCACCACACACACACACACACACACACACACACACACACACACACACACACACACAGAGAAAAAAACATAAATGTTCAGTAATTTGCCTTTGCATTAACGCACTTTACATTTTCAAGAGAAAGGGTCATGTGAACTAAATCATACTGGAAGCCAATTTACGATTTCCCTGACAAATAAGTTGAGGTGGTAAAATTATTTTTCAAATGGACATTTGTTAATGTTGTGCTGTAATTTTTTTAAATGTTTAAGCTCAAACTGCCACTATAAAGCCCTCTTTGTAGAAATGTTGACTGATTACAACATCTAGACAGAATTCACAGCTAAAGATATTTTGCTATTATATTTCCAAATTATACACAAACAAAACTACTTTGGCTCTCAGTCTACATTTTGGCAGAAGACTACTCTTCAAGTTTCTACTTTCCCAACCAATTCTACTGTTTTCATAAAACAAAAGCATAACAAGTTTTCACCTCTAAACACAGTGGGATTGATTATACAAGAAGCTGCATGTGAAAGCAAAATGCCAAAATATATTCTAGATTTCACTACACATCTCCTGCAATATTGAATACTTTCTAGTAGTAGGCCTACATTTTCACCCACATATATGGAGATAACAGAGATGATTTTCACTGGGGAAAAGAATGCTCCCTGTTGCTCCCTCTGACCCTACCAATAGCCTCATTAATGCCAACAAGTCACAGTGGGAACAATTTGAAGACAAAACCTACCTAGCAAACAACAATCATTGAACTCAGCAAAGAAAAACTGAGGTGACTGATTTTATCTCTGCTTTTATTTTCTTAATAAAATTTTAAAAGTGTGGAAATTCATGACAAGCAGTTGATATAAGGAGGAAAAAACTTTAAACAATAGATGCAAATCTATTTAATGGCTATTTACTATAAATTAAATAACATTTTATTTAAGTATATAAGGTTAATGTGATAATTATATGGACAATAAAATACAAAAAGGAGAGTAGAAGGCCAGGCGAAATCAGCACCATGTTAATACACATTACTCCAAAGAGGTGAATGTGCCACATGGTCTCCATTATATCGTCCCAAATTCCTGAGACATCAGTCTTGGAAAACACAGACACACACTCTCCGGTGATAATTAGAGCATCTAGTCATTGCAGAATTAGCCAAAGAGATGATGTGAGCCCGAACCCAGGAAAGCATGTAAGAATCAGCTTTTTGTAAATTAAATTGCTTCATTTCACCTGGCACTTCCCTCTACACAAACACATACACGCACACATGCATGCGTGCGCGTGCACGCGCGCGCACACACACACACACACACACACACACACAGAAAAATTATCCTAAACAATATTCTGGGAGTCTTCTTTTCCCTAATACTAAGGCCTAGGCTCTTTCCTCAGAATCTTGTTCTACATCATCAGAGTAAAACTCTTGCTGAGAAGGATGAGGATAATGACAACTCCAACTGAGAGGACATTCACACCACTCATAATTATAGAACAAGATGGAAGTGGTTAGAGAATAGGTGGGGGACTAGGAGGTAAAGGAGAAAACCATTCAGTCACAAAAGCCATTCCTTACCAAGGATGAATACCAGGGCTTAACAGAAGTTCAAACACCTGTATTTATCTATCACTTCAGTAAGAGCTGATTTAATAACTGATTTTATTAATTTAAATGCAATTTAAAAGAGTTGATTACAAGTAAGTAATTATTTAACCATGGATTTAAAACTAATCACTATAGTTTCCTTTAAAATCAAATCCCCCATAATAGTTTCATACTACAATAGAATGGTGTATTATAACAAAGCGTGGTTATACTTGTTCCTTATGATAAGAGAACAATGATAACTTAAAAAATACATATTCTTACTGCTTCACCAAAAAATAATTAGCATATTTTTGCTCCTTCAAATAAAAATTTTGGATCAGTAGAATCGAAATTATAAACTAATCATAGTAACATTCTTGGAGTTCATCCTAGTAAATGTTGTCCTGACCCAAAGAAAAGCCCATCAATTTGAAGTAGGGTGAAATATCCCGTTGAGTCCCCAAAACTTTGCTATGCTCATACTAACACTATATTTAAAAACTGCATTCTTATGTTACTTGTTTTGTTTATCAAGAGTGCTAAAATTTTGCTAGAATAATTCAGTACTATGACAAAATTACTACTATAAACTTTACATATTAAATAAGCAAAAGTATTTCTTATAAATGAAAATGAAAACCAGAAAAAGGACTGATGCAAATCTCTTTTTATACAAGTTAGCAATAATAAGTCAGGTTACAATGGAATATCAATAACTGCTGATAGCTAGTTTTATTAAGGGATGAGTCAGAACTCATTTACCAAGTAACTAAAAACAAGAGCAATGAAAGTCCATGCCACCTGCTGTCATATTTTCCTATTATATGTTATTGAAATATCTAGGGTTTCATTTTTGCAACATTTTGGTGAGCATAGGTGTCTCTCTTTAATTTCCATTGCAACTCACTGTGAATTGTTTGTGTAACAGTGGCGGAATGTTGATCACACACACAAAACCATTATTTTTATTCTAGTTAATGAAAACTGGGTGGTTTTTTTATTTTTATTTTTTTAGTAATTTTTTTCACTGTCACTAATGGTCTTATCATAATAATCATAGTATATAATCTGACACAAGTGCTCTTAAAGAAATTTTTAGTAAAGGACTGTAGCCTCTGTGGGAGGTAACTGTCAGAATTATCTTAAACCACTACCTGTCTTCAGCTACAATAGAAAAGGCCTTTAATCAAAATAATCCTTTTTCAAAAGAGCAACTTTTTTCCCTCTGCAATTCACTCATCTTAAAAGAGCACTATAGCTTTTGTGCATAACTTAATTCATTCAAGACAAGTACAAAATTTGTCACTGACATTTAGCGCCAGCCGTAGGCAATGGATAAAATGAACTAGTTAGCAATTTAACCTGTAAAAAAACAGAGTGGGATGAACAATTTTCTGCTATCAAAGCAAATGGCTAACATTTAGCAGGATTTTATTTTTATTTTTCAGCCCATCCCATCTTCAAGAAGAAAGAAGTCAGGCTAACATTTTTTCAGGGTCCTAAATCTTCCTCTCAGCCTATTCCTTTAATGGTTTCAAGTAAATGACTATCCAGAGGATAATTAGGCACTGTGCTGTCGCATCGTGTCAGGTCACAGCTGGATTTAGTCAGCATTAACCTTTGGGGAGAATTGGAATATCAGTATCATTTAAAATTAAAGACGTGTAAGCAGGCATTTCTGGAGATGTTAGAAAAGTAATTGTCTGTAAATTGTTTGACCTTGAGATTTAATTGCATGCACAACACATTCTAGCAAGAGCCCTGGACTGTCTTCCTTCTTTTACCTCCAAACCTCACTCCACAAGGCCCATTAGGCTACCTGTGGCTTTTTTGGTAAAATATTAAAGATTTTAGCCTTCAATTTAAAACAAAAGCTTTGAAGCAATGCCTGATATACTAAAAATTTTAAGTAAAGATGCTTATCAACCCGAATACCAATTTTACTATATATTTTTAAATGTACACATACTACAGTTATGTTTGAAGGCTAAGTTTAACTCTCATCCCTTCTTCTTTTCTGCTAACAAGTTTGCATATTTTGCCTTATTCCCTTTTACCCTAATGAGACAGCTTATGCTTTCAAAGTCCCTCAAGCTAAGCAAATCTCTATACCGCTTCCACTGTTAATAATGAAACTTCGTAATTATACAAATCCAAGGTGGCCAATCAGCTTTCCAGACTGAGCCTTTGGGTACCTCATAAATTATTCATGTGACACTTGGGCCTGTGAACTCACTTGCTTATATTAGAAGCCTAATTAATATTTAATCACATGTGCAAAGGGCACTTGAAGCTTCACTGTCCCTGAAAGAAGGATAAATATAAATGTGCATATGATGTAAATCTTCTTCAGTATCAAAATCAAGTGTCTATGGGCATGCAGAAGGAACCATGAGACACACTAGGTGCCTTCCAGTTCGTGTGATTAATTCATTGAGCCTACTACACACCAGGCACTGTGCAGGCCCCTGAGAAGAAGTTGAAATTCTTATCCCCCAGGACAACTGTGAATACTTGCTGCTTTGAAACCAGGGAGTTTCAAAGCTTTTGATAGGTAAATATTGCCTTTTCAAATTTCAAACTGGTGGGGAGGTGGGGTACTGAACATAGTTATCCAGCAGTCTAGAAAGGACTGATACACAATCACATTATCAAACGACATTTAACCTTGGAGAATGTTCATTTTGTTTTTTAAGAGGCAGCAGCATAGTTAAGCAACATACAGCATACCTTGGTAACTTTTTATGAGCTTTCACTATTTTCCCCCCAGGGGAAAGGGCTAGAAAAGTGAGCCAAACATTATCTGGCTTAACAAGATTGAAGACAATTGCTATTTAGTGGAGTTATCCTATACTGTACTAAGAAAAATAAAATACATTCTTTCAAAGGGTGATAAGCAAAAAAAACAAACCCATAGTTAGTTATGGAACACCAGAACCTGTGAGTTAACGCGAGAAACAGTCACCGACAAAGAAGCATGAGCTGAGTCCACAGAAATGACTATTGGATAAAACAGCACTGCCACATTTTGGGAATCTATACTCCCAGGTTACACAGTTTTAAAAGTAAAGCCAGTGGCATTGTTTTTAAAGATCTCTTCTGTTTTTAACAGCATTTCCATTCTGCCAGAAATGATGCTGTTGCTTTCCCTGGGACCTGCCACAATCATCACTGTTGGCAAATCCACATTAAGAACATCAATGAGGAGACAAAGTTTATAGTTCTTTAAGCATTATATTGCAGTAGCCCTAACATCTCATGAAGTGATTGTGGTGGGACATTTTAGCAGGAAAGCCAAATGATGTGACAGTGATCATTTACCAAATATGAAAATGGTCAAGAGTGACAGGGTTGCCACCTAGAGAACTAACAAAATGCTTTATGTTAACCCTTGGAAATTATATCACTGGCTACCCTGTTATTTTATTTTACAACATAAATTAGGATGTGCCCAAATGTGGTCTTCTTAACTCAGAGTTAACATAGTTAGTAGAAATAATGGTTCCATGTGTCTAATTAGGATTCCTACTAAACTTGCTTTCTCCTGCTCAATAGGAAACACTCACAGATTTAAGGAATATTTGTGATAAAATCCTGTTGCTTTCTTCAAAAGTCAGTAATCACAAGCTGATTAGTAGGAATCGTGACTGAGAAGTTCAGGTTGGACTAGGCCAAATCATAGGCTATGGTATGCTAGAATTCAGGACAAGGTTTTTTTGCAGGGTAAGAAGAGTAAAAGGAATGAAGGTAGAACATGTGCAAGTATACCTCCTGGACCCAGATCTGCTTTTTTACAAAATACTAAAAAATGGCAAGGATTTAGAACTAAGCAACGCTAGGTAGGCCACTAACTCTGGGCCATGAACTTAAATGAGAGTCTAATATATACAGTACAGCTGAGAGCTGAGACTATTTGAATACTTCCTGTCTCGATGAAGACTGCCTCTGAAAGAGGGAGAGTTTGAGCTTACAGTGGGAAGAGAAGTGGGAGGAGTGAAGAAAACAGTGGACTCCATTTTGAAAAGCTACAAATGGTAGGGAGAACAAAGGCAGAATAATTGAAGAGTAGACTGTAAAGGAACATTCCCAATTTAACAATACTCAAATATTTTTTAAAATATAGATACTCACAATTAGACTCTCCTCTAACACATCCCTGTAGATGAACTAAATATAACAAATGAATAAAATTATCCAAACTGCCACTGTACAGCAGATTGGCATCAGGTGGTCACATACTTGATAGGTAAAAAGCTTAACTTTGACTCTAATGACAATCCTTAGGACATCTCACAGGCATTACATGTGGCTGTTGATATTCTAGCTCCCACTTTTTTCCATAAAAAATGAATCAGCATTTGTCAAAGACTGACCAGGGACAAAATGAATCAGAACCACCTGAGATGATTTGGTGAGCTCATGTTAGGGAATAGAATATAAGATTATAAATCAAAATTAGATACAAAAATGGATATTTATTTAGCAAAAGAAGTCACAACAAATTAAGGGAGCCTTGAAAATTGAGAGCACTTGAGGAAATTTACCAACTGTACTTGCATAGAATGGTTCCTGGTGGAAACCTGACTCCCCTCTCTCCACCCAGAATACTCTATAACTCCCCACAACTACCAAAATTTACAGAGTCATTAAACTGAGGACACTGCTACTTGACCCCTGTTAGCTTTATAGTCAATGTCTCTACATGAGATACTTGTTTAAAATGAAGATGCCCTAATATCTAACCTCCTTAAACTCTTCCAAAAAATCGAGGAGGAGGCAATACTTTCTAACTCATTTTATGAGGCCAGAGTTACCCTGATACCAAAACCTGGTAAAGATAACACAAAAAAAGAAAACTATAGACCAATATCTCTCATAAACACAGATGCAAAAATCCTAAATAAGATACTAGCGAACCAAATACAACAACATGTTAAAAAGATTATACACCATGATCAAGTGAGCTTCATCCCAGGGGCACAGGGATGGTTTAACATACACAAATAGATTAATGTGATACACCACATAAACAAATTAAAAAATAAGAATTATATGATCATATCAATAGATGCAGAAAAAGCCTTCAACAAGATACAGTATCCATTTATGATCAAAACACTTAACAAATTCGGTATAGAAGGAAAGTACCTTAACATAATAAAGGTCATCTATGACAAACTCTCAGCCAACATTATACTTCATGGTGAAAAACTAAAAACCTTCCTTCTAAGATCAGTAACAAGGCAAGGCTGTCTACTAGCACCACTGTTATTCAATATAACATTGGAGGTCCTAGTGAGTGCAATCAGGCAAGAGAAAGATATAAAAGGCATCTAAATAGGAAATGAAGAAGTCAAACTGTCACTATTTGCAGATGACATGATTCTCTATATAGAAAAACCTAAAGACTCCATATGAACACTACTAAAAATAATAAGCAAATACAGTAAAGTTTCTGGATACAAAATCAATGTTTAAAAATCTATAGTGTTCTTACACTCTAATAAATAATGAAATGCCAGAAAAAGAAATGGAAAAAATAATTCCTTTTGCTATTGCAATGCCAACAAAAAAATTTCTGGGAATAAATCTACTGAAACATGTGAAGGACCTATATAAGACCTTATTAAAAGAAATCAAAAAAGATACAAAGAAATGGAAAAATATTCTGTGTTTTTGGGTTGGAAGAATCAACATAGTTAAAATGACCTTATTACCTAAAGCACTAAACAGATTTAATGCAATCCCCATCAAAATCCCATCAGTATTTTTTAAAGAAATAGAACAAAACAAAAATCATCAGATTTGTATGGAAACACAAAAGACCCCGAATTGCCATAGCTATCCTGAAAATAAAGAACAAAGCTAGAGGCATCACTCTGTCTGACTTCCAATTATACTACAAAGTGACAATAATCATAACGGCATGATATCGGCAGATAAACAAAAACACAAACCAATGGAACAGAATTGAGAGTCCAGAAATAAACCCATGTTTATATGGGCAAATAATTTTTGACAAAAAAGCCAAA
>NW_006494614.1:3682101-3683930 GCF_000325575.1 Pteropus alecto
AGGACAAACAAACAGAGACTCATGGACATGGACAATAGACTAGTGGTTACCAGAGGGTAGGAGATAGGGGAGACGTACTACAAGGGGTCAAATATGTGGTGACAGAAAGAAATCTAACTATGGGAGGTGAACACACAATGCAATATATATATGCCTTGCTGTTAAATTCAATACCTGAAACTTACTGGATTTCATTAACCAATGTCATAATAAAAAATAAAATAATAAAATAAAATAAAATAATAAGATAAAATTAAATTAAATTAAATTAAATGAAGATGCCCAGACCTTACCTCAATCATTGTTGTATCAGAAGTTGTGCATGTAGACTCAGGAATCTCCATGTCAGCACAAGCAACTCTGAGGATCACTGCCCAAATAACAAATAAAGTACAGGAAGTCAAGAATCATCTTATTCACTCATGCTGTTCTCTTTGCATATAGAAGTTCCCTTTGCATATTTCTAGCTCACAGCAAGTTCTCAATAAATATGTTGAATTATAAAGTTAATTTTTGATGGGTTTTATCAATGCAAACCATATATATATGTGTGTGTGTTGAAGGTAGGCACTAGTTATGTAGCTCCTTGAATCATTTCAGAAGTTAGTACCATGTTCTGTACATATTAGACCCTCAAAAAAAAAAAAAGTAGAGTAAACTGTAATAAAAGCATGAAACTTAGAAATTCATACCAACTTGTAGAAAAGTTTTATATATCAATAAGAGAGGATGTCACTCCTTTTAGGAAAAAAAAAAAAAAAAAAAGATTGCCAAAGCACTTATAGCGTTGAAAATTTCAAGCAATGTGCAGGTACATACACATCCTATAATTTTCAGCATTATCAATGACAACACTTAAGAAGACTGTATGTGGGTAAAAAGGAACATACACATACCTACTGTATAGCTCAAATGTCGCAAACCTCCAGGACTTTGCAGAAAGCTAGGACAATCTTATAAAAAGACCAGTAGGGTGTGGGACCTGAAGAGCAGCAGCACCTCTGCTCCTCCCAGTGGTACCCATCTGGGAATCAGCCCACTGGGGCGGGATTTTTCAAGAGAAGCTGAAAATTTGAATCACAATCAGAAGTCTTGTAATTTTTAACTCGGTTGAGAACTAATGCAGCATTTTAAAAGACATTGAGCTGACCAATGCTTGATGGCTGCAGGCCATCAAGATAAAATCTCTAACACAGGGAGTATTCAGACAACACTAAAGTTCAGAACAAATATCTGTATTATGGCTTCATATAGTGTGATAGCACCCCACCAAACTGTGGCCTTATCCATAATAATTTTTATATATCCATCTTTAAGTATAGTGCCTTCCAGGAATATATGATTCACTCCTGAATGCCCAGCATCTAGTACTCTGCCTGGCATGTAGTTGAAGCACAATAAATAGTTATTGAATCAATGACTAGCACAGGCTCCATCAACCTCATAGATGAAATTCAAAACCATATTACTGGGTGAACAATGCAAACTATATATATATATGTGTGTGTGTGTGTGTGTGTATATATATATACATATGTATTATTATGTATATATATACACACACAAATTATGTGTGTGTGTGTGTGTGTGTGTGTGTGTGTGTGTGTGTATATATATATATATATACACACACACACACACACACACACACACACACACACACATAATTTGTGTGTGTATATATATACATAATAATTTGTGTGTATATATATATATACACACACACACATAATAATTTGTGTGTATACACACACACACACACACACACACACACACACATCACTATGAATAAGATTACAAGCAGGCAGATAGAAGCAGAGGAGTGCAAC
>NW_006494614.1:3684003-3747702 GCF_000325575.1 Pteropus alecto
CAGTGTATGCCTGAGACCATGTATAGTACTGGAGCCTATATGTGCTATGTTTGTGTGTGTGTGTGTATATATATATGTGTGTGTGTGTGTATATATACATATATATATATACACACACACATACATATGTATGTATCTATACATACATATATATATGCAGTATGCTATTATTAATTCCAAGCTTAAAATACATGACACAGTATTAAATACAGTATACAGATTCTTATATATAGGAAAATATACATAAAGATATGCACAGAAATGATAAAGACAAATTTAGAATAGTAATTACCTCTCTAAAAAAGGATATCAGGATTGTGGAGACATACATAGATGACTTAAACTATATTTGTAATTTGTCTTTCTTAAGTCGGGTAATGGGTACATGGTATTAATTATATTTTTCTTAACTTTTTGAATTACTGAATTATTTAATAGTTATTTAAATAAATGTTTCAAAGATAGTAAATAAAGTTCCTAGATACCCTCCACCCAGCTTCTCTCACCTTAAATTAGTTGATATCTTATATCTGTATGATACATTTGTCAAAACAAAGAAGCTGACGTTGGTATATTACTACTAACCTAACTCCAGACTCTTTTTGGCTTTCACCAGTTTTGCTTTTGAAGTCCTATTTCTGCTCCAGGATCTACTTCAGGGGACCACATTGTATTTAGTTGTTATGTCTCCCATGACTCTTCTGGTCTGTGACAGTTTCTCAGTCTTCCCTTGTTTTTCATGACCTTGACAGTCTTCAGCAGTACTGGCCAAAGATCCTGAAATGCCTCCTATTCCAGCCTCTTCTGTTTTCTCATGATTAGATTGGGGTTACGTGCTTTTGGAAAGGAAATGACAGAAGTGAAGTACCCTTCGCATCATGAGTACATGTTATCTACATGACAATGTTGTTTTGTTAACTTTCATCACTTGGTTAAGATAGTATTTGCCAGGATTCTTCACTGTAAAGTTACTGTTTTCTTTTTCTTTATTCTTAGAAATGAGTCACCACGTCTAGCTTATCCTCAAGGGTAAAGGGAGGGGAGAAAGGGAGCAGAATTAAGTTCTACCTTCTTAAGGGGAGGGGGGTAAATACACATAGGTAATAATTTTTGAAAAATAAGTTTTGAGTATAGCATAAAAAGAGAACAAGAGACATAAAGAATGAAAGGAATTATACTCCCAGAAACATCCAAGGTTTTTCTGTGACCTGTGGAAACAATAGTATCTCCTATTCTTAGGATAAATAATGTGCACATTCAAAATGTCAAAACAGTCTCATCTATGAGTTCTTTCTTTCTTTAATTGTTCAAAGAGTAACCAAATTTTCTAACAGGTAACCATTCTCTAAGCTTAGATACTAACATCTGCTTTAATAGAAATGTAATAGTGGTTCCATTTAAAGTAAAATTTTCCCCACAAGCATTTGACTACCTATTGTACTCAAGAGAATGGACTGGCACTGTGAAAAATTTCTTCTAAAATATGCACAATGTTTATTATCTGCCCACCAAGGAGGCTACAATCTGGTATAGGGAGAGAGGGTGTAGGTAGTTAGAAAACAAGTGCCCATGTAACAATAGCACAAGTCACACTCAGTTTATTGCCATCAAAGAAATACTAATTCAGAGGCATATGGATTTGAAAGGGGAAAATATAGAACCCAACTGAGAGGTATCTAGTGAGACTGTGCTTGCTCTGTATCACCTCTTGGTCTCTTTTCAGAGTGGCACAATATCTGAGATCCAGAGTCTTGATCAATTTAAGTGCTAGGTTCAACAATAGAAAATATCCATAAGAAACAAAACCAGCATTGCTGTAGACATAACCAATGCCAGAACAGAGAGAGCAGAAAGTAGAAAACTAAAAACTACTCCCAAGAAAGAGACAAAGATTAAAATCTTCATTGTATCAGTCTACTGCTCAAAAAACACTAGAATTACTCCTAATTGTTAATCCTCTCCTCAGTCTGTGCCACTTGTATTAACATACTTCTTCGGTCTCGTTTCTCACCAGTTTCGAAATAGCCCAACTGCTTCTGCTAATTCAACTGCTTGCTCTGTTATGCTCACAGTTTCCAAGATGGGTCCTCCTTGCCCTGAATATTAGCCAGTGTCCTTTTCATTACAGACAATTAACACCCAGTTCAAATAAACACAAGCAAAAAAAAAAAAAAAAAGGCTAGAGCAGGGAGCATGGAAATTGGCTCACATAACTAAAAATTCAGGGCAAATTCAGGACACTGGCTCTGACTCTTGGCTTTGACTTTCTCTCCAGATACTTCCTTCTCAGGTAGGCTCTTCATTTAGAGTGGTCTCAGGCTGCTCCAGGCACATATGCTCACAGCCTAACAACCTCAGTAGAAAGGGATCTTATTCTCAATAATTCCAATCAAAGCCCGAGGATTGAATCTTATCAGAATGATGGGTCACGTGCCCATCTTTGAACGAATCATTGTAGTCAAAAAAGGAATATGCTAATTTCCTAGCCCTAAATAACATGCTCACGCCTGAGTGTGTGAAAAGAAAGCTAACAGTCAATTCCAAACCATCAGGACTGCAAGATGGAAGAGTGATGGTTCTTCAGAGTAAAATAAACATTCTGTTATCATAAGAAGGCAAAATGAGTATCTAGTGGGCGAATCAATTGTGGCTACCTTATTCTGTCTGTGTCATTTCACTTGTTTTCTCATTTATCTTCTTAGACTATTTACATCTCTGCTCTTCCTTGTGTTGTTTTCTCATGAACTTTGTCACCTGCTCTGCCACTTGAAAAAGTTTTACTTATCTTTCAATAGCTTATTTATGTGTTACCTCCTAAATCTTCCATAAATGATCCAGTCATGTAATTGTTCTATAATTCCATAGATCACATGTTCCTCTATTTGGTATCTATTCCATTCTACCATATTAAGGTAGCTTGTGTAATATAAATTATTTGAGACTAGAGTAGGTGCCATACCGATCTTTGCTTTCCTTCTCCTAAAGCAAAGTATCATATGAAGCCATTTGATAAACTTTTGCTGAGTTAGAGGCAGCTAAATCCTTTATACCTCAAACCTTTGTCTCTATTAATTCTTTCTCACTTTAATCAGCTAGTTATTCTGAATTCTTTTCCACATTTATATGTTTTTGGTGCTGTTGGCTCTTCCAGGCTCTACTTGATCCTCAACAATGAATTCAACTTTGTCCCAGTCCCTGGAAACCAAGGTCTATGTTGAGTTGAGATGGAAGAATTTAAAGCATTCCAACCAAACACCTTGAGAATTGCATTTATTAGTCCAGTTTCTCTTCTGTCCAAACTTCTGCCTTGGTGATCTACATGGTATTCATTACCTCAAGGACTGATTCTGTTTATAATCTATGGAATAAGGGTTTAGCATGAATAATAAAAAGAGAGAGATTTTAGTGTCAAAAGTATTGTGACCTCAAATTTTTTAATCTGAGTCTTGTTTGTTCATCTGTGAAAGATTTATTTTTTAAATGTTTAACTTCACAGTCATCGCAAGTTAAAATAAAATAAAAAATATAAAGAGTTTCGTATAACATCTGATATCTGGAAAGTAACAAACATTACAAGCCTATGCTAAAATGTCAATAGACCAGCTAACCTGCCTTCCCTTGTCCTCTATGACATCTTATCAAGGAATCTTACAGGGATGTATTCACTTGTGTGACCCAAAATCATATTAGATAATTGAAAATTGAGTTGCTGTAAACCAAGAACTTTCAAGAAATCTCAGTAGAACCAAATTTCTTCTATAGAACCCAAACCCAAGTACAAATCTGTTCTCTAATCTGGCTGAGCCTATATCTTTCTTCATTATCCTAAAATCTTAACTAGCCAAGTCCCCAGAATTGTATAAAAAATGGCCCCATTTTATTCTGTAATCTCAAAGCCTTCATAACTGCTTTTCTAAGCCCAGTGCCTGAGATTCATAGCTTACTCAGATCTATGCCTTGTTCAGTTTATAAACAGAACTATATAGGTCACAACCAATGCCAAGTTCCATAACCAGGATCCACATAAACAGGTACCAATAAAAAACTCAGAGACTTCTTTAATATTCTTAGGGTGATTATTAGGGTGTTAAAGAGATGGGGGGATGCACACATTTAATGATTGTTTTATTGATCACAGTGAAAAAAAGGGGGCAGGGGAGAGAATACAAAGAGTTGTTACCATTTATTGTTCCCACACACACACACACAAAAAAGAGACTTCCTTCCAAAGAGTATGATATAGAAAGAGAAATAAAGGAATAACTACAGTTCTCACTTCAGCCAGGTGATAAAGGTTAAAATCAGCAATGATAAATCATGTCGATAGCATATATCTTTAATATCCTTAATAAGAAAGATTGTTTTACTTACTTTCATGGTCTTAGTCTCAAAAACCCATAACCCATAAACCCAGTCTAATCACGAGAAAAACATCAGACAAACTTTAATGGAGGGATATTCTACAAAATATCTAACCAATATTACTCAAATGGTCAAGATTATTAAAAACAAAAGAATATCTGAGAAACCGTCATAGTCTAGAGAGCCTAAGAACACATAACAACTAAATGCAATGTGGTATACTCGATGGGATCCTAGAACAGAAATATAACATTAAATAAAAATTCAAAAAATTAGAATAAACTACAAAGTTTATTTAATGCATCAATTTTGGTTCACTAGTTGTGACAAATGCACCATACTAATGGAAAATGTTAAAAGTAAGGGAAACTGAGTGTAAGGTATATGGAAACTCTGTACTATCTTCACAACTTTTCCACAAATCTAAAACTATTCTAAAGTAAGGAACATATATTTTTAATCTGCCCACTGAGCTTTAAGAAAAATAGATAAAAAGAAATTCTTACCTAGACAGCTGTAGTAAAAGTGTAGAACACCAAAGATCTTAAAAGCAGCCTGAGAGAAAAGACAGGCAAATTAAAAGGAATATCATTTTATTTCTCATCAGCACAATGGAAGAAAAAAAAAAAAGTATTAATATTTTCAAAGTGCTCCAAGAAAATAGCTTCGACCTAGAATTATATACCCAGAAAATTTTTATTTTAAATAAAAAGAGCAAAATAAAGACATTTTTAGAGAAACTAAGATGGAGAGTTTACCATCTACAGAACCACACTAATGGAAATTATAAAGTATATCCATGGGGCAGAAAACAAATAAATGCAGATATAAAATCTGAGATTGCTGTAAGGAATAAAAAGTAGAGAAAAGTTAAATTCGGACAAATAGAGAATTAATGATTACCAAGAATAATAAACACACCTAATTTTCATTATTTAAAAAAAATGGAATTAAAACGTATTCAATAAAGGGGTAGGGGTAACAATAGCAAATTTCTAAGGTCCTTCAAGTATTAACACGAAGGAGGAAAAGACATTGTTTAAATTTAGACTTACTTAAATTATATATCTATATCATTATTACTAGGGCAATCATTTAAAAAGTAGAAATAGAAATTATGACTTCCAAACTAGTCAAGGGGGAAATTCTAAATGAGAAAAAAAAAAAAGCTATTCAAAAGGAAGGCAAGAAAAAGAGGAACAAAAAGAAGTGTATGAAAAGCAGAATAAATACATAATATAAAATGGTCAACATGAGTTACAATATAGTTGTCATTATTAATAGTAATTAGTAAACTCTCTGGATAAAATACAATATTAAGATTGGATCAAAAATAAAAACAAAATCTAGCTATACTGACTTGCTGAGAGACACATTAAACATAAAGTTGTGGAAAAGTTGAAACTATAGTGGAAAAATACAACAGGTGTCTAGGGAACCTCCAAGGTTTGCCTGAAAGATTCACAGGACTCAGCCTGTAGTCATACTCATGGCTAAGATTTATTACATTAAAAGCATACAAAGCAAAATCAACAAATAGAAGTCCAGAGAAAACCAGGCACATGCTCTAAGAGTCCTCTTCCAGTTGAGTCACACAGGACATGCTTAAATCCCAAAACAATGAGTTGTAACAACATTTGTGAAATGGTGTCTACCAAGAAACCTTATTAGAGACTCAGTGCCCAGGAATTTAATTGGGGGCTGGTTATGGTCAAGCTGCTCAAAATTGATCCATAGATTGAATAAAATTCCAATCGAAATATATATAGATTTTTTTCATTGAATTTGACAATCTGATTCTAAAATTTATACAGATTATCAAAGGTCAAAAATAACCTGAACATTCCAGAAAAAGAAGAATAAGGTCAGGGAAATTATTTTACCAGCTACGTAGAATTACTTAAAATCTATAGCAATTAAGGCAGAGAGGTACTGGCACAGATGAATTAACCAATGATGGATCAAAATAGAGCTGCAATAGTTGGTTTTTCATAAAAAAATGGGCAGAAATGGAATTTAATTGTAAATCCCCACTAAACACAAAAATCAATTCAAAATTAAGTCCATGAATGTAGAAGACAAAACTTTAAGCCATCTAGAAGAAGATATAAAACAATTTCTGTAAGATAGAGAATTCCTTATTTAATATGCAAAAAGTAAAATTCATAAAAGTTAATTCTCACTGATGAAATCAAGTACTACTCAACAAAAAGTACTGTAAAGAGAGTAAAATGTCAAGTAAGAATAAATTGGAAATACTTGTGGAATATTTAACCAACAAAATACTAGTATTCCTGGGGGGGAATCCCCTTCAAATAAATTTAAAATCATTTTAAAATCTCATAGAAAAACTGGTGAATGCACAAATAGGAATGTAATAGAAAAATAAATACTGATGGCATACATATATATGAAAATTGTTTGGGAAATGTATACTAAAATAATGCAATACTATTTTGCACACATCAGGTTGAGAAAAATGTAATAGTCTAACAATATCAAGTTTCGTGAAGTTGTTAATTTACAGATAGTTGCTGGAAGGTACAGCTGCTCTGAAAAATTATTGGTATGACTTAGTAAAATTAAAAATATATATTCTTTATGACCCAAAACCCATTCTCTGAAATATTTTAACAATTGTATCGTGAAACCTGCACATGAACATTCACAGCAGTCCTCTTTCTAAAAAAATCTGTTGATAACTAAGTGTACAAATAATGAATTTGATATATCCTATCATGAAATACTATACAGCAGAGAAAAATGAACAAAGTACAGCTATACACAACAACATAGATAAATATCAAATCATAATGTTAAATGAAAAGAACATGTTACATAAAAATACATACAGGATGATTCCATTTACAAAGAACAAAGCTAAAAGTTATATATGCTCTGGACGTGCATATGTATGCTAAAACCATAAATAAAAGCAATAATTAGTTACCTCTTGTAGGGAAGGAGAAAAGAGGGATCATAGAGACATGTATCAGTACTTCAAATTATGAAGTGTTCTAATGTTCTGGGAACAGTAAGAAAACTACTGAAGTAGCTTGGAGGAATAGCAATAACAACTTGAGCAGCTAGAAAAGTCTAAACCAGCAAAGAGTGATAGGGAATAAAGTCATAGAGGGAGAGGGATGGTCATACAAAGCCTTCTCAAGGGGAGGGTTAGATTGTTATTAGTATAAAGAGAAGCCTCTGGAAGGTTTTGAGTTTGAAGTAGTGTGATTTCACATTTGTTTTTAAACCCTCACTCTGGCTGTATAAGAAATATAACTGCATAGGAGCAAGAGTAGGCTCTGGAGGCCAAATAGAAAGCTATTTCAGTAATACAGGCAGGCAGTAAAGTTATCTTGAACAAAAAAGTGGTAGTGGAGATAGTAAAAAGTGATCAAATTTGGGGTTTTATTTGAAGGTAGAAGACTTGCTGATGTTAGGATTTGTGCGAAAGTTGAAAACTCGGACTAAAAGATTATCTTTGAGGTTTTGAGCAAAACAACTAGGTAAATGGGCATTTTCTGATGTGGGGGAGGCTAGAGGAAAAGCAAGCTTGGTATAGGTGGATATCTAGAATTCTGTTTAAGAAATGCTACCTCGAGATGCCTGTCAGACAACCCAGTGGAGATGCCATGTAAGCAGTTGGATATGTGAGTTTTGATCTCAGAGGGGAGGGCAGGACATATGCCACATTTCACTGATTCTATGATACACTTCTTTTTTCATATTTTAATATGTTTGAAATTGAGATGTGTTTTACAATCATTATTGTTTTATAATGAGAACTGGCAACGTTTTTTCCTTTATTAGTACTATAGAAAATGGTGCATCTTATAATCAATAGGATTTAGATTCTAAATTTTACAACATTTGGAAGACATCAGAATACAGAAGGCATTAAAGCCATGAAACTGAGATCGCTCAGGAAGTAAAAATAGGCGGAGCGGGGAAAGGTGAAAGGATGAGCCCTAGGGACAGAGCCCTAGGAAACATATAGTCCTGGAAGAAGAGGAGAAGCTGGAAAAGGAGAATAAAAAGAGTGGCCAGTGAATCAGGAAAAAAAAAAAAGCTAGGAGCCAGTACTGTTTTGAAAATAATGAGATTATTTTTAAAAAGGAGAGATGGAGTGCTCTGTGTGTCAGATGCTGCTGAGAAAAGACCATGAAGGTTGAGCATGAGGAAGAAAGAAGGGTGAGACACTAATTCTCTAGTGAGGAATGGTTCAGAAGAATGGTAAGGACAAAAAGCTCTGAAGGGATGGGTCAGAGAGAAAGGAAGGAATGCAAGTAGAGCGAATGCTATCTTTAAGTCATTTAGTACATTTATTGCTTGTTTCTTATCCCAACTAGAATAGAATAGTTCTTAAGGCAGGGATCTTTGTTTTGTTTCTTTGTGAGTATTCTAAGAGCCTAAAATAGTTTCAGATGCTCGATAAGTATTTGTTCAATTGAACTCTTTTTGTTTAGCTATAAAACAGAGCAGAGAAATGGAACGATAGTTGGGTTTGATGGTCTCTTGTGTAGAGAATGAGTGGCATTCTGGTAGCTTTTTACCACTGAACACAAACCAGCAAATAGAAGTTATCATAGGAGAGATTTGAGCTCAAAAACAATCAAGAACTACTTGCTTCTTAAAATATCCCAACATAAGAGGAGGTTGCCTTTTGCAGGGGTAACGAGTGTACTCTCCCTGGCTCAAACAGATAATAAGCTATAAAGTAGTACTAGAAGAAAAAAAAACTTTTAATAGTACCAGAGACTGCTGGACTTTTAGAGAGGACGAGGGAATTATTGGATAGGAAGTTGAACTGAAGTGCCTTCTAACTTTAAGAATTTTCTTTTCAGTCACTGCAATTTTTAAATTCCAGATTCATCTCATCATCTCATCTAGGGTATTCTGAGCATTTTCTGTTGGGGAATGCAAATGTATAAAATTAAACTCAGAGCAAAATACAATTTTAAAGGTAACTTTGACATGAAAAATAATTTTATACGTTTCAACATTGATTTTCTTTTCAGTCACTGCAATTACTTGTGCCCAATTGTACCACTGTATTAACATAAATAATTGAGCATTCTCTTAAACTAAAAAAAATTAAAGAGTAAAAGGGAGCATTTTATATTCGGAGAACTGTACAATTCCATCTGTTTGTGATATCTACCAGCCTTTATTGCATGGGGCTCATAACTATTTCAGAGACAAATCAATTATTTTACAAAAAACTTCCTACTGTTCCAATAGTTGTTCAAGTAAGTGGCAAAATTCTAGAACTGAACTTCAATACTAATCTATTCAATCCTGTGTCTGAAGCAGTCAGAATAATTTCAGTGAGCTATTCGTTAAATTTTGAGTAGCTGGTAATACATCATAAACTTTTACTTAAGTATTATTAACATTAATTCTCTAATATACCATTTAAACGAAATGAAACTTTTCACTTTATTATTGTAAAGCCCAGTAAGTTAATAAATTGTCCTTGGGTTCTGAAACATGTTCTATAGTGTGTAGTAGCCAATCTGCTCAGGAATCCTCCTATTGGATTTTTTCTCTGCAAGCTGGCTGCAGAGCCAGGAATAGGTTAATGAAATGCATGCATGGAATGAAAAAACAAATTATAAGTGGTAATTCAGCCACTAAACCTTCTCAAGACTGGGGGGAAATAGGAAAATAAAGCTAATCTTATTTCATTTTTTTCTATATGCTCGAAATGTCACCTCATAAATCCCATTTTCTGTTTCCATAAAGATTCTGAATTAGAACTATTGTTTATTAAAAGTTCTGCTGCCATATGGATATCTTTTAAAAATCTCTCTCAAACCTGTACTATGTGCAAATATCCAACAATTTTACATTCATGCTCCAAAATTTTAATTTACATTCCTCATTTCCTCACGAATCAACGTGGTGTACTATGCAAAGGAACTAAGTAAATATCAGGACCTTGAACTTTGGTACAAGATTCTCTCTCAAAATATATTTATATGAACCACAAACAATTCAGACAATTCTCCTACTAACATCATGCTTCTACCTAGCAGTATTTTGTTGTTTAGAATGTCTTTGAAGGCTCATAGACTGGCTTCGATTTTTAGCCTAGAAGATTAAAAATATACTGTAAAATGTGAAGCTGCCGTAATAAAATAAACTTAGAATACCATGTACAGCTTCTATATTAAAATATCTTGGGATATGTTAAGAAAATGAATTAAAGTGTGTCATCTATATTTCTAAATATACAAACAGCAACACAGAGATATCTTGCAAAAAACAATGTCATATTCAAATGAATACTAAAAGACAAGATATGTAAAGTTAGGAATAACTCTGCAGTATTTGTGATTTTAACATAGTATGTATCTTTCATTTAGGACAAAATAAGAACTCTTAGAAACAAAGGAAATGAACAACGACAATTCTATAGAAATATAACAGAGGTCTAAATCATTAAAAACGAATTAAAATCTAAAATAGAGCCAACGCATTCTCATGTTCCTCTTTAAAAACTTCGTTTTCATTTCTTAGTGGCTTATTGAGTAAAACTCATGAAACCTCTGCACAATGGTCTTTTGTTTTCATCTTAAATTTTAAGAATATGAGAAAAATTTGATGTTACCAAATTTTTCATCTGAATATTTGCGAAGGCTGTTATTCTCCAACCTAATAATGGTAAGTTAGATCCTGCTGCTCCATTTAAAAATTCTGATGAATCAACGCAGAAAATTTTAGTGAATCTCTTATAAAACATACTAGCACTTTTAAAATATTTACATTGTAAAGTGCAAGTTCTGAAAAATATCTAGGTTGTGTCAGATTTCTTCAGAGACTTCCACAGAGGGCTCATGGTTCCTATCATGGTTCTTATCATAGAGCAGTTTAGTCACAGAAACTTTAATGCTAACATCCTTAGAATTCAGTGAAAGACAATGGCCATATTGTAAGAAAAAATTCCATTTATCTTTATTTATGTTTTAAATAATTATTCAGCTTGAAGCCTAAGAGGTTTATTTTTAAACTCCTAAGGTAGGAGAATAGCTGTTTCAGAACATTTCGAGAAAAGTATTTTTTAACACGATCTACATAAATTCCTTTTTGGAGAGTTAGTTTAAATTCTCCTACTGTATCGCTAAGCACCTTCATATAAAATAAGCAAATGCATATAATGAAAAGAAGCTGTCCACAGCAGCAGCTAAGGTATCCTTTGGTTGCTGTATTGCAGCAAATATAGAGTTTATATACAGGGCTATTAAGCTTGAAAAAACAGTAACTTGAATTCTAAAGCAAGGCCAAAGATCACCTATCTCTACATGTAAATCTAACTCGAATTCTAAGAAAAGGCTAAAGATCACTTCTAACTGTAAACCATCATTGATCAGATTTCTCATTTGTACAAAAGAATAAGACTTTTTGAAATATTGCTTTTGATTTCAATATTTCAAATCAGAGACATAATAAGTTTGGGAAGCAGGGAAGTAGAGGCTATGATGAAGAATGGAAAAACTGGCTTATTTGGCTTTTCTTAGTACCTGGTATTTGAGCCTTGAGTCTTTGGAAAATAACAGTAAGGTGATTCTGTAGCATTTGTATACACTAAACTTTTTAAATCCAGGTTTTCAAAAAGTCAGTCTAAATTATATTTCTACTCTTAAAACTACTGTGACATATTTGAAGCTATCAGTCTTAAATAACACATTCAATTGTCTATCCTCATTTACTCAAAAATGGCATGTTATTTTTTTATATATAAAAAGCCTCATTTTTGTAAACAGTTTATCAGTAACATATGCTAAAATAGGTTTAAGTATCCTGTATAAATAATGATGGTGTTGGGATAAATCCCTGGTAATTAACAAATCAGTCTAAGGGGTTTTTTTTGGGGGGGGGGGCGGATTATTTGTTTTTTTAATGCAGATAATTGATTACAGAAGTAAGCCAAAAACTAAAAAATGAGAATCACCTATTCTTTATCATTCACCTCACAGCTAATATTGACCCTTCCTAACTTACCTGCTGGAAATCAAAATCTATGACTCTCTAAAAAAAAGTTAAACTTTAAGGAAAGGATATTTGTCTTAGTCCAGAATTTACCATATAGCAAAAAGAAAAAATGGGGTTTGGAGTCAGATGACCCGGGACCAAGCACTATCACTGACTATATAATTGAGGTAATCATTAAACTCTTAAATGTTTAAGTCTTTCATCTGTGAAATGGACCTAGCACCACCCAGACCCCAGGTGATACTGAAGTTAGATGAAGTAGTGTACTGCTGGGCAAATAATAAGCAATCAATAACTTGCCTCCTTCCTTTATAATATAAATATTATCTCTAATAAATGCCTACTTTCTCTTTTGTTATTTTAAATAGCATTTAAGAAATAGGTGAAGAACCTACACTTCAGTCACACTACAGCTTATAACGAGATCAGGACTGCCTTACTTTAGAAACTGAGAGGAAATAAAAAAATGGGTTCATCTTATTTTTCAGATTGGAAGATGCATCTGGATGGTCCAAGGGACTTGGGATTGCATTTCTCCCAGTTTTGTAACCTTTTATATTCCTTATTTTTATTCTAAGGTCAAATTATTGTATTTTCTGGATCCTATTCACATACTTTCTATAGGGCATTACTCTTGAAATGGAAAAGCAACAATTCTAACCTATGGAAATAAGTGAAGCGGTCCATGTCTGAATACAACAGATGACTGCATTTTAAGTTATATTTATTTTTTATTTAGTTTAAAATAATTTTTAAAGTATTAATGATTCATACAAAAAATGAAATAGCCAAAATACTTTTATAAAGTCTATTTATAAGTCCAAAATGATTATACTTAAAAATAGATATGTTTCTCCTCTTTCAGTCACAGTTATAATGTATCTTAAATATTCATTTCAGAAATATATGAATGCCAAAATTAAAATAACCTAGTTAAAATTACCACCAAATTATATTTAATACATATATATTCTCAGTATGTTTTTCTTTTAGAAAGCCGTCAGTCTTAAGAAATTCCTTTTAAAATCTTTTAAAATACTTCCATAATTAAGTTCCTACAACGTGTCACAAGAAAAATATGAATTTCCATGATCTTAAAATGGTCATAACATCTCTGAGTTCAAAAACTTTTCACTACATATGTGGAGTTAATCATTTTTTATACTTATAGGTAGTTTCATTCCAAATAATAAAATCACTTATGCCATATTTTTTTCACATTTTGATATAAAGGACTTCATAAAAACACTTTATGGATGGTCTATTTCCTTTGTGGCTTAAATGCCATACCAGAATTATTTTCTTTTATTTCCTAGAACCTATTTTTCTCAAAGAGAATAAGTATATAAAGCCCCTTCCCAAAATTAATTGTTTTAATTATTAGTCCTTTAAAAAAAAAACGATATGTAACAAAAACCATTTAGAATCCTTAATTATGCACTGGCCATATTAATATTCCTAATATATATGCCATATCCTATTCTTCCTATGTATATTGGATCTTTAAAGTAAATAGGAAGAGCACAGATTTGATTAAAAAATAAGATGAACCATTCTTGGTTTATTCTTAAAAGGCAAGCAATTTATTTATTTTAACTAGAATATAAATGTTTTATAATTATTCACTTATTCACTATCTTTAATATAAAAAAATAAAGTGTGTAAACTTATTTTACAGCTGACGGGTAAAAACATCAAAAGAGTATGAACTCTGTTTTCATTAGAAAATGTAAATAAAAATCTTCAACTCCAAAATTTTTTTATTATAGATTACTTTCAAATGTTTATTTTCTCTCTGAATTCAAAATGATTGACTTGAGCACATTATTAAGTAAAAAAATAAAGCAGTCCTTCGGCCTGTAAGACTCCTGAATAAAGATAAAATTATTTTTGGATTTTCGTCTTGATCAGATATGAAATACTCTGAAACACCACCTCTATAATTTGATAAAAAGCTTGATATCCCCAAATGAAAATAGGACTCAGCACTTTCATTTTTCTGTCTGTAAAGGAACCTGGGTAAACTGATTTTTTTTTTTTAAATGAAAATCTCAGGCATAAAGGTGGCAGTAATGAAGCAAACTTAAATATGCGCTGACCTTTGAAATGAACTGCAATCCACGTTGTTTGGCCAAGGATCTGACTGTGTAACTGTCTCCATCTATTTCTAGCGTGAAAGATGTGGGTGTTGGAGCTGCTCTGCTCTCTGGTGGATGTTGACAGCATGGCTGCAAACACACAGCAGCACCAGAAGAGACGGCCACACATCATAGAACAGAAAAATTAACCACATAGCCATCAGAGACAGAACTACAAGCATTGGTCTATATTTTCTTAAAAGCTCGATTGTGAAATAAACTGTAAACATATCTTCATTTTCTAAAAGCAGTATATTTTGTGTTAAGAAGAGTATTGCTGTTAGGAGGAGACTGTAAATTGATGATGTACAAAATTATTAAATGATTTTAGAAATCATTAAAAGTCTCGGCTATTTTTCTTGGAGTACATACACAGAAAACAATACAGCCTCAAGAAACATCACTTTTGAATTAAATACATAGTGAGATTTCAAATAATTGCCAATGTTCCCAGAGTGAACATTTTATTTTAATTGTTTATTTTCATTTGTTTTTTATTTTGTTTTATTTTGTTTTTGCTTAGGAAAAACACTTCATAGATAATTAGTTCATGCAATATTGAAGGACATTTCTCTTTTAAATGATTCCTAGGAGTTATAAAAACTTTGGAATATTGCCTAGCATAATCTAAGAGTCTACATCTTAGTTTTATCAGCATTACTTGGGCTGCCTCTAGAAACTCCACTTTAAAAAAATGAGACAATGCACAAAAAAAAAAAAAAAAAACACTTTGAAGAATATAATAAAGCTACTACAATTTGCAATATCACATAATAGTTAAGCGAAATCTATACTCCACTCTCTTTCACATTCTCTTCCATATATATATAAGCACTTTTATATGAAATCAAATATCTCACATTAAAATGTAACATGAATCTCCTTGTTCCAGTTTGTTTAAAAGCTCAACAGGCATTGACTAAGATCCCCCATTGTATTCAGCAACAATGTAGGAGATATGGTTCTTACAGTCAAGGGTTTTACCGTGTTTGAGTAGCATATATACGAAAAAAAAATTTAATGACACAAGTCAATAGTCAATCAAGCATTGGAGCATGTGGTATAGTTGCATTTGATATGATAGAATCAAATGCTGATATTGGAATAGTCCTAGACAATCATTTCTCACTAGTATTTTATTTTCATTTGGATCATCTACTCTAATCCCTTAACGGAAAAAAGAAATTGAAAGTAATATTTTCTTGGGGTGGGAATATAAAACTCAAGTGTGTTGGGAGGAATGATTCTTAAAATTAGTTATACTAAAGGAAAAATAAAAATATATATATTCCAAATCCCTGATCTAGCAATTTTTAACCTCAATAAAAAAGACTATTTCTATTCAGTAGAAACCAGAGATTTTGATTGTGTTATGCCTCCTAGAGGGAGAAATTATGGGAAACCTGGATATAAAATACTGATTTGCTTTACAGTCTGAAAAAAAAAAAATGTGTTTGGGGGAATTCTATAGTACAAATGAGTTGGAAACTGTTTATAATATTTCCTCTCTCATTCAGCAAATTTTAGATTTCTAATGTATATCTCAGAAGTCACATCCTTCCAAATGAGTAAATAATACAAGCACGATTTTTTTAAAAGTGCCTTGTTGTACCTAAGTACACTGCAGGACATCTGGCACGTTTCATTCTGAAATGATGTTTATCCACAGAAACGCCATCAGTGGAGGATGTATTGAAAAGCTGAAGGTCTATTAAGGGAGTATGGGACAGCTGCATACATTCTGTAGAAGGCCATGGAAATGACATAGCAGTACCCCATCTGTGGCTTTGGTTCACAGAGCTTTTAATAAAAATTCAAGTCAAACTTTACTTGTTAAGGAAAAGAAAAATGCTTAAAGAGTGCTAGTATTAATAGACTCATATAAAATCTATTGCTGTTACTTTTCTCCTTAATATAAAATATTTCGTGGGATTTCTATGCCTTTAATAAATACTAATACTATGTATTCACCCCTTAAAGTTACTTAAAAAACTGCTTGTGGGGAACTACAATTTGTACTTTTATAATTTAGGCCATTTGTGAATAGGCTTAAAACTCACAGAAGTGGTAGGAAGGGGTAGGGCAGATGTTGTTCAAACTTCCCTATTTGGCCCTGCCAAGTCCTTCATTCCAGACCTACAATACCCAGCCTATTCAAAACTCAATGTCTCTTAATGGAGATTACTAATCAAGCTGATTTATGTGGTAGTTTAGGAGGTGGGGTCATTCTTTTTTTGGTGGTGTTATTTCTAAAGAAAGTTTAATGCTCACAAAAGCCTCAGATTGACAGCTCCACAAAATGGAAATTCACAGAACAGAAGTATCACATGCAAGGGTGATATAGCCTTCCCTACCCTAACCTGCCAATTCACAATTTCAACCTGCAAGGATCTGCCACCAAATTCAAGAGATTAATTCACTCCCTGTGCCCGTTCAATCCTTTGCCAATAAGGAGGCCAATTAGTTTCAACTACACTGGTTAGTTTATGTCTGTCTTTATTTTTTCTAATAGGGGCATTCTCTCTCCATCATTTGGATGATTTTGACCCCCAATTCATTGCAGGTTACTATGAAATGGCTGTCAATCACTTAAAACCACAGCTAATGCGAACCAAGGCCTGAGGTGAAAAGTTCAGTCATTAGCTATTGAAACCTCCAGCTCCCCATTGGGATGGGTTTTGTAATGCTTATAGGAAAACAAAAATGATGATAATATTAATAATAATAGGTTTGAAATAATATTACAAATCTTTATTTAAAAATAATATATATAGTCAACTAATCGGCAGTATAGTTAGCCTCAATTAACTTCTAGTTTAAAAAAATCATCATTACAAACTCTCCTTACCCATGTACACTTCTAGTGTGTATTCACAGAACAGATAAATTCCAGAAACTTTTGTTTCAGTCAAAAATTAAAATATGCACCTTATTGAGATGTGACTTAAATTTCAGTTTAGCCTAGATTTCTAGAAGATGAATTCTCAGTGATGCTAATAAAGGTGCAATGCAAAAAAAAAAAAAAAAAAACAGAAAATACACTTAAGAGGTTTCTTTAAATTAGCAAAGAAAAATATTCTATGCAAATATGATGCCACTAACTCTAATATCTAGACTCAAGAGGAGAGAGCATAGAGATGAAAGAATGAACAAATGAATTGAAGAAAAATTTATTATTACTAGGACATGTGTGTTTTTTTCCCAAGAGTAGAAATATAGGAGGTAATATTTTAAGTCCTCATTATCATTTATTTTTGAAAAAGAGCTAACAAAGCAGGTTTTAATGGTAGAAATGGGAACAAAGAGTCTGAGGAATCTGAAGGAAGAAGCTGTCTATGATGAAGGAAAAAAGATCACAGAGGAGAGACTGATGCTGAAGGTTTTTGTTGATAACATTTCCTTGGTGAACAGAGCATCTATTATGTCCCCAAGTACTCTACTTGACACAAGGTTAAGGTGGCTTACACATCCCAAAATAAACAACGAATCTCAAAACAACATGCCGCCAATTCTAAATAAAAATCGAGACTGTGATATTTGGTAAAAAATGTATGTCTTGAGAAATCCATATTTATCTCCACCAAATTCAGATATTTCAAATTTTCATTTATTTTTTTCCTCTGAACTCATCATATTCAGGTGTTCATGACTCCAGTTTTCTCTAATCTACCTCTAGAGGACAGTAGAGAAGACAGAAATACTGTGGTTTGGAGGTTAAAAAAGGAGGGTAGAAATTTTAAAGAAGCAATCAAATTAATAATACAGCATTTTCAAGAGCTGACAGCCACTTTTATGTGTATAAATACTCAAAAAGTATTTGATTTTTCATAAACCAAAAAGTAATACTATTTGTACTATAATATACTAAAAACATAGTTGTCAGTACTTAAGACCAACATCTAGAAAGTATAGCTTAAAGAATGAGAACTTCAATTGAAAACCATTCAAAAAATTTTTTTTCAAGTATGCATGAATAACATTTAAAAAAATATTCAAAACTTTATAGACACAGTCTTCATACAAAGACCTCTAAACTTAAAATGACCACTGACAATCAGTAATACTGTTAACACTACAAATAATAAATCTACTTTTATTTCCAGTTATGTCTTTGGATGATACATAGCATGAGTTTTTTAACTATTCTAATTTTAGACTGTAAAAAAAAGTTGCTAAAATAATACAGAGTTCTATGTACTCTCAGATGGCTTCCGCTAATGCTAACATCTTATATAGCCATAGTACAATTACCAAAACCAGGACATTGACATTTGCATGGTGATATTAACTAAAGAACAGACCTTAGTCATATATTACCACTGTTTCTACTCATGTTCTTTTTCTGTTCTAGGACCCCACCCGAAAGCCCACAATGTATTTAGTTGTTTTTTTTCCCCTCCTCTGATCTGCAATTGTTCCTCAGTCTTTCTTCTCTTTTACGACCTAGACACTTTTGAAGTTGTGATTTTTGGCAAGAATACCACAGAAGGGAAATTGTGTTGTTTAATGCAGCATATTAAGGGTTCATGTTGTTCACAAATATTACAACTAGTTATTGCTAACTTTTGTTACTTAGTTAAAGTGGATTTTTAAAGCTAGAACCTTAATTCTTTTATCTTTTACACCAAAATACATAGCATTTTAGATTTATTTAAGAATAAAAGTTTTTATACTGTTATCCAAAAGTAGAATATCCAAGCTTGTCATGTCATATTTGTTGAGGAATAGTATGTGTTAGGCACTATGCTAGGTGGGCTTATTAAGAGGAAAAAAGATTTTACTTTAATATGAAAATATTATTTATTATATTACTTATAATAATATGTAAATATTACTGTTTATATTTACCATTTTCATAAAAGCTAAAAGCACTTCCTCAATATAAGGACATGTATCCCTCAAATCACCGTTACATTTGCATTATATAACTTAACTTTACTCATGATGCTTTTTGCCTGCTTCCTATCCCAGATCAACTCATAACTGTCTAGAACCAGAGAAATAGAAAAGTGAGCTTCAACTCATATTCTCTAATGTCCCCTTAAGTGGCATCAAAGCAATACAATAATCCTAGGTGGGGAGAACAGTTTAATGGGAAGTATCATTAGTTCAAGGGGATCTCCAACTGAAACCAAACAGTGGATTGGGTCTAGGAACAACCCATGGAGGTGAAAATTGGCTGTGAGATATCAGTTCTGGGTACTAGAAAAGTCTCTAAGAAGATGCCCAACATATCCTTCAGGCTATGTCAGCAATCTTTGCCCTCTCCAGACCTCCAGGGTACTTCCAATGAAATCACTGTCTCTCATGCTCTTTATTGACAGTTCTAATGTAATGTACACTGTAAAGCATGCCCTGACTTCCTACAATCTATATCAGAAAGAAGCAATAGCTCTTCCTGTTACTGTCCTACTTTGCTGGAATTTATTTTTTTGGCATCTTTTTCCTGACTATGCCGTAAGGTAATTAAGGATATAGACACAGAACACATTCCTGTTTGTCTCCCCAG
Source organism: Pteropus alecto (assembly GCF_000325575.1). Classification (NCBI taxonomy): domain Eukaryota; kingdom Metazoa; phylum Chordata; class Mammalia; order Chiroptera; family Pteropodidae; genus Pteropus; species Pteropus alecto. The sequence goes on from NW_006494614.1 coordinate 3,704,011, forward strand.
TGCCACCAAGCATTGTTATCAATGTTTGCCATGGCATATAGCTGTCTCTTGGTTACATGTGGTTCAATCAATTTGCAATAATAGAGATGATTCTTTTAGCCCATGTGAATAGGATAATATTGAAAGGAAATCCTGTTGAACTAGTGAAGTCATCTGAGGTTTCTAAAGTAAAGATGAGTAACTCTCCACATAATATTTCTTTTAATTTTTTCCCTTTAAGCATAATTTTAAAGCCCCACAAAACAATAGCAGGCTTTGTTCCACTTGTAATTTAATAAAAAATTAGGAATAGAAAGGATGAAAGGTAAAACTGATTTACTTTAGCTATTAATTATAGAAGTTAAAGAAAAATATGGCTTCCTTCCCTTATTAAGTACATCAATATACTTCCTTAATCAGGTCAAAACCTGGATTTGGCCATTACTTAAATAGTTATAGGCACTGTTGCTCTGCTGTGCTCTGCATGCTACAATTGGGAGTTGGGAGAGGGAATAAGAAACTCATAGAATTCCTGCTCAGAAGAGAGAAGAAAGCAAGAGCAAAAATCTTAACAAGGAAGAAGAGACCTCAGAAGGATTCTGGCATCTATCCTATAAGATGAGACTCTAGGAGGTTGACTTTAACTCACATTTAATTTATATTCATGGCTACTGTTTTCAAATCAGGTGTCCAGCTAGGAGAGAACTATGGTTGACAATGACAAATTAATTGAAAAGGATTTTGATTTTAGGACATTTCATGTGCTCTGTTTTGTTTGGGGATGAAAGAAGGATTATTGAAAACCAAAATTCATGAATGTAGACACTGGTTCAGAACAATTTTTTTCGAGCATCAATTCTACCTCACCTTTCCTATTTTCCTCTCTTCCCTCTTCCATTGCACTCTCCACTCTTCTCCCTCCACCCGTCATGGCAGTAACAAGTCCACCTCTTGTTCAATTCAAATCATCCTATCTCAATTTTAAAACCTGGATGTGACTGAAAGCCCATTATATGCTGGTCACTATGCTCTTTGCTAAGAATACAAAAACAATAATGCAGCCTCTAAATTTGAGTGCTTACAAATCTCACTAGGGAATGAACTTCTCCTCTTTCTAAATTCGAGTGCTTACAAATCTCACTAGGGAATGAACTTCTTGTCTTATATAAGGAACCAAAACTACAGAATATGGACATAACATAGAACTGAGGAAACAGAAGCAGGAATAACTAACTTAAAGAAATAACTCCAGAAACTAAAAACTACTAATAAAGTGATAGTTTTATACAGAATAACAAGGGAGAATAGAAACGCTTCTGATATTTCAAGAGCCTTATACTAAAAGAATGGTGTAGACTTATTATTTTTTATCAGTTTAAATATATATTTCAAGGAAAAAATCTGTACCTTTAATCTTCTATAATATGTAACTTTAAGGGAAGGACAAGACAAGAAAGCTGGAATAGATAGGTAGAGGTTATATTAGCCCTCCATTAAAACATGCAACTGTTTTATGGAGTGGCTGTAAAACATTTGTATTTTTAGACTTCAGGGCAGTATGTAATGTGTGTTAACTTTTAAAATGCTGGCTTCACAACTCATGGCACACACACAGAGCTTGCATTATTGTAGTAATAAATACTGTTTAGATATCAGTAGAGATTTTAAACTCAATTTGAATGGGCTGTCATTTACCCTTAGAGTTTACTATGACTAAAGCTACACTTACCCTTAGGGGTAATGTCGTCAAATTGCATACTTTTGTTTGTTTGTTTGTTTGTTTTTACATATTTTTGGACTAAACTGTGCAGTATTTTCTCTTATGAAGAAAAGAAAACAGTGCAGTATTTTGAGTCTATACCAAGTCTCCTCAGTGAGATTAGTGGCAGAAGAAAGCTATGTTTTATGGTTATTACTCTTCAGAGTGTTGGGCTTTTGTTGAATCAGCTTTTGCATTACGGATTCTAAAAATTAAATTGTGCTTCTTCCAATAAATTAGCAACATACCAAAATTATTACTTGGTACAAAACATACTAACCTCCACATTTTGCTAGTCAGACAAATTTTTAAATTTTGCATTCATCCTTAAAGTCTAACACACAGGGATAGGTAGATAATTCATAAATTCAAGTTCATAATTCTACATCAAAGTCTTCCCCAAACCAGTGTTCTGAGTCATTTGGACAATGACAAAAATGTTCATCTGCATTTTAAATATTAGACATAAACATTTAAATAACTACATTTATTTGAAGTCACCAAAAGTCTTAACATGTCATGTCCAATAAGCATATATGACAACACTTCAGTAGCTCAGAATATTATATGTGTGTGTAATCAGTTTAAATTAATAACTTACACAAACATCTAAAGGAAAAAAAGAATCTTTGTGCAAAGTAATATTAAGTAACAATTTAATGAAGAGCCAAAGACTGTTACATAAAACTTAAATTAGAGTTGAATAAAATTTGATTTATATTATTCTACCCTTCCCAAAAAAGCATCTTGGGAGAATAGAAAATTAAAACCAAAGGACAGAATATTGATCATTGTTGAAGTCATGTGATAAGACACATGAAGTTCATTATGCTGTCTTCTTCTTTTTTGAAAATATATTTGAAAATTTTTATTATAAAGAGAAAAAGTAAATAATTAAGAGTTTCAAATAAGTAATAGTACTTCCACTTCTGGCAAGATACATTAGGTGTACTTTTCCCTATTCTTCCTGCTATACATACTACTGAAAACCCTGACAGTGTATACAGATAACAAAGAATGAAAAGTAGTATAAAGATGGCAGACTGTTGGGGACCTTGGGACCAGAGGATCAATGCGGTGGTGAGTTCCCTGGGTTTTCATTCTGCCTCACATATAACCAAACAGATACAGACCAAAAAGTCTCAAGGAAAACCTGCTCTCTCTAGGAAAGTGACCAAGAAAGGGACACTCAGGCAAGATTAAAACTTTGAGATAATAACCTCTCTACTACAGCCAAACTCTATGGCAAAAAACTGTTGCCTCAAAAATGAGAAAAATGTCAAACTGAATGAAAAAAATTAAAAAGACAATCAATAAATGCCAACACTGAGATAACAAAGATGGTAAAATTAAATTAAAATGATTTTAAAGTAGTAGCCATGACAAAAAAAAAAATGCTTCAACAAACAAATATAAACATGCTTAAAACAAATAGAAAAAAAGAAAGAAAGAAAGAAAGAAAGTTCCTGGGGTTCAAAGAGGAACTCTCAAGGGAAATTAAAATATATATGTTGACCAAAATAAAAATGCACATATGAAAATTTGTTGTACCCAGCTAAAGTAGTACTGAAAGAGAAATTTGGAGCAGCAAATGCATATAATAGTAAAGATGAAAAATCTCAAGTCAATAACCTAAGCCCCCACCTCTATGACCTATAAAAGGGAGCAAAATAAGCTCAAAGCCAGCAGCAGAAAATAAAATAAGACCAGAAATCAATAAAATTAAAATCAACACAATATAGAAAATCAATAAAACAAAGAGCTGGTTTTTGAAAAAAATCAATAAAATTGTCAAACCTCCAGTAAAACAAAAAAAAAAAAAAGAGAGAGAGAGAGAGAAAAGAGAAAGAATGCAAATTGTCGGTATCGGTAATAACATAAGAGATAGTATCACTACGGATTCTAAAGACATCAAAAAGATAGGAGAATATTACAAATAGCTCTATAAACATAAACTTGACAACTTAGACAAGATGGACCGTTTCTCTGAAAAACACAATTTATCACAATTCACTCAAATAGAAATAAGTAATATGAATTGCCCTATAACTACTAAGGAAATTGAACTCATAATTTAAAAACACTCAAAAATAATCTCTAAGACTGAATGATTTCACTGGAGAATTCTACTAAATGTTTAAAGAAGAATTAATACCAGTCTACACAATCGGTTTCAGAAAATAGAAGAGGTCACATTTCCCAATTCACTTTATGAAGCCGGTATTACCCTGATACCAAAGCAGAGAATGACAGTACAAAAAAACTATAAACCAATTTTCCTCATGAATATAAATGCAAAAATTCTCAACAAAATATTAGCAAATAGAATTCAGCGATATGTATTTAAAAATTATACATCATTATCAAGTGGGATTTCTTCCAAGGATGCAGAACTTGTTCGACTTTCAAAACTCAATCATTGCTGTCCACCGTATTAAGAAAAATCACAAGATCAATCAAAGCAAGAAAAGAATTTGACAAAACTCACCACTCATTTATGATTAAAAAAAACTCTCAGAAAGATAGAAAAAGAGGGAAATTTCCTCAACTTGATAAAAAGCATCTATACAAAAAGAAAAAATAAACTAACAAAAAAACTATAGCTAACATTATAGTTAAAGACTGAATGCTTTCTCTCTGATATTAGGAGTGAAGCAAGGATGTCCACTCTCACAACTCTTATTGAACATATCCTAAAAATTATATCCAGTTCAATAAGGCAAGAAAAGGAAGCAAAAGCATCCAGATCAGTAAGAAAGAAAACTGTTCTTAATTGCCAATAGCATAATAATCTACATAAAAAATCTCAAGGAATTTACAGAAAAACTCCTAGAACAAATAATTAAGCTCAGCAAGGTCACAGGATACAGGATACACAAACAAAAATAAATTCTATTTCAATACACTAGTAATGAACACATGGACAAGATTTTTTAAATAATGACATTTATATCCACAGCAAAAAGATGTAAATACTTTAGACATACGTCCAACATATGTACAGGACTTGCATGCTCTACATCTTGACTGTATCAATGTCAATATCCTGATTGTGATATACTACTATAGTTTGTAAGATGTTACCATTAGAGAAAACTGGATAAAGCATACATATGATCTCTCTGTATTATTTCTTATGACTGCATGTGAATCTACAATTATCTCAAAATGAAAAATGTAATTTTGAAAATGAGTATGTGGAAAGATGACACTGCACAATTTCTAGACTCTCTTCTCTAAGCTCCGTCTGGTATTTCTAGAAGAATACAGATTTTGGTAACAGGAAAACCTGGGTTCTGCCATTCACTTGTTTTAAGACTTACCCTCATCTATAAAATAGATATAATAATAATAATAATAATAATACCTGCCTCAAAGATTGTTTTTAGGACTAAACAAGATATTATATGTCAAGTGCTTTACAGTAAACTTAAGTATAAAATCAATAAGGTGTTTTTTGGACAGAGTAAGCCTTCGATATGACAGCAGTGATGATGTTGATTACAATGACTACCTCCCTTAGTTAGACATTCCCTCCATCTTATACCGAACTTTGCTCTTCAAACCATTTTCCTGCCCTCTACTTCATGACATAGTCTGCTTCCAAACATTTCTCTGATCTATCCACCAAGATAACCGCAAAACTACATCCAAAACTCCTAAGACATATTCATCTACCTTCTATCCTTTTATAACTACATCTTCTACAAGCATTAATATTCTCTAGTTGCCAATCCAGAATCACTGCAGAGATTGTAAACAGCTGTAGGCTTACTCCTGGTGGAAGATATATTTTGACTGAGTCATACAAAGTTGTCTATTGTTTTTAAATTAGTTGCCATCATTTAAAAATAAGCAGATTCTACCTGAAGATTCAAATTTAAAACTCTTTTTCAGAAATCAGAATATATGACAGTAAAGGGCACATATCTATAATTCACTACAATCTCCTCCACTCCTTAGTATCTTGAACAATGGTCCCATAACTAATTTAAATTATCGAACTGCTCCCACTTTAATCACCTGAGTTTGCAAATATCATAAGACAACCCCCTCAGTCCATAGACCACCTGCATGAGCCAGTTACAATCCCTTTAAATTCTCTCACCTAACCTTGGAGGTTCCAATCACTAACCTGGTTCAGACCCTAAGTATTTCCTATGTGGATCACTGCAAGTGATTCTCTTTATCTCCAAGCTCTCCCCTACCCAATCTATTCCTTATAATGCCCACAGGGTTATTTTCTTCAAAACACACCAAAAAATATCTTGTGGTATGTTAGTGAGGACAAATACTCTTAAACTAGATCATCTGGGTTCAACTTTCACCTCTGCCACTTACTAGCTATGAACCTTGATTTCAGCTTTAAACATGTTGAGTTTATGGTCCTTCTAAGCTATCAGTGAAGCTGACCAGCAAGTTTTGGAACATAGAAGAACAAAAGTAGGAGTGGTTTTGGTTAATCAGCGAGTGGCAAAAGTGTCTAAAACATTTGAGGGTACCGAAGAGCAGGTACTAGGCAATATCAGAGGCAAGTATCAACTCTGCCTTTGGAGAGTTATATGCCACCTATATGCCCATATAGTTAGTTTGTAAAGGCCTTTCACAAATACCACCTCACTTGGTCTTCACAAGAAATCTATCAGGAATAAAAAAGAACTCTCATTCTCATTTTACAGATGAGAAAACTGGAGATTTGAAGGGTTAAATGGCTTTCAAAAATACAATTTCGACCAGTGATAAAGCCAGATTCCAATCATGTGTTCTGACTCAGACTTGGACCACATTCATGATACCAGTAGGTTTGACATTCAACTTAAGAATATAGCCAGAAAATTGTCTTTTGCTAAATCACTACTTCAAACTAATCTACCATTTTCTTAAAAGTTAATTAGGTTCAACATAATTTTGGTTATTTGGAGATTCTCACTGATTGGCCTCCTGTTAATTTAGCTTTATTGTAGATATACATACAAATATGTATATATAAATCACAGTGTTTAAAAACTCAGTTAATGAGCCAAATAGTCTGGGTTTGAATCCCAGCTCTACCAATTAGCATGTGTGTGAACTAAGGCAAGCTACATAATCCCTTTGAGATCCAGTATTCTTACCTATAAATTGGAGATAACAATAATATCTACTTCATTGGGTAGTTGTAAAGCATCAGTAATTTACTACTCATAAAGTGCTTAGAACAATGGCTAGCATGCAATAAACAATCAAGGTTAACTATCTTTATTATTATTATTGTTGTTATTATATATATTAGAAATGTATTATAATATGACTTATTTTATTTGGCTTCAGGAATTTTATTCCCTCAATAGCACACAAATATATAATAAAAAAGATGATAAACAGAAAATGCAGAGAACAAAATCTCCCCAAACCTTCTCATTCCCAGATAAGTGGTAATGCTATAACTTCAGGAGACTAACCAATTATTTTCTGATTTGTATTCAGAAGCTGTAGCCCTAAATGATCATTACAGAAATTAAGTTGCCATGCCTTTCTATAAATCAGGTTTTAAGAAGAAAAACAAATATATCATGTGCCTTTAAGCAAAATGCAAGTGGTGTTTATAGACTATCAAGAGGGACAGACTTTCCAAGTAACTCAAATTCCAACTTTAGGTGGTGTCAATAAATTTTCTATAGACAGTAAAAGGATCTGAGATACACATATATATATGAGACGCATCAAAATAGGGCACTTGTAGGAGTAGAGTTTAAACTTACTTCTTCTAGCTTTAAACAAACAAACAAACAAAAAAACAGAGAAAGCAACAATCATTTTTAAATGAATTACATTTTTCATATTTAAGGATTTATTGAACTATAATGAATTAACTCAATTTAGATGTTGGACAAAATTTATATGTATATTAGGTATTTCATTTTAAAAGTATACACTATGTAAAAATTAAATAAAAGGAAGTGTGTCAAGTTCTGTTCAAGCAAAAACTATTCATGAGCCAAGTTCCACCTGAAACCCATTCATTAAATTAGTCACTTAAATTGAGTGTGGTCACACATTCAAATTTTGTAAAATTAAATGAATATACTACTATATATGTAATACTACTATTAGATATCTTTTAATGTCTTTCACGGTACTTTTTAAAATGTAACTGGAAACCCACTGATTAAAAGGTATTGAGCACTTCATTTAAATGAGAAAATAACGTTTTAATGATATCGTCAATGAAAAGTTTAAGTCAAGTTTGAAAAAATCCGTATTAAAGCAATTTCATTTGAGCTGAGGTCAAAGTTTAATTCTACATTTTCTAAAAAATAAAGTTTAATGACTTAGTAGTATAAACAATGTTGGCAAGAGAATATTTGAAAAATAAGATAAATTGGTAGGAGTTAAATGATGACCATTTAAAGGATTATCACAAAGCCATATATTACCAGTTGCCAGTTAGAGATATAGAAAATACATTTTTAAAGATGTTAATATCAAACTCACAGATCATCATGAGAGTGGTTATTTATCATGTTTCTTTGGGAAGAATGGTGGGAAAAAAATACACTCAATTACATAAAGATCATGTTTCTGATATTCTAGGAGCTCCCATTCCTATGTAAAACACAAAACTTAAGAAAAGTCAGGTTTCATTGCATAGAACCAAAAGCACCTATAACTCAGGTATTTCCTTCATCACTCATTGGAATTTAATGTCGATAATTACAAATTTAAATCAATAATTAAATGAAATTTTATTTAAAAAAAGTTTGAAATATAACAATTTCATTGTTCTGCAGAATATTTAATACCTGGAACTGGGCCAACCAACAGTGTCTTTCATGGTTGATTTAATGATTTACAAGCAATCCTATAGATTCAGAATGTGGAATCATTCATAATTTGCCACAGGCAGGGGTCTGATCTCAGGCAAGCAAGAGTAAGCTATTTCAATAGCAAGTAAGCCTAGATATCCATCTCACTCAGTATCTGATTTTGTTGTTTTCAACTTATTGTTGCAAGTACAGTAATATTTATGAGTAATTAGTTTATTTATTTTAGCTTTGCTTCTTTGTGTAAATTGGGCATCAGAAAAAGTTTAACTGTTAGCAAATGTAAGAGAATGAAAATATAAATTCTTAGAAGGTGATTGTTGTCTGAAAATAAACACTTAGGATAAATTTAAACGGTACAGTGTAAAATGCAACAGCCCAACAGGTGGTCAGATCTTGGGCACTGGTAAATCCACCATAAGTGAGTGAGTGTTCCAATAGTGAAAAACTCTTTCACCAAGTGATAGATAGAACTTCAGTGAAAGTTGAACTCATGAATAACCTGTGTGTGTGTGTGTGTGTGTGTGTGTGTCTCTTGGGAATCATGACTCTCAGAAGAAATATAATTCATGAGAAAGCCAGCACGCACCCCATGATGAAGTAACAGTTACTAAAGATTCTATCATCATAAGCAAAGTTTGGTCAAAGAATTTTAAAAAGTTTTTTTTTTGTTTTTGCATGATATGAAGTAAGGAGAGGAAGCAGATTAGCTGCTCAGCAGAAGCATTTTTCTTCTGAGTTGAAGAAGATCCTAGAGGAAAAGGACAATAAGTGCTCAATGAGACTCAAACCAGGTTATACTGAAGAAAACACCACTGAGAACCTATGCAGTGCAGAATAAACTGCGAACATAAGAGGAGCCTAGAAAAATCTGTTCTTGTGATCTGTGGCCCTGCTGCAGGCCTAGTGATTAAGCCAGGCTTTCACTGTCCTTCTCTAAACCCCGGGGACATTAAAGGGCAAATATAAGGACCTCTCGTACATGAACTAGCAGTTCAATGAAAAGTCTTGGGTCACAGCCAACACTTTTGCAGACTGATCATAAGTGCTATGAGCCAAAAGTGAAACAATATCTTGCTTTACGGAACATCAGTAAAAGATTTTGCTCATTAATGATACTGCAAAGGGCCATCCACAGTGTCTGAGTTTGCACATTTAAGTTGAGATTGTGCAGTTTATTTCCAAAGTAGATAGTATTTTTAAGGTTTCATAAATCATTTAGTTCCTTTATTTGTCAAATCACTAAGAGTTTTTTTTTAGACTTCAATGTATTCTATTTGAAAACATACAATAAGTAAATATACATAGTTAATATATAATATCTATATATGTATAATATTTGCCTTAATGTAATATATCTGTTATATATAAAGATATTCTCTATCACCTTTTAAAGGTATTACCTTAATTTTACCAGTATAAATAATGCTACTCTCACATATATTGTCATTTTTTTCATAACTAAATATTTCCAAAAATCTTTATAAGTTTTTCTTATAACATTATTTCAATGACTGCTTTGCTTAAACAAGTTCTTTTTTAAGATTATATAGAAGAAAATTTTATCCTGATCATTAACTGAAACCCCCCAAATATATCAAAGTTTAAAAGTTTGAATAAAGCTTTTTACTGAAGATATTAATAATAGTATTTTTAAGTCAAAGTTTTCTTTTTTTTATTGAGGTATAATTAAGGTGTAACATATTAGTTTCAAGTGTACAACATTATGATTCTATTTGTATATATTGCAAACTGATCAACACAATAAGTCTAGTTAACATCCAACACCATGCATGGTTACAAAATTTTTTTCTTGTGATGTGTATATTCCCCTGTGATCTTGAACTTTTAAGATCTACTCTCTTAGCAACTTTCAAATATTCAATACAGTATTATTAACTATAGTTCCCATGGTGCACATTGCATCCACATGACTTTATTTATAATTGTAAGTTGTTACCTTTTGATCCCCTTCATTTATCTTGCCCACCCTCCAACCACCAATCTGGTTTTTGTGTCTATGATTTTTGTTCATTTTATTTTAAGGTTGAGGGGTTGTTTTTAGATTGCACAAAAAAGTGAGATCATATGGTATTTGTCTTTCTCTGACATATTTCACTTAGTATATATAATACCCTCAAAGTTTTCTTTAGTTACATTTCTTTTAAATGTACTATATTCTGCCTAAAGCTACATTTCTATTTACAATGTTCTTTCTACCCTTTTTTCTCTCTCCCTTTGGCATCCTAGAGAATAGACTGCATTTGATAAAATAGTACCCTCATATTTACCTTAAATCATTTGTTCTCAAATGTCTTTTCTACTCCAAACTGAGACATGACTCAATCAGAGATAGTGGCTTGCTAGCCAATGATTTCAAGATCACAGGGGAATATACACTTCTAAAAAAATTAGTCTCCTAATGTTAAAATAAATAAATAAATAAATAACCCAATAGAAAAGTTAAGTCTTCAGATTAGCCTATAAAATGTCATTTTAAAATTCTAGTTCGTTGCTATTTTTATTTGATTTTTGTTTGGAAGGGAGTTCACTTGTTTATTTATTTATTTATTTTACTTTTTTTTTTATTTTAGTGTCTTTTTTATTTATCAATTTACATATTTCAGGAATAAATTGCCTGAAGGTACAAATACAAACATTAAAAATCTAGCTAAAATATATAAAGCACAGCAGCAACAACCATCAGCATGTATTGTAATACCAAGCAGCACTTATAAAGATACTCCCAAACTCAATAGGTTGGATTTCCCTGCCAAGAATAATTAAGGCTTCCACCAAGCTCCACAAGTCTTGTCACCAGGTAATGAACCTCAGAATTAATCAGTGCTGTAGCTACTCTGAGTAGTCCAGATAGAAAAAAGGCCCAAACTGTTTATGAATTTATAGATAATAATTGACATCTTGAAATATGCTTAGAAACAAACAACATTTAATGCACTAGCATTAGCAAATATCTACTACGTATGGTATTTATATTTAAAAGTCCATGGTCTGACTGGTACCTCACCTGAATCAATGTAAGTCTTCTGTTTTCTCATTTTAATGAATGGGGATGATGGAATCATGTGGGGAGTTGTTTATATATTTTGGCAATGAAAGTGACAGCCTGTAAGATAGAGCAGCCAAATATAGAAAGATTTTTAAAACTGAAAATATAGTTTAGATTATATTTGTTGATTAGGTATATTAAGTACCTCTTATCAGTGAGAGGAGAATTTCCCTGGGAAACCTTGGGTTAGCCACATACTAATTACACCAGTGCCACTGCTCTAAACAGGCACTGCACTTTACAGTCTATAGAGTGCTTTGAGACTGATGAACTCTCTGTATCCTTATGTTCTTGACATCAGTTCTATGAGTTAGTTAATAGGCATCACAATAATCATTATGCAAAAGGAAACTGAGGCTGAAAGACACCAGTTTATTCCAAGACACCATCATACACAAGAAGATAATTTTGCTTTTTAAAGTTCCATACCGTTCTGAAGTCCCATTGACCTGACCTGGCCTGTTACACACACTGACATTCATTGTGACCTGGATGTTTTGCAACTTCCAATGCTGCCAAGAAAATGCCACCTCTACATCTTGAGACTTATACCACCCTCCAAGTGAGAATGCCGCTTATATACCACCTCTAAACAGCATGGTAGGTAAAAAATTGGCTCTACAACTTCTTTATTAGGGGTAGCATTTGGCAGATTATCTTGGATTCCAGTTCCCGCAGCTTGTAATAGCTACCTTAGAAATAGCTTTAAAAATTAAATGAAATGTTGTTTAAAAATATTGTATTGCAAATCATGAAATGCTGCATAAAATTTCATCCATTCAGCCAACCTACAAATATGAAATGCCTTTTGTGTGTCAGGTACTGTGGATATCTCCCTTCCTGATGCTAGATGCTGGTTACTAGTCTGGAGGATGATTATTTGTGATCTAAAGTTGAAAATCTGTAATAAAGTAGAATTTTCTTAAAACCAAGTCCAGGAGAAAACCAACTAACAGAAAGAAAATAGAAGGTAAGAAAGATAGTTTCATTTATTTACCACACTGGCTTGATGTTTATAGTACAGTGTCTCGTTTTAGATGCCTAGCAAAGGAATCATGTAAACAATTTGGAAATAATTCATAGGCAAGCTACAAATATGGTTAACTGGTTAGAAAATAATATCTGTAGGAAATGTTTAAAAGATTAGGCTTTTTAACCTACAAAGTGGAAAAATCAAAGGAAGTTTATAAGAGTTGTCAGGTGAATCCAGTTATGTAAATTCCTCTTCTTACTATCTCCACTGAGGAAAATGGAGTTGAAGCATAATGAATAAAGGTTTGGTTATATTGGGGAGAGGGTGGGAAGAGTCCTTTTGCAAAAGTTCTTACATTTTTACTCTAAAAATTAAATTTAAAAATGGTCTGTTTTTCTTTCTTTTTTTAGTAATAGATGACATTCTCTTGTGTCAGAAATTGTGTGGGTATGAGAGAATAAACTCAGTGATTTCTCAAGGTCCTGCAAGCCCTACCTCTTTTAGTTCATGCTTATTTCCCCACAATTAAATAAAGGGATCTATTATCTTTCAAATTTATCCTGAAGAAGAGTGGGATAGGGGAAAAGGAGCTGGGTTTAATAATCATCTTCATTTTTATGAAAGAACACTGCATGGAAAATAGACAGTTGTTCTACATGTCCTAAGAAGTCAATGCCACAAAGAATTGGCTTAAATGAGAACACAGAAGATGTGGGGTAGATGATCCTAAATACCAGATAGGGAAAAGCAGAGCAAGTCAGAGAGTACACATTTAACGTTAGCAGCGTTGGATGACTGAGAACAGAAATATCAAGTGAAAGTAGATTGAGCCCTGACAGGGGACTTTCACTATTCCAAAGATATTACATAACTTTTTAAGGTAAAATTTACATCCGCTTTTGAGTACCTTTTCTACAGTGTCAACTCAATACTGTGGATTTTATTTTCTTCTTCTCTCTCTTTTAATTTGTCTGGAAAACAGAGAGCGATCTGGGTAAATTCTTTCCTACCCGCCCCCACAACTAACCAGCAGAGAAGTCTAGAATTTGATTGCTGTGGTAAGCAATAAAACATTTTATATATTCAAGCTAAATCTATTATGTATCCACAACGTCTGCTTCAGCAGTTTTTGGACAATTGTGCAGAAATTCCATCCTATTCTATTTATTTGTATTCTACCTCTTTTTAAAAAGGATCTGAGATAGTTTGCAGCAAGAGACACTATAATAAGGTTAAGAAAACTGACAAAAAAGATCAAGAAAAGGAGGAAAAGAGAACTCAAGTTTTACAAGCTGTTGTGATTAACCTTCAAACTTGGTTTCTGGCACCCAGAGCAAAAAGTGAAATACGATACACAATATAAGAAAGACATAATGAACTCCAGTGAAGAAGCATTCCAATTCCACTAGTCGAAGGTGGGACAATAAATGCCATAATGAATGATAAACCATTTTTTTAAAAAAAGGAATTAATGAGTCCACAGAGACAAATTTGGGGATAAGGAAAGGAGTGCTTTTGCTTACAGTAGAATGCTGAGGGTCAACTAATAAATGTGAAAGGAGTATGGGAAGTTAAAAATTAGCATTCACATCCATCACAGTACAGAGTAGTAGAGACTGAAACAGGCAGACTCATCAATGGGTGCTAAATCTCAGCAGAATTATTATAAAGAATACAATATTTGTGTGATCTTGAAGTGTTTCTCCACAGAAAAAATAATTATGCAATGAAGAAATCAGACCACCCTTCACAGGTAAACCAAATTAACATTACCAATAAGGGTCATATGGACATCATATGCCTTCAGATGTGATACTCTGAGAAGTATACATCACATAAAAAACATTTCAACTGAGAATATAAATAGAATCTAATAATGAGGATCATTAAACACAAAATGGGGAATGTTCTATCAAAGAAAAGAGGATAGTCTATATTCTTGAAAGATATCAAGGTTATAAGAGACAAAGTAGAGCTCTGGAAATATTCCAGATTAAGGGAGACTAAAGAAATAGAAACACTAATAATAACTGATCTTAGACTGAATCCTTAGATAAAAATTATCACATCAATGTCAAATTCACTAACACCGATAACTGTACTGAGGATATGTAAAAGAAAATATTCCTATTCTTAGGAAATACACTCTAAAGTGTTCAGGTCTAAAAGTTCATAATTTATGTTAATTAGGCTCAAATAGTTCCACAAGATAATTTTAAAGCAAATGAGATAGAATATTAACAATAAATGGGTCTGGATAAAAGTTATATAACTGTTCTTTGTACAGATCACATTCTTGCAACTTTTCTATAAGCTTGAAATTATGTGTAATAAAAAGTTTAAAAAATCAAGCAAAGAAAATGATTATCCCAACTTACGCTCCCACTGTGAACTGTTGAAGGTACTGCGCTCATTTCTTCCTCACCAGCAGAGTATTGTTTTTTGTAATCTGCTATTTTGATAAAGAGAAATTGTATCTTAATGTGCATTTATTTGCTACTAATGAGGTTGAAAATGTGTTCATATGTTTATTACTAATTTATATAATTTTTTAAATCTGTAAATGATTTCTTTTTCATTTCCAGGCACAATTTTCTTAAATAAAAGACTATAGCTTCGATTAAGCTACAATGACCCATGAATGCCATGAACAAAATCTTCAACCACATTTTCATAGAAAATTCGGAACTGGGTTCTATAGGACTGTTTCCTTCAGTAAGTTCAATAATGTTGAAGGTATAATTTAATTTAGGCAAGAGGTCACTCTGTAAGAGGTCAAAGTACAAATTCCCTTCCACAGAGCTGTTTTCATTGCCTTTTTGATGACGCATGCACTCCAGGTAGATGGCCACTAGATGGGAGTAGTGCTCAGTGCTGTAGTCTCGGCAGCCAGAACGCCTCAGTTTGGTTCTAAGAGGCATTCATTAATTCAGTGAATCTATGCGTCTCTTTTCCAGGTACTATGCTAGACTGCTGGTTCTTTATGCCCACTGCCTTATAGATTTCAAAGTATGGATTATTAGTTCTTAATAAGAATTTTCTTTTTGACAATTATTTCAAAATGTAATTATTACTATAATTTTTTAAAAATACAAATTAGAATCTTGTGATTCTTAAGTGATATCTTGCCTCATTATATATTAGATATCCAATTAGAGCTCAGTCTAACCCTATAAACCCCCAAATGGGAATGTACTGTATTTCACCCTGGGCTCCTTAACCTTAGATCAAACAATCTCCCCCTTGCTGGGTTAGTCATCTCTCCACATTTTCTCAGTTTAAGAAACGGGCCTCAGAGCAAACAAGGTGGAACACACCTTTCTAAAGATTCCACTAATGTTGTTCACCTCATAGACTTCAAGTCTGCTTTAAGGTAACACAATACCAAAAACCTAAGAAAAGCATTGATGGCCATGAAGTGGACCTTTTTCCTTTCTGTAATAGTCTCTCTTTCTCCCAACCGAAAGAGGCTACTCATCTACTTTTTATACATAAAGAGTTTACTTTTATTTATTACATTGGCTCCTTCTATCAGAAATTTTTAATTTAAATAAACACATTTACTAATTTACAACTCATGCCACTTAGCAACAAGCCTCAGATTTTAACACTTTTAAATAATTAAGAGTGAATAACAGGAAGTCAGAGGATGGGAATAAATTATTGCATCATATCTTCAATTACCTGAATTTTAATATATTAAGTAGAACAAGAAAGTGTGATATTAGGCAAACATAAATATCTCTTTTCAATAAATGCTTTTGATTTTGGATAAGGTAAAAAGCAAGTAACCTAATTTTCTTTACTGAGAGGTTTCCCTTTGAAAATTATCCACTCATCCTTATGTCTTTAAATGCTTCATTTATGTTATATATATTTTAAAATAATATGTATACATTTTAATGGCATTCAGATTTACTGTTTTTGATATCACAAAATTCTATAAGAAAATATTATTTGCAAGTGTGTATGAATTGATAATTTGTGTTTTGTTCTGAGGACATTTGACTTCATTAACCCATTTCTGCTCCTTTATGTCATTCTCCTTGCCCTCTTCTTGCTTCCACAAACATATATTTCTTGCTACTTAAGCCTCTATCTTCAGTCTCTTCCCTTAACTCTAGGCCCTGGTTGAACTCTGTCCTAGAAATTTAGTGGCCTCCTTGTTAGGTATCCCCTCCTGAAATAAAAAAATAAAAATAAAGCATGAGGCTGGCTTACTAAGAGAGCACTCAACAGTAATCCTCCAAAGATAAGAGGAAAAAATTATTACTGTTGCCGCAAACCATTGATCAATTAATCCACTGACAAGTAGGAATTTCCATTACTTTTGGCTTCATAAGTTTCTATGGCAGTAAATAAAGTCAAGAACTACAAATTCCTGCCTTCATTTTACCTCTCTACCATTCCTTTTTCACACTTAAGAATTAGAGTCTTCTTTATAAAATTTAAGAATAATCAATCAAGTCTATCTCATGCTTAAAATCCTTCAATGGGTCCCTACGGACCTTGAAATTAAATTCAAATTCCATACATAGTTACAAATCCTTTCAAAATCTGGCCTCTATTTAGTAGTCCAGCTTCATCTCTCTTCACCCATCTCCAGCTCATACTTATCACTGCAACCATCCTAAATTTCCCTCAAGTACCATGTTTCTTCTGATCTTGAAGCTTTTGTACAGCTATATCCTCTGTTATAAACATGATCCCTAACTTGTACATGTTTCAAAGTCCAACTTGGACGTTCTTCCTGGCAGTCTTTTCTGATCTTGCTAATAGTAATTAATTTGTCTTCTTCTGTATCTCACATATTATATTGCATTCACCACAGAATAGTATAATTAAGTTATATTCCTGTCTCCCATACTCCATTATCATTCCTTAAAAGACAGGTACTGAAAGTCACATTTTGTACCCCTATAGGAAAGTGCCTGACCCATAATGGGGGCTCAATGTCAATTTACTTGAACTAAAAATGCTATTCCATAACGAGTTTAATGAAGAATCTCTTCCATGAGTAATTATATTAGCAGCTTAGTCTATTTCTGCCTAGCTTGATTCTCTCTACCAAAAGAAATAATCTTATACCTGGTTTGCATTTATATTACCATTATAACACTCAATGTTACTATGGTGGGACCAATGATGGAAACACTTGCCCTATGCTTAATATTGTCCTATCCAGAGTCCCAATTATAATTTATAATTGTTCTTTTATGTAATGGAAGCAATAATTAATAATGTTCACTATTATTAATATTTAGTATTTATTACTGGACTTTGTTATTTTATATGATTATCTAATTCAGTTCACAAAACGACTCTTCTCCATTTCTTATTTAAATAGATCTATGTTGATGTGGCCTCCAGGTCACTTTACATTAATTGGTTATTTATTTTGTGGCAATAAACTTAAGTTGTCTTCAGAGAGCATTTGCCCAGTATCCCTAAGGAGAATAAATCAGGATACAGACATGAAAATGTATTTAAGCCTTTTTCCTCAAAATATTTGCTTCAGGGGAATTTAATATCTGTGCCCAGTGAGTCTTCCGGTAGCTCTAATACATGAGTGAATTAAAAGCATGAACAAATGGCGACGCTGCAAACACGGCGAGTTCACTGACTTTTGTTGTGAAGGAATATCTACAGGAGAGGGCAGTTAGTGGCAGAAATGCCTGGTACAGTAGATTCTGCCTTGTTTGACATACCGATGTAAAAATGAGTATTATTGATTAATTTTTTAAAAAGACAATTTTCCAGAGACTAGATTAGAATCTGAAAATGCTATTAACCTCACAGCAATGGAAAAGACTCCAACTCCATTTGATGGAGGCAGCTGAAGAGAAATTCAGGTTAGGGGCCAATCACCTCAGAAAAATTAGTTCACTGTACCAGTTGCAGTAGCAAGCAAATATACTTTTAAACATCCTCCAATTGGATTTGATGTTTCTGGAAGCTCTGAAATGTCAGGGGGAATATATGCATGAGTGTCAAATTTTTAAAGCATCCTCTTTTGTCTATAGGGTTAAGAGAAGAAAAAAGGTTGAAGGTAGTGCTTGCCTGTTTATACATTCATTGTTTATCAAATAAGAATATTCCTTCCCAAATGAAGAATCTTTCTGAACTTTACCTACTCAAATGTGTGACTTAAAAATTATTTGCATAGCACTATTTGATTTTCTGCTTTTTCTCTCTATTTTATTTAGGTAAATTGTTCTTTCTTGGAGGATATTGGAATAAGGAGTTTTCATTGATTCTGACACTTCGAGGATTAGAATTATAAAAAATAAAAGCATAAGATTAGAATTGTCAATTATCTGAATGGGTTTAAAAAAACGAAATTTGCTAGTAAAAATAGGATAAAACTAGCTGTGAATATATGTATTTTATATGAGAGGTGGTAAGGCAGAGTTCAATAGATTGGACTTTTACAAATTTTGTTGTTATTTGCCCAAATTATCTAGCCAAAAAATAATCTCTTCTGTATTTATTAGACAATACAATTAATTCTTTAAGAGTATGCTATTATTTTCATCAAATAAGGTAGTTTCTAACAAGGGAAAAGAAACATTTCAATGCTAATTTTTAAAGCCTAGTTAAAAGCATCAATGATAGTAATAAATTTAGTTAACATGTGAAAGTTACTGGTTAAAAATATTAGAAGGTGACTATGAACATATTTTTAGCAAAATTATACATCTGTAAATATATAAATATTCATAACTTAAGAGAAACACAAAATAAAAGAAAAAAATGAAATAAACCAACAATCCACTTAAAGGATGCTAATTTGCACATAAGTATAATGATAAAAATAATAATCTTTGCTAACAATCGAAACACCAAACAAAACATCACTGTGGTATCACTTAAAGAAATAAAAAAATTTCAAAATACTGGTAATACCTAAACCTATGGTAAAATAATATTTACACAGCCCTTTCAGAAAGCAATGTAGCAAGGATCACAAAAAAAAATTTATATACTTTTGATATATTAATACCACTCTTAACACTTTAATTTGAAAAGTAATACAAAAGAGAGGAAGGGTATATGAGTGCAACAAAACTGCAAAGAAATTGAAGATATCTTCAATGGTCAACAATATGTAAATAACTAAATAAGTATGCTATATCAACTCAACAGGACATTGTATAATAAGTAAAATTTATAAATATGAAACAGGGCAACATGTAAAACATCGTAAAATGGGTTAAAGAACAAATACTAACATATATCTATAGTATGATTCCAATTATATAAAAATTACTTATATATAAGAAACCAGGAGAGCAAAAAATTGAATGCTAATCTTTTAGATATGAGAAGAGTACTCTACATTTTAATATCTATCACATTTATATAAAGCATATTAACAATAAAGTAGAATTGATATAAAAACACCGGCATTCACTAGAGCAATACTAGGACGTTAATATAATCTGTTTCAATCCTTAACTACAAATTCTTCAGAGTAAAGCAGTACAGAAACCTATTTTGGCTTCAGGTAACTAACTACCTCATTTGTAAAACAATAGGAATTAGATTGGATCAGTGAGTCAGACATTTTTTTTATCCTGCAATTCTTTTTTCAAACTAAATTTTATGAAAACTAGGTGAAGGTAGAGCTCCAGACCCAAAGTGTAAGGAGAAGAGTAGTGCTCTATGGGCTGATTCCATTCTCTCTCCCCTCCCTAAACTCCATCTGTGAAAGCACTCTCTAAAAAGGCTCTGAAGAACCTCAGCGAAAAACAATGGATTAAAGATTTTGATGGTTTCTTTATATCTAAACTACAGTTTTGAAATTTTATGGTTCTTTTCTATGACGATTTTTCATGTGTATGTATCATATCCTCCACTAGATTGCAAAAATTTTTATGTCGGAAACTGTCTCATAAATTGGCTTAGCCTCATCTAAATTTGCTTTGCTATATCCACTCAGAGAAAGAATCATTGAAAAAACAAAAAAATGGAATGGTAAAATTAAAATAGTATTTTTATTTGCAACAAAACATGGTCCAGCAATAAAGATAAAGAGAAAATAATCAGGGATAGGAATTCCAGCTCCATCTCTTACTGGCTATGTAACTTGGGTAAGACACTCAAAAAAGAACAGTTTAGTGTATGGATTGAGCCCATTGATTCATAACTCAGTCTCTCTGGGTTCATCTACTACTTACCATGTTTGTCACCCTGATTAAATTACTTAATCTCCCTAATTCTCTACTTCTTTATCTTTAAAATAAGGGTTGATGATGGTAGATCCAAATAAAGTCCTTATCACAGTTTCTAACGTATAGAAAGCACTAATAAATACCAACAACTAATATTATTAAGTTACCTAATTTCTTTGGTCTTCAGCTTGTCATCTATAAAAGAGAAATAATATACTTACTATACTACCTAATTCCAGGGTAGAATAAATAAGAGTAAGGAAAGCCCTTAGCACAATATCTCTACATTGAGGCTACCCAGTACTCATTAAGTATCCTTCCTATTTAAAGCCTAATTCTTTTCAGAAACCTTCTTAATGAGTACATCTTAGGCCTATAGTGTATTTTTTACAAACTCATTCGACATTGAATATTTAATGGCCTTATATAATTGTTTTATATTTGTGATTGTATCTACCACCTTTGTAACAATGATTATAATCTCTTTGTAGTAGAGATTCATTGTATTTTCACCCAATGTGTCTATTGTCCCTTTGGTTATACCAGAAAAGTCTAGAATTCTGATCTTTCTATGGGGGATCATGTATACCTCTACTCTGAATCTACGTGCTTCTTATAGAAGTGAATATTCTACCAGTTCTGGGAAGCCACTGCGGTATAAGTTAAGTCTGGCTAGTCCAAGTAGCTCTGGACTTAGGTTTGGCTAAGAAATAACACATGACTTTGTCAGAGCCAATGATACCTAGTATGTGGATTTTGCTATACATACTGAAAGAGAGGCTTTTTTTCAGTGGAACATGAACCTAAAAAGATGTAGGCCCGGAGCTCCTTATTACCATGTAGAGCCTAAGAATAGATCATCATGAGTAGATTCCAGATTCTACCACAATAATTTCATTTGAATATTTTTAAAAAGTCAAAAAATGAGTTTCCAGAAAGAGGCCAGATTTGAGGTTATGAAATAAAAAGATTCATCAATGGTAGGTCATTTTAATCTTTCTATAGTACAATCTAAACATATTATTTTTTAATCTCTCCCTGAAAACACTGGGAAGATTAAGATTTCTTCTTTTGTTAATTATCCATTGTCTTGCATATATTTGTAGATGATTTTGGTTTTATCCAATAATCTTCAACCTGAATATATAATATGATTAACTGTTATCCTAACCAAGTGGAAAATAAAAGCATATTTTTAAACAGATAATGTCAAGAAAAAAGATGCATGAGCTCTTTTAGTATTAATATTTCTGCCTAAAGAAATAAAAGACTTCAGCCTACATCATGACTACAATGTGTGATTGATGCCCTCCTATTTGGCAATTCTCTCATAAAACCATCTAGAAATCTGTCAGAGATCTTATTCATAAGCAAATATCAGAGTAGGGAGAAGAAAAAAACAAAGAATTATTTTCTTTTTTTAGGGCGCAGGAGGGTTCTAGATTCTGAATAATTCCTTAAAATTATTTTAAAATATTATAGCTTATGACTTAGTTTTTCAGAAAGAATCCAGAGTAAATTTTTTAAAACAGTTTTCTCCAAGTTCTTTTTATTAGTATGTCCTTAAGAAACTAATTTTTGCTAAATTATATAAAAGCAGAGATTAGTAATCAATTTTTAATATGATAATAGAATTATAATCTATAAATTCTGAAATTCTAAGCTCTACATTATCTCCTATTTATGTACAATGGTGACAGTACATTCCAGCATTAATTTACACATCAGAGAATCATTTAAAGTTCTAAATCTAATATAACTAGTAAAATAAGAATGGTGGTATTTCAAATAGAAGATTGGTTAAAAAAAACTTTAGCATCAAATATTTTCCTTTGCATATAGATTAACATAAATAAAATAAAAGCCCTGATGTGGCACATACATTGATATGTCAATAAAGCAATGTTCTTAGGGTCTATACTCTGAAAACACTAAAGTTCTCTTGATACCCAAGTAACTAGAACTGTTTTATCAGATTTCATTACAGATTAGTCATTCATTCTTTCTTCTACCCATTCAACCCTTATTATTCTTCTCTGGATGCTAGATCTTGGGAATACAAAGAAAATAAGATGCCACCCATTATGAGCTCAGTCTAATGAGAGAACAAAGCATATAAACAAATAACTGCAGTTTAGTGTGGTATTATGACAGAAATATATACAAAAGGGTAGATAGATTTGGAGTGCAGTGGAGAAGACAATTTTCTTTAACTGGAGACTTAAAAAAGACAAATGTTTTTACTTTGTGAAAACATTTGAGCTGGAATAATAACCATGAAAAGCCCTTCACATTGAATTTACTCTATCAAAAGGAGATTTCTGTGGTGCTTAGGAATTTTTATTTCAAAGACAGATGTTTGAAATAGAACACTTTCTTTTTTTTTTTCTAAGTTCCTAAAAGTGTCAAGAGAGATTTAAAGCAAAATTTTGAAATGTAACAAGATGAATTTATATTTATTATATGACAAAGGGTATAATTATTATGGCTACAATCTCAAGTCAACAAAAACAGAAATCATTTAGCCCTAGTTTAAATGGGAGAAGATGAGAATTAGAATCTTCTTCCACCAAGCAATGAGAACTGATTCTAAGATCCTGAGAACGTGAAAGAAGTCTTAAAAGTAAAAACCACTTGCCAATGAAGAGCAAAGACCCAGACTATTCTCAGGATATAGGATCTACCTACTGTTGTAGTAGGCTAGGGAAGGATGTTAGAGAGTTCCCAAACTTTGATCCTTCAACTCTGGGCACTCTTCACAGTTCTACATTGTAGTTGCAGAATACCAGGTGCTCTTTAGTGGTTCTCTTATAACCTTTCTCTGAGGTGAGAATCAGAATAAGGAACCAATCTGAAGAAGGATGGACCTCACTTTTTCAAGATACAGAGCCTGGAAGACATCTGTGGGCCTGATTAGGCTTATTCCTTATGAGCTGATTCTAGTATAGTATTGGTAGTCCAGGAAGTACATTTCCTCTTAAAATTTCTGAAATAGCTCTCTGCCTTTCAATTAATCCTTAAGCTCTTTTTTTTTTTTTTTTAAATAGCATGTCAGCTGCTGAAACAGTGATAATGACAGTTTTTAATTAACCCACAAAGTTCAGAGTAGTGAGAAAGCAAAATGTACCCTGGCTCCAGGACATAAGCCAACTTTATCGACCAGTGATGTTAAAGCTTCACAGTTGCCAGAAGCATCTCCTGGCTGCATTCAGATTCAGGACACCAACATTTATAAGACATTTGACAAACTACTTTTTAAAGTCTCCCCAGAGAATAAAGTTCCAGTGCCCTATGAGTAGCCATTTCCATGGAAATGCATATTTAACATAATCTTCTGCTTCTAAATAATTCTTGATATTATCTTCATTTTAATAACTAAACTAAATTAAATCTATGTCTAATATTAAGAAAAAGATAACTCAGTCTTCATAGTTGAACATTTTCCCCTCTTCTCATTGTGTCCACAAAAGAGGGAAAATATTTTTTTTTAATTCAGAGCCCAGAAAATTCTATCAAATACTACCCACAATTAACTTTTATGTTTGCCAGTTATATTTTTTAATTTTCCAGAATTGTACATGTCATATGTTGCAAAATTGGCTCTTTGGTGGCTGGTTTCAGGACAGAATAGAAGGAATTTCAGACACCTTGGTAACTGCCACTTGCTCAAATTCCACAGAATGAAATGTTCCGGGCCCAACCTGAATTTTATTGGGAGGCTAAGAGCAATGGGCAAAGAGTTTTAATCTGAAGCAAGTATACTATGCACTGTACATTATGCACTCTTAGTTCTGACATTAATGATGTGCCCTGGCCCAGATGTAAAGATATCCAGCACATATCCAGCAAAGTTGTATCTTGGAATGTTTTAACATCTTATAATCAAGAATGATCTCTACAGAAGGCATTTGAGCTTTCGGATGTTCTGAACTGACTCTTGTAAACCCAGATCTATCATGTGAAATATTTTGGGGAGACCCAGGAACACCTCGAACTGTCACTGGAGACTTTTGCTGATGTTCCTCCTGTGTTACTCTCCTCTATGGAACTTATATCAGAGTTTCCCAACTGGTCAACTGTGGCACATTGGTGTGCAACCAGTGGTTTATAGGTATATGTAGAAATGTTGATCTACTCAGGACTTGAGGCTGGAGTTACCTCATTGGATGGCTCTGACTTCAATAAGGATTTTCTAGGACTTCTTAGAAAAGAATCAGAAGTTAGGATCAGGCTCATCCTATAGTACCCACAGATGGGAAGCACAAGATGTGACAGCATGCTGTACCTACTGCTCCTCTATAACATTATGAGCTTCTTCAGAGAAGTGATCTATATCCTGGATGTCTGCTTTAGTATACAGGGGCAGACCACATCACCACTCTTCTTGCTCAAGTGGCTTATAGAGCTAATGGAAAAGTTCACACTCAAGAAGTGAAAAAATACAGCCCAAAGACACGTACAACTTAACTGTCATTCTGAAATCTTTGATATAAAAACGCACAATTGGAATCGAAATTCATGTAAATTCACAAGAAATTTTAGTATTACATTTGTCATTGAAAGAAAAAGAGAAATAAGAGTCTTTAAATGTTCTTTTTCATCACTGAAAAATTTGGGCTGCTGTAAAAATAAGAGTTTTAAAACAAAATTTTTTGTATCTACGGTACATAACTGTCAAGTATTGAAAAGATTAACATTGAAATGTCTTGATCGGAAATTGTATTCACTGAATCAAGTCAAGTTCATTAAAATTTTGATAAGATTTATTTAAAAGTTTTACATATATTCAATTTTTGTCTTTTTAAATATTTTATATTTATTTCTCCTATCATAGTTATATAACATAAAGAGAGCAGTTGTTTACTTGTGTTTGTTTGTTTACTAAGTTCTAAGTGGATGCCCTTCCAAAATTCCCCCATTTTACCCCTGAGTACCAAACAAAGACATCTTCATCTAC
Source organism: Pteropus alecto (assembly GCF_000325575.1). Lineage (NCBI taxonomy): Eukaryota > Metazoa > Chordata > Mammalia > Chiroptera > Pteropodidae > Pteropus > Pteropus alecto. The sequence goes on from NW_006494614.1 coordinate 3,729,726, forward strand.
ACATTCTAGGCTGTAAAGATAGTTGGGAAGCACTTCTTTAGATAAGTAGATCTTGTCTAATTTACCCAATTTGATTAATGTCTAGCCTAGGCATCAATCTAAAGGTATAGTTGACATTTGTCAAGTGATCAAGTTAGTGTGTAACTCAAATATTCCAAGGCCTCATCAGCACAGGGTTACAAATTAGATAACACCAATACACAACAACAGCTATCACCACTTTAATATACCTGTCATCACAGTTCTCAACAATTTAAAAGTCCTCAATAAGATCAGTCGCCTACACCTTACACACAAATCAGGCAAGATCAATTTACAGCTTTCTCACCATTTGTTATTGAAGACCACCATTCACAAACACCTAGGGCCCGACCTATGCCACTTTAGCAACCCACCTCCAGGCCACACTCTGGTATCCAAATACATCACCTCTGCCACGAGTTTCCAGAGCCACTCCATCCAGTATATTCCCTTCCTTGACATATGAATAGGCAGAAATCTTGCCTCAATGCTCAAGCAGCTACCCATACCAATGATGCTAACCCACTACTCTACGTAAGCTCTGATCATCACTCATGTGATAACACTGAGTCTGTTGTAGCTCATTTAGTTTTTTATGCTCATGGACTTTCTCCTTTAAGGAGAGGAATAGCTAGGTTGAAAAATTTTCAAATAACAGCAATAACTCTATCCCCAGCACTCCTCCTCCCTGATATTGCTCTGTTGCAGTGCAGTTCCTTCTTCCAAACTTTCTTCTGGTAGCTCGTATTCTCTCTAAGGCACTCTGGAGTCATCCTTAACATTTGACCTTTCGCATGTTCCCTCATCTTAACTCAATGTATCAGCCTTGCTTACCTGAATGCCAGAGTTATATTTCTAGGGAGATCTTCAGAGCCCAAAGACACAAATCCATGTAAACATTAATGAGAAAAAAAGAGTCTCCAGCTTTATTCTCAAACAAGATTCAACTGGAACAGTGAATCATATTATCTTAAGGCGAATGTATAATAGGCAATCCTCAGAGACTATGTATATATTAATGCACTTTTTTATTTATAGTAGATACATATTAGAGGTGAAGATTGGCTCATTCTATACATGAATGGGAACAAATTAGATGAGAGGTACCAAATACTTAGATAATATCTAAATAATAACTTGAGATATTAGCTTTAGGATTTTAACAAACTTCATGATTAGCCAAGCTTTTTAAATAAATGCTAATGGTACCAAATGTTTGTAAAACCTGTAAAAAAAAAAGCAAAAAAGATCTTGGTATAGTTCATTACAGCTTTTCTGTCTCACAGCAAAGATAATTTTATGGCATACTCCCATGTTCCAAAGTCACATTGCTATTCCATGACTATGCTACAAAAGTTTCTCCAAATATTTAAGGAAACTGACCCATATCTAAATGAAAATATCAATGGGAAAATTCAGGCAAACTTTTCCAATCCACATGATCTGAGCATCACCAGAAATTAGACATTCAGTTGATTTGGGAATAATCTGCAGTACTATAGACTGTTAATTATTCAGATACAAAACAGTATGAAAATATTTTACCCTTGCTCTAAAATTCAGAGATATGAAAAAGTCAAAACCTCTGAATGAACTATGCCACTAGAATACATATACACAAGAAGTACTAGTTAGAAACCAAAACCTTCAGCATAGCTTGCTAGTCCTTCATTCAACTTCCCTGGGTCTTCTTTCCATCTTCCATCTCTAGTCAGCTATGCTGACATTCTGCCATGCTTCCTGAAAGTCCCTGAACACACCAGACTGTCTCAGATGTTTTCCTTCTTTCTGGAAAATCATTTTCCTCTCATACATTTTATAAACAACTAATCTCTCAGAAAGCAACATAAGGATTGACTCCTGTGAAAGTTTCTCTGTCTTCCTGACCCACCATACAGAGTAATATTATAGTCATTCATTTCTATCTCCTTCTCCTCTACTTTTGAGTGAATGTTTTAGCATCAGAAACTGGGCCCTTTATAGCTTAGATGTTGTCCTCTGAAACACAGATTGAGTACATGTCCTGGCTGGCTGGGGAAAGAAGAATACAAAAAAATGTACTGTGCACGAGATACGAGCTTAGCACAGTGCTCTGTTCTAAATACTGTATATTCTTAATCTTTATAACATTAGTAGGAATGTGTCATTACCCAATTCAAAACATATTCCAGGTGATTAAAGAGTTAAATGTAAAAGATCAAACTATTAAAACTTCAGAAGATAATATGTATATTTATCTAAACTCTCTGAGGAAAAGGCCTCTCTCTGCCTAAAGGCAGTAGAGAAAAATCATAAAGGAAAAGATCAATTTGGCTACATATAAATTTAAATTTTTGTACAAAGAAAGGTATTTTAAAAATTATCGAAGGAATGAATGTTCAACCTAAAAGAGAGTTTTCATTAGCTTTATAAACATACAGATTTGTCAGCAGCAGAGTGATCAAAAGTTTGGAATGAAAATATATGTAGGTCAGCTTTCTTCATTATAATGTTCCAAGGTGATACCTTTGGACAATTTTTACCAAGGTACATATGCATTAATTTTCCAGTAAAAGTCATTCACCTATTCTCTACATAATTTCTGGAAAATAGTGGATGTTAAAATTTACCAGGAGAAGGAATAATTTGTGCCAATTCATTCCCACCCAGCAATTTGGAATGAGAGTAGTCCATGGCTATGATTCAACTAATAACTTTCAATGCCTTAACATGATGCTCTAAACAACCCACAAAAGAGCCATGGTATCCTTGTAAATAAATGCATATACATGTATACTTGTATGTAACTCATTAATATTTATATGCACATGACTATCTATTATTGTAACCCTGCTATAGAACTATTCTTGGCATCTGTAATGTCATTTGCCTTAAGTAAAGTCTCTTATACTGAGGTGATTCAGTATCTAAAGCCTATAATATAACATTTAGTAAAGATAAGCCTTAGATAGAATTTTGTTCTATGGCAAATAGTACCAAAAAGATATTCCTATGTATTTTAATAAATGTTCGCAAAAAGATTTCAAAGGTTAAAGAATCCATGTTTTTCTGTTAATATCATCTAATTGCTTGCATAGAAACTAAATCTTAAAGACCTTTATCTTGAATGTAGTTAGAACAGTTTGAATTTTTTAAATGGTCATAAACATTGCATAAGGAATCTAAAGTTCTCCAAGTAGAAATGTGTTTTAAAAAATTAGAGTATAACATGTAGAGAGATATGCCTAGTCAGCCTCCTCACCCTCCACGCTCAGCTGGTTCAGGCATACCAGCAGATGTGCCAGACATGTGCATGAAGAAGCCACTTTAGACATTCCAGTGATCATGTAAAGCAGAAAAGCTGGTCAGTCAAGCCCAGACAACCCACAGAAATCACAAAAAATAATAATATAATGTTGTCTTAAACCACTAAGTTTGCGTACAGCAAAATAACTGAAACACTAGCACAGAGTAAAGCTGAATAAATAATATCAAATGTTTTTAAAAGTGGAGTATAATTACCATTAAAATTCTAATATCTAAATTGATATTTTCACTTTGAAATAAAGATGATTGATATATTTACTATTGGCACATTAAACATCCAGCTAATTAAATAGTTCTAATATTCTATGTAATGGTCGAATTTCATTACTCATTACCTTGGCTACCTTACATATTTCTTTTTACAAATCTCACACATATTAAACCATGTATAACCACAAATATTTCCTAATTTAGTAGTCTTGGTCTTGATGATATACCTTCTTGATATTTAGTGATAATATAATTTTATTTTCTAAGGATATGAATTCTTTTGCTTATTTTATAATAGAAACTCAAACATCAATTCATGTACATATGTAATGACATTCCCATATCATGAGATCAGAAATATTGCTTATTCAAATTAATGATGTATCCAAAATGATGTATCCATTATTCTATTATGCTGAATTACTGATATTATATGTAATAATAAAAAAATAACCTATTTTATCTTCATTAAACTCAAATATTTGGTATTGGAAACTACATATCATTGTCATCCCTTTGATACTAAGCTTTTATTCAAAGAAACTGACCTAATAAACATTTTACAATTTTAAATAAGCAGATAAAAAATATTATCATTATTGTTTCTATTAACACAATTAAATTAATTACTCTTACTTTGAACACTTTATTTCTGTTCTGCTTTTATTCCTATTGTGTAACTGAGTTCTCCTGAGGGATGAATGAGGAAGAGGACCAGAAATTGGACATGGCATGGGGGTAGAATGAGTGATTGTAGAAAGATCAGAAACCAGGGGATCCCTCCTCAAACTGTCTCTATCACAAGCCACCTGAGTACTTTTTGAGCAAGTCAAACTTCTTTGACTTGCATTTTATTATTATAAAATTGAGCGGTTTGAGGATATTCAGGAACTCTTCCACCTTTAAACTGATGAATCTATTAATTAAGATTCACACCGTTCCTTCAACCCTTCTCCTCTTATCTCTCTATATAATACCAGGCAGTCCCAGTATGTGCTGCTTCCAACTTAAGGAAGGACTCCATTCTTATTACAGTTCACTTTGGAAAGCTACACACAAGAATTGTATCTGAGAAACTGTGAATCACAAAAGAGAACGTAATAGGCAGAGCTTCAATTTGTTTCATAAGATAGTGGATGACCTTACAGGGAAAAAAAAAAAAAAAAAGAGCCCCAAAATTGAATTAAGAGGAATTTTTTCATGACGATCTGCCATAATAATGGATACTTTTGCTCAGGAAATATCAATGAAATGAGTTAGACAAAAGATAGAAGGTTGCTAAATTCAAATCCAGTGCAATATTAAACTTGTAACATATCTGTATGGGGTTCATCACAGCATTATTTAACCATAATAAAAGCACCCGATCCAGTGCCCAGCAATATTCAGGCATTCCATATGTATTGTTGCAATAACTCTTACCTACATAATCATGACAGCCTGCACTTCTGTGGAATTTGCCTGGGCAAGGCCACGTTCTAAGCACTTTACATGAACTAATTCACTTAATCCTCTCAAAAACTCTAATGGTAAATATTATTATTAATCCCCATTAATCCCCAGATGAGGAAACTGAGGCACAAATGAGAAAAATAACTGGCATAAGGCCTAACAGTCTGGCTCTGGAGTACATTCCCTCCACCACTAATCTTTGCTACCAGGGACCAAATTCAATGTGTCTTTTTATAATAACACATGATTTGTGAGGTTGTTTCACATGATTTACTACTGATACTACTACATCTTCTGAATAGGCAGTAATTTGAGGATTTAGAATTCATTTTTGCATTATAATTAATTCTACAGTTTTTGATATATTTTGAAAACACTTTGCAGACATATAATCTAGTAGATGACCATATTTTTGTAAGGGGTCTGATAATTATTCCAAACTTTTAGTACATGAACTATTTCTAAACAATCATCCTAATTTAATCATATTTATAAAAACAATACTTGCACAATGCATAACTTATCCTTACATAAAAATAAATCACCATACACTTTGTCAAAGATATTCATGGAAGAGAATGGTAAGAAGAATGATGAAAACATGACCATCAATCTCCTCACATTAAAAGGATTTACATCTTATCCTAGTATATTATACTTCAAATAAATAAGCATTCATGTTGTAGTTTTTACAAATTGCAGTAAAACTGAAATATAAGTGTACTCCAAAACCACATGAATATGTATACAATCATTTTTTTTAATAGTAACTGCAAAACCTTTGTTGTAGTTTCATATAATATGTTAAGCATTTCTTTCAGAAATGGAAAAGTGACATATTTGTAGATAATGGGAAGGCTAAAACCCAAGGTCAGTGCTCCCCATCACTCCCCAGCAGTGCTGATGGGAAAAAATCTTTAAATTAGAACTGAGTAAGATCTTCCTCTTTATGTATCATTTAAATGAGAAAATACTCATATCTTTCCATTCTTTTTTGTTGTCTTTTAAAAATAGAATCATAAGGCCTTAGAGTCCCCTGCCGCTTATAGTCCCATTCCAAAAAGAATTCTAGAAGAATAATGGATAGATAATGTGTTATTTATCCTGTTCTTAACAAAAATTGGAAATGAATTAGTCAGGAATTTTCTAATAACAAACAACTTCTTATATATCAGAATATAACCTACTCACCTTTAGCCACGTTGTCTTTAACTTAAATAAAGGAGTGGCTAAAGGTTCAGTTGCTTCAATGTCATACACAATATCTAAATGGCATTTCTAAAGCTCCCTAAAGCTATTGCTTCTTTTTATTTATTTTATAATTATGGTCTCTAAATTGAGTTACAAAAAAATCAATATCAAATATTGGTTAGGAGATCAGACTCTTATTTTAACTTCGTTTTTATAACAACATATAATTAGACATGCTTTCTAACATTTTACAGATTTTATGTCCATCATCAATGATTCCTCTAAGCATTTTTTCCTCAACTCTAAGTGCATTTCCCAGCCACTTCTAACTTGCTTTTAGATAAAGGAGGATTTCAGTGGATATTGGACTACTGAAGGCAGTCAAACTCAAATGAGAATTCTAATTTAATCTAGTAACTATGGCCAGATACTCCCTAAATACATGGTATACCTATTTTTGCTGAATCACAACAGGATTAGTTCTTCTTCTCCAATATGAGTATTGCTAAAAATTAGCTAAGGCGGCTGGAACATGCTCCAACTTTTGCCAAAAAGAAAACTCAAAGCGGAATTGAGAGAAGAGAAAAATGAGGTGAAAACAAGAGTTGATGCACAGAAACTCACAAGCAGAGATCAGCTGATACATGGAAGACCACAGAATAAAGGGAAATTTGCACACAGAGATCACGATTGGTGCAATTTAAAGTGAGGTTACACCTTAATTTGATGATAGTGAGAGAGAAAGGCATGGCAGTTTTTTTCCATGGTTTCTCTAAAGCTCACTTTTGCCTGACATTTAGTTTTGGTCAAGAGGGTCGCTTAGAGTAATTAAAAATAGCCTACCTATTCGAAACTTAGCTAATCAGAAATTAGAAAAATAAAAATGAATTGGTCAGGATATTTGTAGAGGAAAATGCTTGTTCTTTGCTCAAGAAGAACCTGTCTTTTCCTTTTTCAGCTCCCATCTATTTTTGCTTTGTATAATATTAACAAGTATGGTTATCTGTGCCATATTAGCACCAGCAAGTTAGAAATAAAGAAGTAGTACATTGACCCAAAAAAAAAAAAAAAAAACATGACAAATAGACTGAGAAGGCTGAAAAATACAAAGCAGGATCAAGAGTTTTCAGTGGGGCAATATGGGACCAATTAGCATGAGCAAAAATAAAATTCAGTAGGCTATGCTGACAATAAAACAGTATAGTATATAATAATTATCTAAGGCTTGTTTAAGGCAAGGATATGTTAAAGGTGATTTTGAAATATTTTTAATTCTCAGGAAAAAAATACATTATTCAGAAAATGGCTATCTAAAATCTCTCATTCACCAATCATTTTAGATGGCTAAACTACTGATGAATCGTAAAGATTTGATCTATGTATTATCATAGGAATTGAGTTGCTATTAAAGCTTGGAGAGTTTTCTTTTTAACTTTGGATACTGAATAACAATAATGAAAGCACACACAAACCTACCAATTTGTTTTGTTTATAGTTGAAAAACTCCAGTAGAAGTTGTACACTCTGAGCAGTTGTCTTAATTCTTTTAGATTACTAGGGATTAATTTAGAACACTGAAATAAGTAGCAATTTGTTCTAATGAAAGGGAAAGTTACTTGAGTTAGCAAAACTTATTCTGCGAATTTGAGGACAAAGAACATTGGCTTATGGGTATAAAAATCTAAGGATGATCTTATTACTCAATAATAAAACACATGAAAATTTGAAGCATTTTAGTATCAAAACATCTCAATACAACATCAGACTTAAATACAAATTTCTATTAACTCTTTAGAGAAAATATTTCATAAATATATAAGTTATATTACTTCAAGTTTATTTACATTCAACTTTACTACACTTTCATTTAATATTTTTGAGGTGAAATTCAGAAGCACAGAGATATTGATCTTTTCTCAATTTATTTATAATTTAATCACAAGAGTAATTAAAGCATATTAGCACCAGTAGTTTTATTTTGAGCAGATAATGTAACCTTTACAAGAAAAGCAATTTAAGTCAGGTTAAGAGTTGGTTATACTCTCATATATTGCTTAGTGGAAATATAAATAAAATATTAAAACTTCCAGGAGTCCAATTAGACATTTGCAATATATATAAATACACTTTAATCTAGTAATTCCTCCTAAGGAAATAAAGAAGTGAACAAAGATGACTATAAAAGACTGCTCGTCATAGGATTATTTTTAATAGAAAAAAAGGAAAACTTCAAATGTACTAGAATTTTTTTCAAAAAATTGCGGCATACCCATACAATAAAATATATATTTATTTGAAATATTAACTTAAATTTATTTGGAAAGCTTCCATGAGATGTTATGTAAAAAGAAACAAGTAAAAAGTCATTTTTTAAAGGATGATTGGCTGTTTAAAAAGATTTTTAAAATCTGTACATAAAAATGTTAACAGCATTTATGCCTAAATGACATTTATTGTCCTCTTTTTTCTATATTTTCACAATTTTTCAATGAGCATGTATATATTTTACAAACATAGAAAAATATAACTACTGAAAAAAGATTTGGTTTAGTTTATTGTATTGTTAAACATGCAAATAGCTACTAATTAAACTCAGCACAAAAGTATCTCACATTAATCAAGTTCAACTTCATAAAATCATCATGTTTAATTGACCCATGAAGCTTTTGTTGACTTCACCAAGGCTAATGCCATCTCCTTTTCTGCTGTGCATCTTTGGTCTTTTTCCTATATTTGGAGACTAAGGAAGCAAGTATACCCCTGCTTTCCATTCTCTCACATGAGCCAATCCCTACGTCTCACAGGAACCAGCTGAAGTGCCTCCTCCTATATGAAGTCTACCCTGACCACTACTCCATGCGGAGAGGTCACTTCTTGCTCCCTGATCCCCTGAACATCAAGCACACTTCAGTCCTGCATCTCCCACTCTGGATTACAATAATGTGCTGACTCCTCTGACCTCCACTAGACTGTGAGCTCCTAAGAACAGGAATCATGTTTATTTATCACTGTATCACCAGCACTTAACCTCGTACATGCAGAGGGTGTGCAACAAATATTCATCAAAAAAATTAATTTACTTAGATCTCTACAATCATCATTTTCCATGGAATTAAATACTATAGGAAGCAAAAAGGCAGAATAAACCTAGCCCCTAGGACTCCGTCCAGTACATAGGAGTTAAAAAAAATATCTGATTGGTGAATAACTGTTACCAATATAGCAATCAATTTTTTAAAAAGCATTAAGTATGGATTTGCTAATTCAAAGGTATTTGAAGAAAATATATGAGAATTCTAAGGCCAAAAAAAGAGAAAAATAAATACCTACACCCTGTATTTATATCTGGTCTTGGTTTTCTTTAATTTATACTGAAATAATTTCACTAAATTTGAAAATTACATTTACCCTTCCTAAGAAAATAGGAAGATAAACATCCATCTTTATGATGCTTACTTGAAATACCAGCATGAATTAACCAGGCATATAAAAAAGAGCTGAAATAAAGTTCATAACATTTGACCGCTAACTCCACTTGAGAAAATCAACATTATGGAAACAAGTTGATATGCATTAATAAAATACATTATTATGACAGCAGTTAATAATATTTATATATGTAATAATACAACCTAGTTGTCAAATAATTGGTTAATGGCCAACTAATAGAAAGTACTTCCACAAAATAGACTATTAAGTAATATTAAATATAAGAGTTCATAATAACATAGGGAAATTATTTTACTATAGTAGTAAGTAATGAAACCATAACACAAATCTTTTCAACCTGAGCTTTAATAAGTAAAGATATATAGAAGAAAAAACTATGTAAATCTATAATGTAACAGTGTTCACTTCAGGAAATTCAGATAATGAATAAAATTATGTCTTCAAAAATTTCTCTGCTTTCATGTTTTCAATGATTAACATATTTTACGTAATTAGGGGAAAAATATATAGGAAAGAATATGTATCAAAATGTTAATATTTTTCTCTAGCAGTTAAAATGATACCTTTTACTTCCTTCTCTGATTTTCTATAATTTTCTACAAGGGTATGATTTACTTTTATAATTACAATAAAAATAAACATTCTAACAATAAGATAAAGTATTTTATAACTACAAAAAAATCTCTCCTGAATGTGTACAATGATTTAAGTTTTCACTAGATGTTGTCTATAATAAAAATTTAGAAAAATCCTAACTGCTCATTAATAAAAAAGTAAATAAATTATCACATATCCATACAATGGACATATAATGCTCTATAAGAGGATTAAAATAATATTATAGGTAAATATCTGATGACATGGAAAGATATTTTCCTACATAATAGCATTTATACCAATCCATTTAATTCATAAGCAAAAATATTTACATAGGAAAAAAAGAAGGTAAAAAAAAAAGATTAAAAACAAAATGTCAATAGTGATTTTTTTATTAGATAGTGACACTGGAGATTTTTTTCCTACTTATTTAAGTTCTAAATTTTCTGTAACAAACAAGTATCACTATGTAAAACGGAAAAAAGTTTTTAAAATAAATAAAAATAGGGAAAACTAAGAAATAGATCACTAAATATAAACTACACAAAAAATAAAAAGTCTAGATATTTTACAACTTTCAGATGCAATCATTAAATTATTTTTTCCAAAGTCATTTCTCTCAGCCATTTGTATATAAACATATCCTGAAAGACACATAAAGACAGTGACATTTAACATTAGATGTTACATGGAATGATTCTTAAATTGAGGTAAGGTCAAAGTTATAGACTAAGTGACAATTTTCTAGGACACAGCCATTTCAACGTTGACTTCTAGAAGGTACTCTGCTGTGATGGTAATCTCTGAAAGTTGCTGTCTCAACTGAGTAATTTTCTAGGCATTTATACCTACTACAAGTAGGATATTTGTCTGTCTGGTTGTTTTAAAGAGAAAACATGGTCCCCAATTGCAGGAAACCCTTTTGTATACCACTACGCATAAGTGGTTATCCTCCTTTCAAGCAGGTCAGGTTCCCTTAATTTCGTGATGGCATGCCAATCTTTTCCCCTGGACATTGTGTAGATAAAACACAGCATCTTCATTTAAACCTCAATACAGAGCATCTGTACTCCCTTCACTTTGTAGTGAACTCAATCTTGCTTATGTTTGAAGACTGAGTTAATTAACATTTGTAAATGGCTTCAGTTTAAGGAACACGTGAATCATAATTCCTATAGGTCAAGCTAGGTGATGAGAAAGCAACATTTTTAGATTTACCTTAATTCTCTCACAAATGCTTTCCATGTTTCTGAAATTTATATACTCAGCCTTGATGGATAATAAAAGAAAATGACATATGTCTAGAAGAACTCCATATTTTACCAAATCACACTTGAAGATATCTGTTATAATGCTAAATAACCTTACTAAAAAGATCCAAGTAATAAATCCATCATTTTTAGATATTTGTTAGACAAAGAAAGGAAGGTATCCTATTGCCTTTCTTTTTTCTTTGTTACTTTGTTATAAGGAAGCTCTGAGTCAAATTTCCAGATATTTCTTTTTTACCTTACTTTTAAATATAAATTAGGTCTTGTTCATAACTTGCCCTAAATCCTTTCTGGAAGCAATAGGTGCCTATATATGGCAAGCTTGAGACTTTAAAGAGTATCCAAAAATTTAAGCCACTGATTGTTAAACTGTGCTTTGTGTAATCTTAAAGCTTTCACAATACTCGAGGAGCTAACATGAAGATCAAGGGACAAGTACTTGACTTCCAAACTCTGGTTCTAACTAGGAGGATTCAATCAGAACAGCTAATCCGATGTTATTTACATATTAGAATTTCTTAAGACACTTATTTGACAAAGCATTCCAAGGAGAAAAAATATTTTAAAAAATATTTTAACACATGCAGAAACTAAAACCTACAGTAGAGAGAATATAAATTATAAAGACATTAATGATAGTGATGACAATATATTTACATACATAAATCATCCATATCTAAAATTTCTAAAGATGTTGTTGGTCATTTACTAAAGATATGTAACTGGAGTTGGCATTGGTGAGCACAGCAAAAGTAAATGATAAAATGAAGGACAAGGTAGAATTCCTAGCTGAGAATCAACCGGTCTTTCTTGCTGTCTTCTTCCTTTCCAAGAATTCCATCCCTCTAGCCTTTTTAATGAGTAATGAGAAGTAGGAGAATGAAGATCAAGGTATATTCTGATATTTTTGCATTTTAAATATTCTGGGAGGCCTTTTACTAAATGTATGCATCTGGTTAGGCCATCATTAAATCTTAGGGTATTCAGTGTCTGCTTTCTATTAGATGCTGAGTATATGCCAAGTTTCATGAATGTGTTTTTACCTTGTGCTCAGCTCCAGTGCTTTAAAAAAGCCTCAGTAATATGTGGCCTGTTTCACATAGCATTATTAAAAAGTACATTTACTTTCCTTGCCATCATCTATAACTTAAAGTAATTCAATATTTTCTCCAACCTCTATGAAAATCTCACCAGTCAGATTTCTACTCTTTAATAATATTTTGCCAGCTCTGGAATTATTACAATTATTTGATTGCTGTGGATACCATGGAAAATAAGAAAACTGCTTATTTCAGTTTATACCTTGGGCAGCAAGTGTCAGATTGTTGGCTAAGAGAGTCTAAATATCTGTGTGCAGCCTTAACGAAGAGGATTTTTTAAAATTGGCTAATCCATATAAGTTTCACCTATCATTACTTGTGTTTTCCTTCAGAGTCATTCATTTGTATCTTTTTTTTTCTTTTTTTTTTTTGGTGCCCAATTAACTGCATCATTTCATCTACTTCCTTTCACTTGCAGTTTAATCAAAAGTAATGAGCAACCTTGGTTAATTCAGAATGAACATAGCTGTTTCTTTTTATCCCCTTTCCTATCTGGAGTACAGTTTCCATTGACTTCAAAAGGATTATTTGATTCAGATTAGCTCTGCAGGGTAGAGAGCAAGATAGGAAATGAGTGATTCATTAAGAGTGTGAAGCTATTTCTTTTATAAAATGTCTTTGGTGAATTCCATTTAGCTGCTCTTTTCAGGTAAAACCAACTCTCTACAGTGTCTATGTGCACTTGCTGCCATGAGAGATAATCTCACCCTCCCTCCATACTTCCCACTCCAGAAAATATGACTAGGTCGACCAATCTCAACCTCAGCACTATGGAAATTTGGGGCCTGATAATTCTTTGTTGTAATGAAGGAATGATGTCCTGTGTATTGCAGAATGTTCAGCAGCATCTTTGGCCTCTACCCATGAGCTGTCAGTAACGTCCTACAGTAGTATCCCCAGGCATATATCCCAGGGGGAAGAAAATCATACACAGTTGAGAATTATTAAACTAAACCAATGGTTTTCAATGTGTGGTCACATAGAAACCTGTTAGAAATGCAAATTTGGGGGCTCCAACCAGACCTATTGAATTAACTTTGGGTATGGGGCCCAGGAATGTGTTTTAACAACACTCAAAGGATTCTGATATAAAATTAAGTTTAAGAACATTGGCACAAAACTAATGTTAGCACTATTTGATTAAAGGACCACTACATCAGAATAATCTGGGATCTTGTTAAATGCACATTTTTAAATTAACACCACCACCCCCCAACCACCAAAACTTTAAAATTTTTCTGAGGATATGAATCAGTAAAGCGCGCGTGTGTGTGTGTGTGTGTGTGTGTGTGTGTGTGTGATGTATGTGTGTTTCACAAGCACCCAGTTACTCTTAAGCATTTACAATTTTGAAATTAATTACCCTACTCTCCAACTTCTGAAGCCCCAGTGTAAACTTGCCAATGGGATTTTGTGCCAAAGATTTTAATATCAATCAATGCAACCAAAAGAATGAACTTCTGACATGTTCTTAAACATTATTAGTATGACTAATAATCTTCACAAAGATCCTTAAGAGAGACAGAACTGGCATATCCTCATTTTATAGGCCACATGGCAGCTGGAAATTCTAACCAAAGCCAAGTGCTTTTTCTTCGATCCCAATGAGGTGTAAGGCCAAAAGTTACTATTATGTGCTGCCTTGACATCTGGGAAAGACTGAGAGGGCCTCAAATAGCCTAACCGCAAGTCCCCTAGCCAAACAACCCTCTACATCATGAGAACTAGGCACAGTGACTGCCTATGCCTGAGAAGTAGGCTTCAGTTCCCTGCCAGCCTATGGAATTATTCAAACAAGCCAATCACATTGTCCTGCAGGAAACAGGGGGTATACTACACCCTAGGTACTACAAACTCTGCTTCCCGCAGTCCATGCCTGTTCACTGTTTTCCCAAGTGCAACCCCATGTGACCTTGGGAAGCAGGTAGTGCCCTCCTCCCCCAAAACTGTTAAACTGCTGTCAATCTCATCTGTCTAATGCCAGGTGTCATGTGTTTGCCTATCTTCATATCTAAGGTAGGAATCCCTCCCTCATCAATGGGATAAAGAAGAGGTGATCAAAACACCCAATAAAGTTGATGGCTAAATGATATATAATGGGGGTACATTTCTGTACTAATATAGACATAAAAGTAACATTAATCGAGCACCCAGCATATACAAGGTACTATACTTTATATACAATATTCCAAGGCTCACATTAGGTATTGTTCTCATTGTAGGGTAGAAGAACACAAGCTCCTAAAAAGCTAATTAACATTATAAAATCAATTAATTGTAAGGTGTGATAGTAAATTTATGGGTCAACTTGACTGGACCACGGGGTACCCAGATATCTGATTAAACACTATTTCTGGCTGTGTCTGTGAAGGTATTTCTAGAAAAGGTTAGAATTTAAATTGATCAACTGAGTAAATCAGATTGCCCTCACCAATGTTGGGTGGCATCATAAAATCCATTGAAGGCCTGAATAGAACAAAAAGGCCAAGGAAGGTTGGATTTGTGCCTCCCTTCTCCACCCACTCCGCCCGCTCCACACCCCCCACCCCTCCACCCACCTCACCACCACCACCACCTCCCACCCCCATATTAGTCATAAATCTTCTACCCTCAGCTCTCCTGGTTCTCAAGCCTTCTAGCTATACTACCAGCTTTCCTGGGTCTCTAGCTTGTAGACAACAGATTCCAGAATTCTCAGCTTCCATAATCCTATGAGACAATACCTTGTAATAAATCATTGATAGATAGATGATAGATGATAGATAGATAGATAGATAGATAGATAGATAGATGATAGATAGATAGATAGACAGATATTTAAATGATGGATAATCTCTATAGGTAGGTATCTATAGATACAGAACCTTGCTTCTGTTTCTCTGGAGAACTCTAATACATAAAGGCATGTCCAAGTATATCAGATGATTCTTTATGTAGCAAATGGCAAAATAAAACTCAAATCACAATGAGGATTTATTGTCTCCTTTATCTACAAAGTCCAAAGGAGGGCTGGCCTCAGGCAATCCCTGACTTGAGGCTTAAGTGGTATACACATTTCTTGGCCTTGTTTCTTCTAATGGTTGACTTCAACTCAAGTTGCTCTCTTTGTGGGCAGCAAAGTAGTTGCAGTAGTCTCCAGCCAATGTAAAGGAAAAGTACTTGCCCCTTCTGGGGATTACACCTCTTTAGCAGCCTACTTTCTTTTGGTACAATCTGATGACCTGAAAATAGGCTTATGGGCTAAGCAGTCATAAGCTGTTGTTGACTAAACTTGGTGTTTCTTTGTCAATATAATTAACTGCCTAAAAAATATAGGGGCAGGTTATATGCTAACTGGTCAGTCCCATGAGCTAGTAACTATACCCAGAGATCTGCTAACACAAGGTCTAGAAACAGAAAATGTAGTTTATTCACAATAAATCTCTGGTGCTCTTCCCATTCCCTTAGCTCTGTTTCTTACTCCCATCTTGTCCTCTGCTCCACAGAAGTATGAAATGTTTAGATGAAATAGGGGTACTCTATGAATCTGCCTAATCCACAGGTTGCATTCTCACAATGGTAGTGACTGTCCCATTTGTCCAGGCAGGGCCACTCATGCTTTTCCAGGGTTCCAAGTTTACCTTCTAACGTGATGTTACCTCCATGCCTCCATCAGTACTAATCTTGGCTAGGAGTTGACCATTTAGCTTTTTACACTTGCTGGCTCTGGGGAATCAGTCTATCAGTTGTCTTGAATTATAGGCCCCAAGCAGAAAGAGCTTTCCTTTGAAAAAGCCATGTTTTCTTCCTCTCTGAAGTCAGTAAGGCTAATTTCAGCCCTAGTTTATCTCTATTCTATAGACCTCACTGAAGACTTCAGAATGTAGCAAACATGCTCCATCATCCTGAAGTTTTCCTACCTTGTTCTCCACTGCTACTAATGTGGTAGACATAGATTCCAAAGGTTCAATAGGCATAGATTTAACTATTACCTAAGAAGGATAGGCAACATTCATGCCTAAAAGAGATGGAGACTCTATCTGCCCATCTCTTTGCTTCAGTTTATCTAATTCTACTCTTCAAAGAACTGATACATTCCTTTATGCTTAACCTGGAGGCGGGGGCCTAAAAATCTAGGTAAAGTGAAAAAGAATGTTAGTTCATGTAAGTTCAGTCCATGGGCAAGAGGCTGGTTATATCACTAGGTTCTAGTTTAGTTTATGCCTCACAAAAGGAGGACTTTGTCCAGTGGGACACTGCAAAGTAGAAATGAAGTCAGAAAAGAAGCAAGAAAAAATGTGAGGCACAGATTGAGAACTTAAGCAGCAGAAAATAAGAGCCAGAAATAATTACATTAATTAACTTCATCCCCAAATAATTCTCCAAAATGCTGAGAAATTTACTAGATAACATATTGGGGTAGGTGATGTTAATTTTACCTTAATATTATGACACAAAGTGACTTAAGACCTGGGGTCATGAGACTAAGAAATGCACTATAGATGGAAAAGAACAAGTATTTTCCTTACCAAGGCTTTATAAATATTACCAAATGCAATGCTCATAGAAATCCAGTGGATTTATATTTTCTATGTCATTGATGTGGGAGAGTTCTGAGAGTAACCTGCTCGACAACACGTAGCCAGTGGCAGAGCTTGGCAGAGCTAGGAGTTCAACTGAAGGTCTATCTACCCTAAAGTCTTCACTTTCCTCTCAAGGTTAGTGGTGCAAAGCAGTAGTTCTCAACCTTGTATTCATACCAGAATCCCCCCCAGAGAGTGTAAAACAATTTTCCATTGCCAAGTCCCAACTCAGACAAGTCAGAATCTACAGGGTTACAAATTAAGGCATCACTTTTGAGAACTACTGGGGTACAACAATAAATGTTTTAAGTTTTTGTTTTATGTTATAATGGTAAGTTTTATATAGATATATCTAATCTTTTTATTTTGATATGCATGTTTTTGCCATGTGGCCATACATGAACAATCTGAACAGCTTTTAAGAGAAAGGTGTGTGCGTGTGTGTTTCAATGTGACTCTCAAGAGATATTTCACAACAACATATTGGGTAGAATTTCAAAGCATTTCTCTCATTTCTCTTTTGATTTTGAAAAAATAAAACTGAGAACAATTCTAAATTACAGCCATCTCAAACACCAAATATCATCGGTGTGGCCTCAGATATTTAAACAAAATTTTCCTCATTTTTTTTTCTTTACATCAACCTGCCTTATAAAACTACTACGCATTTGCCAACTTCCAGATGTTTGAAAATTAGAAAATAGTATCAACAAAAATAAACCTTTATCAGCATTTTTGCAATTTAGCTCTTCATTTACATGGCCTTGTTGTTAGTTACTGGTCATGACTTTGATAGAATTATGCATAACACACAAAT